>NC_081431.1:57100137-57400137 GCF_949786415.1 Peromyscus eremicus | reverse complement strand
CGCTAAACCAGTTCAGCCCGCTTTCTGCCAGAGAGCGCTTCTCTGAGTCTGTGCGTAGCTAACGAGAAGAGGAAAGGGCAGAATAAGCCGCTTACACAGGGGCGGGAGAACGGTGGGGTGAAGGGCCTTGATTATCCCATAGTGTTAAGTCAACTAAGGTTTCGCTCCATCCCTAGTATTCCAGCGAGAAGAGACTTTATCTGTCTCTAGGGTACTTTTTCTTCTCCAACTGGAAAAACTCTCATATGTATCACTCTAAATAGGCACGAGCACAAAATGCAGTCACAACGACACCATTTATGACACCTACACAGATCTCTCGCCCCGTTCGTTTTGTGGTCCACCCTGACCTGGTGGCCCACATGTTTGCAAAATCACGTACCACGATTGTAGAGCTCCTGCGGGAAGCCGTGGGAGTAGTCGGGAGGGAGTTGAGTGAGGAGCTGGCGTTGAACTCTTCCGAGCTGAGGTTGTCTGAGGCATCGCTGAGCCCACTGCTGATGGAGCTGCTCTCGTCCCAGCTGCAGGACAGGAGGGGGACGGGTGAGCAGTTCAAACCGAAGCCAGCGCTAGAAACAGCACTTTAGAGAGATGACGAACGGTTTTACACTCTTCTCCCGAAAGAAGACAGTTTGGGGTTAGTCCTGGGTTTGCCAATAATTCAAAGTGTGACTTAAATGTTCTTGTAATTTGGTGATATTCTTTTATAAACATAAGAATCAGTTGGTATTTAGCAAGAGATCATGGTATATTTCCTTAGCAGGAAGCTACATCATGAAGACAAGGAGGGTCTGCTGAGATGGCTCATGGGTAAACTACTTGCTAGGCAGGCACACCTGCATTCCATCACAATGGTGGAAGGAGAGAACGGACCCCATAAAGTTGTCTTCTGACCTCCACACGTGCAGTGTGGCGGGAACACACCCCCACACATACCATTCACACACACAACAGCAATAAATAACACTAAAAAAAAGGACGAGGCATTTTTAGATCCATCTAACTATGCAAACCAATTCTGATGTAAACAGCTTCGGTCTTATAGTCTTGTAATTAGTTCATTTTTAGATGTGTTTTCCAGGCACCCCTGCAGTTTCTAAAACTTTCCATACCTGGTAACAGAGGCCAGACAAAGGCCTCTCTGTCCTTTTTGCTGTGCTGGCGACTGAGCTCAGGTAAACTTCTCATTCCCGAGTTCTCTCTCCATCCAGACTTCTCTTTTCTAGAACTTTCAGACCTGCCCTTTCTCATTGCTTCCCTGGAGTCAGGCTCTGCTCCTGAGTAGGACATCTGCTCTTCTGGTAGACCGCTAACTTTAGGGTGCTATGGCCAGAGAGAGGTGCCAGATTCCTGCTGAAAAACCATTCAGTTCATAGCTAATTTACCTATCAGATATAAGGTACTGAGGAGGGATGTGTCCAACATCTGTACTTAAACACGTGTATTTGGAGACCCAGGCCTATATTCAAAATGAACTTACTACACCTTGATATCTTCATAGCTTAGTCATTACATCCTTCCTTGGTTCAATTTTTTTTTTTTTTTTTTTGTTATTATTGTTTTGGTTCTGGTTTTTCAAGACAGGGTTTCCCTGTGTGGTGCTGACTGTCCTGGAACTCACTCTGAACACCAGGCTGGTCTCGAACTCAGAGATCCGCCTGGCTCTGCCTACTGAGTGTGATTAAAGGTGTGCACTCCTGCTGCCCGGCCCTCTGTTCAGTTTTTAAGTTTAACAAGTTGTAGTCAGGAACTTTATATTTTTATAGTAAGTTTATCTAAGTGTCTAAACCAAACAGCAACATCTGCGTGTCCGCCACCTTCTTGATCTATCATTATTCTGTTGGACCATACTCACTAGTGTGTATGTGTGTGTTACCAGGGATAGAAGTCAGAGCCCCACACATACTAGGCATATGCCCTGCCACTGAACTCTATCCCCAACTAAGTAACGCTCTTCCTTCATTTCTCTTTCTCTTTTTCAAAATTTTGAGACACAATCTCACTGAGTTGCCCAAGTTAGTGCTGAACTCACTATATAGCCCAGATATCCATCCTCCTGCCTCAGCCTCTTGAGTAGTTGGGATTATAGGCCTATGCTACCAGGCTCGGCAATGATCACTTTTTTCTAAGCTCAAAATTTACCTCTTAGGACCCTTCTTCAAAGGTTTTCTGTTCCAGGTCCTTCCTAAAACGACCTTTAGCCTTCATTTTGGCTCATGATTCTCGAATTGAACACAAAGGTTCCATAAACTTGCTACATAGGAGTGTCTGTTTGTGCCTTGGGAATTAACCTCTAAGTCATATCTGCTCAGAATGGGTTTATCAGCTTCGCGTGTGTACTGAAAAGGCTGGAGACTTTTTTGTGCGTGTGAATTTGTCGGTATTTGGAAAATGTTTCTTTTTTGATTTATTTTGAGTTTCAGATCATGGAACAAAAATCAGACATACAAGTCATTTATGAGCTGGCCTGGATTTCAGCTGGCTTCCCTCTAATTCATGTGCTGGGAATAAGTGGGTGGTTTGGCCATTTGGCTTGGTTGCTCCGTAGCGGTTTAGCCAAATACATTGAGAAACAGCAGAGAAAACATGGGGATTAGGACACATTGCAGCGTTATTCAGATTTTACTACTATTAAATAGAGCCGTTACTGAATGACCCCTGCGCCATATATTAAGTCTCCCTTTTATCCAGGCTTGAGATACCACGCACCCCTTTTTGCAGAAAAAGGATACTGAGAAAAGATCAATGCTGATTTAATGATCCTATCAACTCTTATGGGCCCAGATAAGATCTCTGGCAGGCGAACAAACAAACTATTCACAGCATGTTCTCTTAGGTCAGAGAGAGAGGAAGCCTGGAGTACTGAATCTTTCATCTGAGATTAATTATTGGTAATCAAGGGCCTGCAGCAGGGACAGCCCTCTGTGGAAAGGGCTCTGCAAAAATGGAGAGCTTGCTTCAGTGCAGGGATCCAGAATAAAACTTCGTTCACTGGCCATGGCAAGATCAATGCCAATGGGCAGCAAGGAGTTTCTTTCTTTAAAAATTCCTTTATTTTCTTGTTTATTTTATGTGTGTGGGTGTTTTGTCTGCATGCATGTCTGCACAGTACATGCATGCATGGTGCTCACAGAATCCAGAAGAGGGTGTCAGATCTCTTGAGACTGGAGTTACAGACAGTTGTGAGCTGCCATGCAGGTGCTGGGGAGTGACTTCAGGTTCTCTGGAAGAGCAGCCAGTGCTCTTAACCTCTGAGCCATCTCTCCTGCCCCAAATGTTTATTTTCTGGGAGAGAGTTCTGGCCCCGTTTTCCCAAAGCCATTCCTGCTCAGCTCTTTCCTACAACGAAACATAAAAACCTAACGTTTTTATACCAGAGAAGGCCAGCTAGGAGTTAAAAACTTCCCCAGCAAACTTGCAAGGTTGTGCAAAGGGAAATTCTGCTGTCATTCTCTAAGGCTTAAACATCTCTACTGGGGGTGCTCCACTGGAGGGAGCATATTTCTTTAAAAAAAAAATAGAAAAGTACTATGCAGAGTCAAATACTACATAAACAGAAGTGAAGAAGGAAAACTACTCTGTTCTCACTTTCAGGGTAACTTCTGTTAACTGTTTTGTGTGTGTACTTATATCCCGTGGCCGTCTCTATCCTCTGTCAGTTAGCCGGCACTTCAAGACCACACCTCTGTACCCACTGACTTGGTGCTTAACTTAAGCCTGGCTTCTCACCCACTTTTTTTATTTGCGTATTTTGTTTTGATTTTTCTTTACTGAGCTGTCTTGATGAAGCACCTCTTCTGCTAGGCTCCTAGGAGGGTCACATGTAGGGGTCAGTTCTCTCCTGCCACGTTGCTTCTGCTGCCCGGCATTCTGCAGGCTGGCTGCTCCCGGGAGGGAGAGCCTTACAAGTGCTGGGTTTACAGATGTGAACTACGACCACGCCTGTCTTCTTGTCAGTTCTGGGGCCCAACTCAAGTCTTCACGCTGCTGCGGCAGTGTTTTTACCCACAAGCCACCTCGCCAGCTCTTTCCTACTTCCTTCTCTTCTTGAGACAGTCTCACGTTGTCTAAGCTGCCCTTTACCTCACTGTGTAGCTGAGGATGACCATAAACTCCTGATCCTCCTGCCTCTACCTCCCAAGTTTTGCTCTTGATGTTTATTTTTCAGTTCTCTTCTAAAATGTCTTTTATACAAAGAATGGATTTTTAGGTAGACACTCTTGAGTTTCTTAAGTTTTTCTTAGTGCTACTTTGTCTGGAAAAAAAAAAACCATAAATTTATCCTCTCTCAGACTTTTAATTTCTGTTATAGTATTTTTAATTTCTAAGGGTTCTTTTTTAAATAACACATCCTTCTTTCTTTTCTCTCTTCCCTCAGCTCTCACAAACATTCTGAGAGCTCATTCGCTCATCTGGAAGGGAGGTTTGCAATCTTCTCTCACAGATTCTTACTTGGTTCTCTCTGCACTGGTCATCCCAAGTCAGCTTGGGCTACACAGTGAGCCTGTCTCGGGCTTGGGTGGGGGTGCGGCAGAGAGAGCAGTGATAAGATACAACTGATGGGATTCTTCTAGACCTTCTCACGTGTCTAATGATGTGTGAGGGTAGGACTTGCCATCTACGGCACGTATGGACTTAAGGATGGTAGGTGTGGCTGGACTGAGTCACTTGAACACTTTTCTTGGGTTGGCCAGATTTTCTAGAGATGACTCTTCCAAACCCCAGCATGAGGGTCAGTCCGGTGGTGTGAACAGTGAGTTGCAGAAGCAGTGTGGAGGTTTCAACATTCCCTATGCTAAGTTTCATTCATTCCGTCATGGCTTTGGTTCAAACTCTGTGCTGACCTGTGTTAGGACTCCAGGAGTCCACACTCCTGAGACCCCGTTTTCCTCTATCCAGAGAAGATGTCTGCGGATGGAGGGGAAGGCCACTGGAGGAGGGGACAGGAGAGTCCCTGTGGTATCTGCACTTTTAACTAGTCCCTGTTTTAGTCTTACTGCCAACCCCACAGAGGTGGCTAATGCTGTCACTTGCCAGATGTCTGAGCGTTCTAGAGTACAAACAGCCCTGACCAGCCCTCACTGCTGGCTTAGGATTCAGCTTCCAGGCTCACAGATCAGGTCCCACTTGTCGTTCTCCTTTTCAGGCTGCACATTCCCTTCCCTGTTAGCTCCTCTTCTCTTTTTCATGGAGGGTCTTTTCCCATGTTTATTTATTTGTGTGTGTGTGTGTGTGTGTGTGTGCTGGGAGAGGGATGTGTCGCACGCCACAGCTCATGTGTAGAGTGGAGATGCTTTTTTTCTTCTACCGTGCAGGTTCCAGGGATGGAATTCAGGTTGTCAGGCTTGGCAGCAAGCTCCTTTTCCTGCTGAGCTGTTTGGCCAGCCCTAGACAGGGTCTTGGTGTGTAGTCCACCCTGGCCTCTGATTTGTGATGTTCTCCCTTAGCTTCCTGAGTGTTGATGTTACGATACGCATGCGCCTCCTCTCTTATTCTTTGTATTCATGATTTTATGACTTAAGAAAAAGTCTTTATTGTCATTTTACTCTTGTGGTAGTTGTGAAATATGTCAAATGATCAGCAGCAAAATGCCCCAGATGACATTTAACAAAGCTTGTTTTTGGGGGGGTGGGGATTGAATATACCCTGGTGCACAGCTTTTGAGTCACTGAGGAGATGACAGATTTAAGTTTCATAATCCAATCAGACAGGGACAGAAAGGACCATCTAGAAGATTTTTTTTTTCAACTAAGAGCTACAGGAGAAGAGTGGCTGGATGGACACTGTCCTTCCTGAAACATAAGACTGCTTAAGGTGGAAGAACAGAAAATCTTCAGAAGGGTGTTTGCAGTTTATCAGCTAATGACTCAGAGTACCACACAATAAACAGCAGCCATTCGAGAGAGCAGGGAGGAAGAAAGGCCACGAACATTTGGTCCCCAAAGGATACAGAGGAGCACAGAACTCAGGCGATGGAGAGTTACAGCATCTGTTGTCTGGCATGCAGAATCCCCAGGCTCACTCAAGGCTCCACTTTGCCGTCCCCCTCCCATTTCTCTCTCTCTATTTTCTCAGCCAAAAGAGAAACTCTCTGCCCTTTCTCATGGCCACTATGGAATGCTCTTTGGCTCGCCTACTTGTCCATTCTTTTGTTTCTCAACAGATCTCAGGTGGAGACAAGAGGTCTGTGCAGCAACGAGCTAGACCAAAAGCCACCGGGACATAAACACAGCAGAGACTTTAATATTATTTTGTAATCTAATCTTCTCATAAATCCAAGCAACCACCACCTCCAGGCAACTGATGCAGAGGAGAAATGGTGTAAGATTTTGATTCTGGGAGAGTTGCTGAGACATTATGGCACTTTATCACTTTTGTCTACTTTCAGAATAGAAGAGGAAATGAACGAATAACCGAATGAGGGATTAGGTCTTATGCAAACAGGACAATGAGAAATGAAGATCTTGTCTGCGAGTGGAAATTTCTAGAGTGCTGGAACAAGTTGTGAGAGGTAAACTAAAGAGTTTTTTCTATAGGATACTTATTTTCCCATTTGCTGTTACCCCATCTCCCAACTCTTCTTCCAAAATGAACATTCCTCACCCTCCCTTCCACTAAAACCATTCTTCCCCTCTCTTCCCCTTGCTCTATCAATACTTAAGTATTTGCCTTCAATGTTTCTTGCTTTACTCTTCTCATTAAAAAACAAACAAACAAAACCCCCCTTAGTCTGTTTACCTCTTGCCCTCACATCTGTCTCTCCTTGACATTTCTCCTGCTCTTGATTTGGTTCAAGGCTTTAACCTCTTATTTGAACCAGTGAAAGCCTTCTCACTGGTCCCGGTCTACCGATCCTCCCTCTCACAAATGCCACATTTCACCAGAAGCCTAATCACCCTGACATGTAGCACTTAGCAAAACCTTCATTAGCTCCTCCCCACTAATATGGTAAAGTCAAAACTCCAAGCTCATTGATCAGTATATCCCCAAGCCATTATGAATGCAGTATGGTGATTAAGAGGACAGGAATCAGAATTAGACTGACCAATAAGTTTTAAGACCTATTGACTTTTTGTTGTGTTAAATTCTACTTCAAACGGGGAAGCATTCGTTGAGCACCTATTATTTATAGACACAGGGACAGCTGCTATAGTCATTCAGAAATTAGTGGCTGTCCAGAATGAGCTTATAACCCAAAGGAAGAGAATAATATGTAAGTGAAACAAACACCATGGTGTGTGAGCCACTTTTCCTGGGTAAGTCTAGCTACCACCCCTCATCAAAGAGGCCCCTCTTGACAGCATGAAGGCCATCACAGAACCACACCCGAAGACAAGGCAGAGATCAACAGATCGTGGAGAGCCCAGCCCCAACAAATACATCTACATCACAGCTCTTGCATCTGCGGCTCAAGAACAATCTAGAAGAGGGGGCGAAAAGATCATAAGGGCCAGAATACCAGTGAGTCTGCTGTGAAACAGTCTCTCCTAGAAACGGCTGTATTAACAAGACATTGGCAATATCAACAGATGCATTAATGTGGAAGGGGGAATATTTCACGGGGTCCCACTCTTAGACAACTACAGGCAACTAATGACACTCTGGAAGAAGGTGAATTAGCCTCTCCCGGAGATGAGTTTCTTTAGTGGTTGTCCAATGCAGAGTGGTCAGCCCTGAAGCCATATACATGCAAATAACAAAAAAGGACTCAGCAAGTTGTGTGTGTGTGTGTGTGTGTGTGTGTAATTGTGCACACACACATATTATTTAACAATAATAATCAAAGAAAAGGCTATCAACTTGAGAGTGTGGAGGACATGGGTGGGTGGGTAGCTGAAGAGGGGTTGGAGGAGGGAAAGTTATATAATTTTATCTCAATTAGAAACATATTGAAATCATAATTAAGCCTGGTTGTTGTGGGATATTTGCACACTATGTGAAGATGTGTCATTGTGGTTGGTTTAATAAAAAGCTGAACAGCCAATAGCTAGGCAGGAGAAGTTAGGTGGGACTTCTGGGCAGAGAGAAACTCAGAATCAGGAGTGCAAGAGACACCAGCAAGACACTGACTGAAGAAGTCAGGCACACACTACAGAGGAGAGGTAACCAAGCCACATGGTAGAACGTAGATTAATTTAAAAAAACAGTGTAATTTAAGTTATAAGAACTAATTGGGGGAAAGCCTAAGCTAAGGCCAAGCTTTCATAATTAATAATAAGTCTCTGTGTCATTATTTGGGGGCTGGTGACCCAAAGAGAGTCTGAAAAGAAAGCTTGCTGTACCTAGTGGTGCACACCTTAATCACAGCACTCAGGGGCAGAGGCAGGTGGATCTCTGAGTTTGAAGCCAGCCTGGTCTACATAGTGAAGTTCCAGGACAGCCAGGGTCATATAGAGACCCTGTCTCAAAAAAAAAAAAAAAAAAAAAAAAAAAAAAAAAAACAACCCAAAAAACAAAAACAACAACAACAACAACAACAACAAAAAACCACACACACAAAGTTAATTATTTAAAAGACAATTTAAAGAATAAATGCCATTACAGATCTAAGGGTAACACACACAGGGCAACAGAGAAGACAAGAGAGATTCATTTCTGTTTTCTACCACAAAACCTAGAACTGTGATTTTGCCAAGTTAAACGACAGAATGTTCACCTCCACCCCCAATCTTCCTTCCCCTAAGACTCCTCGTAGATGACCAGCTATCTCACTTGATCTCTGGGAACATAAGCTTGCAGGGGAATTGGGATCTGTTTTCACTGTGCAATGATGTGGGTGCTAATGAAGATTCTGGAGTCAGGGCACTGTCCCAGGGTTTTCACATAAGTGGACACACACCCTGTCCATCTCACATGGACGTCTGGCCATTCTTCAAGGCTAAGACCAAATGCTGCATCTTCCACAGGCTTCCCATGGTCCTCCTTGCCAGGAGACATCTGACCTTCTTTCTCCTGATTTACCTCTTCTTCTATGAGAGCACTGTGCCTGGAGATAAGTCTGTATCTTTCTTCGCTAGAATAAATTTCTCTGAGGGCTGGGACTGAATCTCATCTACCTTTGCGTACACGGTATCTTGAAATAGCAGGAACTTAGCTCACTCAGGGATTTAAATTTCTGGCTTTTACAAAAGTAGGCGTGCAAAAGCCTCTAGGAAGGGGTGATGATTTGGGGATGGCTACGAACATGACTAGTAATTTGTTTCCAAATAATCCTTGCACTGTGTGTGTGTGTGTGGGGGGGGGGCACACAGGTTATAAACATTGTCTTAGAAGTTCCAGTGAACTGTTAAAATTCATTATCTTTTCAAGAACATAATTAACCTTTACTAGGACCTTAAACATATTTATAAAGAATATGTTATACCTCTCATTGGCTAAGTCTGATATATTATCATCTGCAGGTCTGCTTCTACCAACTATTTTCTTCCTTAGTCATACTTTTCTGCTTCTTTTTGAGTCTTGTGGTTTTGTTTTGTTTTTTAATGATAATATAAATATCTGAAAATGGACCACGGTTGAATGGCTTAGAACAAGGTCCATCTACTCTGTAGAACAGCTGAGACTGTGCTTTGTTGTAGATTTGGCCAGTCAGTTCCCAATGGAGGAGCAAGCTAGTCCTTTCAGCAGGACTTTGCTCTGAGCACGGTGAGACTCCAGAGTGCTCTCTGTGCCATAAAACCCAGCCAGTAGCCACTAGTCACCAGCTTTCTGTCCTATGATGGTGTTTTGTCCCTGGTGGGCCCTTTCTATACACTCAGCGAAGGGTCCTGGTGCTTTGGAGCATCTCTTTACCCTCCTGTCCTGATCTCAGATTTCATTGTACTGTGTTCTGCTGTGTTCTCCACGAAGGTCCTGTGTATGCCGGGTGTATGTTGGGTGTTTTTCAGCTTTCTGTCCTGCCTTCAGAATTCAGTTCACTGCTACAGTGTACTTAGGGAAGACCTCCCAAAAAACAATTAGTAGTGGGTACCCATGTTCTGCGATTAGCGCTCCTCTCTCACTCTCTGCTTTTATTGAGACAAAGTTTCTCTGTGTAGTTTTGGTGCCTGTCCTGGATCTCGCTCTGTAGACCAGGCTGGCCTTGAACTCACAGAGATCCTCCTGGCTCTGCTTCTAGAGTGCTGGGATTAAAGATGTGTGCTACCGCTGCCCAGCTGATTAGCGCTTTTATAGCCAGCCCATAGGTAACTTTTATTTTGTATGGAATTCAGCTCTGCTCTTTTTATCCTCATCCATAGTGGGTTTGGGTTTCCTACTGTCACACTAGGGTAAACCAGCCATGCATTCCCCTCTCCCAGGAACAGCTCACTCCCTTCTGGAACTCAGTTCAATTAGAATACTCGGCCAGGAAAATGGCCCAGAGGGTAAAAGCACTGGCTATATAAACCTGGAGACCCGAGTTCAATCCCCCAAACCCATATACAATGTGGATGTGGTGGCATCGGTCTGTAATCCCAGCACACCTAAAGCAAGATGGAGAATCAAAGGAAGGGTGCAGGCCAGCTAGCCTGGGGTAGTTCTCATAGCAGAAGAGATGAGAGACCCTGCCTCAACAAGGTGGAAGGTAAGAACTAACTCCTCCAAAGTTGTCCTCTGACCTCTCCCCCACCCGTGTGATGCAGTGTGTTCCCGCTCCTTCCTCACCTCCCTGTCTCTCATGTACACACTCCCACAAAATAAATAGGTTAAAAAGTGTTTCGGTGTTACAATGTTTACTGCTCATCTGTCGTATTCCTGTTGGGTAAGAATGCCATGTACTGTGACCCTCTATCATCCCTTTTACTAAGGGATGCCCTCCCCGAGTGCCCTTAGAATAAATAAAGCCCTTCATCTAGGCTGTAATAATGGAAACTTACTACCCTTCTTGGTTTTTTTTTTTTTTTTTTTTTTGCCCACTTCCTAGCACTGATACCACAGTCTGAGGAACACTCTGGTGCACCCCATCTCTGCTGTAGGATGAAAGAAAGGACTGTGAGGAGGCCAGCTCCACAGAACACTGCTCTGCTTGTGTCTATGCAGACACGTGGTGACACGTGGGGCAGGGATCTCTCCTCCCTCTGGGAAAAACACCAACATTCACATAGCTCTTGGCTAGGATTGGTCACCCTCCCAGACTTCTCTCACAATGTCTGCTCCCCACACTTTGGTCCCGACTAAACCATGAAACTAGAATGGCCAAGGAGGCCTTCAGACAGCCGGAGGGCCAAGGGTGTGGCCTCACTAACTGAAGGGTGGACTAGCTTGTGACTGCATAGGAAAAAAATTATTGCTTCTGTGCCACAGTGAGGTTCTCAGAAGCCACACTTGAACACTGAATTGGTTCTTCTATCCAGAATATATATGCCTGGAGGATCACTGACCAAGTTTCTCAAACTATTACTTAGTGGATAAGAGCTGTGCATATGGAACCTTACTTTCTTCTCTGATGGTAAAGCAATATCTATAGTAAAGTAAATTGGTTTAAACATATACCACTACCACCACCCCCTTTGTTTTCTTCTTTGGAATTATCCTCAGGAAGAGTCTACCATGATACGTCCAGGAGATACTTAGAACTTCCCGCTTTCCCATCTAGGACTGACAAAAACTGCCATTGCCAGTTTTCAGGCTCAAGATATCTTGAAGATGTTTA
Organism: Peromyscus eremicus; assembly: GCF_949786415.1. Classification (NCBI taxonomy): domain Eukaryota; kingdom Metazoa; phylum Chordata; class Mammalia; order Rodentia; family Cricetidae; genus Peromyscus; species Peromyscus eremicus. Next base: position 57,388,505 of record NC_081431.1, on the reverse strand, counting down.
ACCTCATAAGGTGCCCAACTTCAGGGAAGCTAACCACCTAACCAGTCATGAACAGCCAGAACAGAAGACTCTGGAGTCTCCACCACATTGCCAACAACACTGTACTCTACCAAACGTAACCGCACATCAGATGGGCAGAAGGAGGAACAGCACACAGACCCACAAACCTCCATAGGTCACACTTGCTGGGTGGATGGACGGCCGCCTGGGTTACAGTTAAACAGGCAGCAATTACAAAGGGAATTAGAGCTGGAGATTAAGAGCTTCCTCTAGTCAGATGAGCAGATGGTAAATGGAGAACCCGGCCCTAGATTCCTCCAAGGGCTAGAACGTCCATGGACCCCCAAAGAAGCAGAACTTACTTACTTTCTTTCTTTCTTTCTTTCTTTTTTTGTTTTTGGAGACAGGGTTTCTCTGTGTAGCTTTGGTGCCTTTCCTGGAACTCACTCTGTAGCCCAGGCTGGCCTTGAACTCACAGAGATCCGCCCGCCTCTGCCTCTCGTGTGCTGGAATTAAAGGCGTGCGCCACCACCACCCAGCCTGAAGGAGCACTTTCTTAATGCATGTTTTGTATATGGCTGTCTTGGATGCTTGTACAGTGGGGGCCTTATCTCATGACATCTGCCCCTAGAATTATTCTTAATTCTTTGGAAATAGAAGGAGTTTATAAAGTTCTATGTGGTCTAGGGTAAAATTAAATACTTAGACTAAAAATTGACTCTCCCAAAGATGTTAACCTTACTGGCTAGAAATGGGAACAACCTCTGTGATTATGTCCATGGGTCAGAATGTACTTGGTACTTCCTCCAGTCTGGAATTTTCTATAGCTTTCTTAGAACTACATCAGATTAGAGTTAAGGTACAGATTTCTTTTTGCTACTTCAAGAATTTTCTTGCTGATGGGCTGGGGTAAAGGAGGGCACGGCTCAGTTGGTAAAGTGCTTGCCTTACAAGAACAAGGACCTGAGTTCAGCCCCCAGAACCTATGAAAAATGCCAGGCAAGGTGGCATTCTTGCAATCCTGGTACTGGGGAGGCAGAGAGAGGAGGATCCCTGGAATTTGCCAGCCAGCAAGTCTAGCCTAATTGGTGAGTTCCAGGCCACTGAGAGACTTTGTCCCAAAAGAGGTAGACACACTTTGAATCGTCCTGCTCCATATCCCCACTGACATGTGAACACGTACACACATATACACATGTTAAAAACAGGATTGGTTTGTCTTCCCCAGGAGGCTATCCAAGCTGCCTGTGATCTCTGCACGCAGGAAGTTCAAGTGACACTGTCTTAAAAAGTCAAAACCAAACAAACAGAAAAAGAGAAAGTATTTTTTTTTTTTCTCCTTAAAAGTATTTTGGATTGGGGGCTGGTGGGATAGTTTGGCAGGTGAAGACACTTGCTGCCAAGATTGACGACCCAAGTTCGAGGGCTGGAACTCTCTGCTGGAAAGAACGGACTCCCACAAGTTGCCCTCTGACCTCTCTATATGCACTTACACACAAATAAATAAATAAATGTAAAAAAAAAAAATAAAAAAAACAAACTTTTTTTTCAGGCTAGGCTCAACTGTCCTGTAATCGTGATGGTTAACACCGACAACTTGACAAGCTCTAGAATTAGCCAGAAGACAAGCCTCTGGGGAGGATGGAGGGTTCTTGGGATTAAAGCAGCCTGCGGGCATGCCCGTGAGGAATTATCTAGATTAGGTTAATCAAAGTGGACTGCACAAAAATGAACGGAGCATGAGCATTCTTCAAACTGCGGCTTCTCGACTACAGCCACACGATGTGCTCAGCTACCTCAAAGCTCCACTGCCTTAACTTCCTCATCTGGACGGACTTCACCCCAAACTGTGAGCCAGAATAAGCCGCCCCGCCCCCCTGCTGCCCCTCCTCTGCCCCCCTGCTGCTGAGCCAGGTGTTTTTCACCCCCTCTTTCCCTACGCTGCTTGTAGCAGGGGTTTCTGTCACAGCAATAAGACAAGTAACTAGCACATAATCCTAGCACGTAGGACACAAAGACAGGAGGACTGTGGGGAGTTCCAGTCCAGCCTGGGCTGCAAAGTGAGACCCTGTCTCAAAAAAATCAGGAGAATGGGGCTTGAGAGATGGCTCAGTGGTTATGAGCACTGGATGGTCTTCTGAGGACCCAGGTTCGATTCCCAGCACCCACATGGCAGCTCAGAACCACCTGTAAACCTAGTTCTAGGGGGACTAATGCCTTCTTCTGGCTTCTGTGTGCACTGCATACATGCAGGCTTAACACCCATACACATAAAATAAAAATAAAAATAAATAAAATTAAATCATTAAAAAAATCAGAAGAATGAAAAAGACAGTTGCCATGAATAGACGGATGAAATAGATCAAATCATCTAAAACTGATAGTCTTGTAAGGAGAAATAATTCAGCATTAAATGTTTGTTTTCATGTCTGGTCCTCATGTTGCCTTACAAGTCTAGCAGCATGTTATAACGCCTGTTAGGAAGAGGCAAAGTTATGCAATCTCAAACAAATGACAGAAATAACTATTTGTCTCAGGTTAAGCCTAAGTTGACACATTTGAATCAGGGAATGTACTTGGGACTCTTCATTCAACCCATCTAGGATTACAAAGCTATCTCACTGTTCATCTGTCTTCTGTACAGACTTCTGGGAGGTGAGAGCCAATGCTTCCCCACGGGTGACTCAGAGTCACGGGGCCATGGGCCGCTACAGCAAACAGACTCCCTTGTTCATTCTCGTTCAGTCTCCCACCCGCTCTGGTTTGTTCTGGCTCCAGGTTTAAAAGTATACAATCTATCATGGTGACTGGGTCCTGTCCATGGTGATGGGAGTTGGCTGCACAACTTGTTGAATTGTTTGAAATATTCTTTTTAAAGCAGAGGTGATCTAGATCTGTGCTGACACTGTAGTCACAGAGTACCTGGAATGTGGCAAGTCCAAGTTGAGAAAGCAGCAGGATTTCAAAGACTTAGTAGGTAGAAAAGAATGGGGAAAAAACTTCATTGGTAGTTTTATATAAATTCTATTTTAAAACAATATTTTAGATGTATTGGGTTAAACAAGATATAATTAATTTCTCCTGCTTTACTTTTAAAAAACTGTTTCTACTAGAAAGTTTAAAATTACATGAGGGCTTGCATTTCATTTGTATTGGAAAGCTCTGTCCTAAATAGGAAGCTGTTGGTCAATGCAATCGATGTCAGTTTTGAGAAGCTGGAGTTCATTAAACTGCTCTAGCGGTCGCCATGGCATGAAAGGCTACAGTACGTGGTTGAACTTCACCTATCCCTCTTCTCAGGGCACCAAACATGGCAGAACTGTTAGTGCACACGTTGAGTTAGTAACCACAGGCTTGAGAGCATTCAAGAGGTTAAGAGTGTTTTTTTAAAAAGACGAGAGGGCATTGTGGAGCATACCTTTAATCCCAGCACTAGGGAGCCAGAGGCAGGCAGATCTCTGAGTTCGAGGCCAGCCTGGTCTACAGAGCTAGTTCCAGAACATCAAAACAGAGAAACTCCGTCTTGAAAAACAAAACAAAACAAAAAAGACAGGCTGTGAGTGACAGCACATGCTGGTCATCCCAGCACCCTGGAGGCTGAGGCAGGGGGATAGCAAGATCTGGGGCCAGCCTGTGTTACTTAGGCTCTGTCTAAAAAAGAAGGAGGGTTGTGGTGGAAGAATTGGAATGCAATCGGGCAACTTTGTGGTGCTCAGCTTTGGAAATGTACCAGGACCATCTAAAGCAATTCTCGAAGTCCGTTATCTCTCTTGGTTTTCCACCCCCATGAGCACTCCGAGGTCTCCAGGAGCAGGCGGAGGAGACTGCCTGCTCTGTTACATGTTTGTGGTTTGGCAGGGACTGCATCAAGCCAGGCTAATTTGGCCAACAAAGCCAGACAATGGGAAGAAAGGATGGGTTGCGCCGTGAGAGGAAGAGGGAGCCTGGGCGGAACAGAAGGACGCCAATACCAAGCTGTTTTGAGCTGAGAGTTATGTCAAGTTCTAAGCAAAGGTGAAGATCACCCCACAGAAACGCTGAAGGACAGTGTGTATGAACGTAGAGGATGACACAATTGGGAGAATTCGCTTGGCCTCCGTGATACATCAGCAGGAAGTGCACACTACTCCCATCTTTGGAGAATACCAATGGTTTCGGTAACTAAAGACACTTCCTGTCTTAATGACTTTCTCACTGCTATGACAAAATGCCCTGTCAAATGCTTAAGGGAGAAGGGTTCATTTTGCTTTAGAGTTCCTGGGAGATACAGTCCATTCTGAATGGACGACCTGGCAGGAGGTGCAGGAAGCAGAGAGAAAACAGAAGGAGAGCCAGGCCAGGCAGTAAGGTCTCACCAGGCAACTGCACTGATCCACTTCCTCCACTGAGGCTCCCTTCTAAAGGTTCCACAACCTTCCCAAACAGCGCCACCAGCCGAGGACACTTCACATTCAAACCTCAAGACTTCCTTTAGTCCAGTTTGAGTAACAGAACGGTGTGATTAATTACCTCAGCTCTCAAGGTGCTGAGCTTAGTTCACAACGGACGATGGATTAGGAATCCCTCAAGTCCGAATTAAATCCTACTCATGGGTTACAAGACATTAAATACAGAAGCAGAGAAAGCAAGTCACCCACAGCCAGGAAGGCCAACACTTGAGGGTACCTGTTGCCACATTTAGAAACAAATTCTGACCTAGACCCAACTGGGAAAAATAAAAGATTCAGTCCACAGAATTTGGAAATATTTCTGAGACCAAACTCGGCTGCAGGGAAAGTCAAGACAAACATTGCCCCCCTCCCTTCCCCACCTCATGTCCTACTCTGCCCGTCCCCCCCCCCCCCCACACACACCACACCACACACACACACACACACACACACACACACACACACACACACACACTCTGCCTTGGTCATTCTGTTCAATTCTGAAATCACAGGTTCCCATTGTTCCCTTTTTCTTTTAAGTTGCTCAGCCATAATCTCTAGAGTGGCTGCCAAGTTTCCCCCCCCTCCCCAGGCATTTAGAAAGGGAGTTGGTGTAAATAAACACAGAGCTAGCACACCACCGAGAGTATAAAAAGCCACTCTAACGCACACCAGGGCACTTCTGCTGATCTGTGTGATGACGTAACACAAGAAAGCGAGAAAACATCTGTCTGCCTGGTCCCAACTCGCGCTAACGTCAATTCTTCCTTGCTGCAGCTGTGACAAGCTCTTTCCTACAAGGTCTAGGTTTGTTTTTCTGTTTAAGTGGTGGCATTAGGATCAGGAGAGGTCCTGTCCTAAGCAGAAGTACGCTTGGACAAAGTAAAGCCACAGTGTCCGTGTCTGTTCTGGACAGGTGCCATCACATCAGTGGCTTTACAATCAGTCTATCAGGACGGGGCACCTATGGTCTGGAGAGTCAGGCATCCTTACAGCCATCTACGGGATTCTGTGCCTAAGTTCAAGTTCTCATATCTGATCACGCTTTCAAGATTCTAAACATGCCTACGACCCAGAAATTTTTCTCTAAAATTCTCACCTTGCCTTCCATAACACTCTACCTCATTCACTGCATTTTTAAATGTTTGGCTGGGCAGTGGTGGCGCACGCCTTTAATCCCAGCACTCGGGAGGCAGAAGCAGGTGGATCTCTGTGAGTTTGAGGCCAGCCTGGGCTACAGAGTGAGTTCCAGGACAGGCTCCAAAGCTACACAGAGAAACCTTGTCTCGAAAAACCAAATAAATAAATAAATAAATAAATAAATAAATAAATAAATAAATAAATAAATAAATAAATTTATTTTTGTTTGAGACAGGGTATCACTGTGTAGCCTTGGCTGGCCTCAGACTCAGAGATCTGCCTGTATCTCTGCTTCCAGAGTGCTGGGATTAAAGGTGTCTGCCACCCCGCTTTCTTGATACTGACTAGTTTTTCCTCAAGGAAAAACCCTAAATTTAGAACATTTTGCTTTGGTGCTGGGGCTTGAACCCAGAGACTTGAGAACCCAGAGACCTGAGCCTGCCAAGCATGTGCACTAGCAGTGAGGTCTGTCTCCAGGCCAACATTGTTTCCGAGTGAATTATGTTCCCCCCATTCATATATTGACTAGGCCATATTTAGAGACGGGGATGAGGTCATAGGTGGGGCTCTAATCCCATGGGATGGGTATCCTACTGCGGAGGAGAAGCCCTAGGCCTTCTTTCAGTGTGTGCACAGTGTGAGGAGACAGTGGAGAGGCAGCGGTCTACAAGCCAGGAAGAGCAGCTTCCCCAGAAACCAACCTCCAAGGCACCCTGACCTGGAACTTCCAGAACTTCAAGAAAATAAATGTTTGTGGTTTAAGGCTTCTGGTCTGTATTGTCTTATCATGTCAGCCTAAACAGACTACCACAACCATTAAGTGATGAAATGAAACATACTCTTGTACACATTATTGCCCAATGTGTTACAGCAGACAAGGACTACTTTTTTCAAGATAGCTGTCAATCCAGAGCTTTTTCTACACCAGGCATTTACTTATTTATTGAGATAAGATCTCAGTTCAGGCTTGCCTGGAATTCACTATGTAGCTAAGCCTGATCTGGAACTGATAATAATCCTCCTGCATCAGACTCTCAAATGCTGTGCTACCATGCTTAGCTGTTTTAAGGCTTTTTTTTTCTATTAAGAAAGATTTTTCTTATTCATTTTACATACCAATCAAAGATGTCCCTCTTTCCTCCTCCTGCCCATTCAGCCTCCCCTTCCCAAAACACCCCTATTCCCACCTACAAGAAGGTAAGGCCTCCCATGGGGAGGTACATTTAGTAGAGGCAGGTCCAATCCCCTCCCCCCACCTCACGGCTGTGCAAGGTGTCCCATCATAGGTAGCGGGCTCCAAAAAGCCTGCTCATGCACCAGGGATGAGTTCTGATCCTACTGCCAGAGGGCCCTTTAAGCAGATCAAGCTACACAACTGTCTCGCTAGGCAGAGGGCCTAGCCCAGTCCCATGCCGGTTCCACAGCTGTTGATCCAACTTTCATGAGTTCCCACTGGTGTGAATAAAAGGTTTACATTTACTTCTTTATTCTTATGTGTGCGTGCATGCACACACCATGTTGCATGTGTGAAGGCCAGAGGACAACTTCAGGCCAGGGTTCTCTCCTTCTACCATCTATGTCCCCAAGATGGAACCAAAGTCCTCAGGCTTGGTGGCAAGTGCCCTCTTCACCTGCTGAGCATCTCCAGGGCCCGACACTAGATCTTTAATCATGTCTCTACAGCCGAAAACCAAAAACAAAGACAAAACATCCGAAAGCAGTCCAGTCAGGGAGGTATGGGTAGAAGCTGTAGACCGGAAGTGTCAAGGGGTCAAGTTGAAGTGGAAGGAATTATCGTTGCTGCTTTGACTGTACACCAAATAATTCCAGGGGAATTCCATCTCTGTGACAAAAATCAGGTTTTGTGAGTGCTCCCCAAGTGACTCCATGCCCTTATTCAGCCCGGCAAACAGCACAGATGGCACTTTGTGGAGCGAAATGGGTGTAATTGGATTAGAGGTATCAATACATTTTATTGGGATTTTCATGTGGCAGAGGGTAATTGTAGGGTAGCAGGGGACCGACAGAGAAGTGAGAATGTGAGGGGAGGACATGAGAGACTGTTTCCGAGACGGAGGTTAAAGCTTTGCCATGTCAGCTGGCAGAATCAGAGCACACAATGCAAAGCAGAAAGTTGAGCCGTTCAACGGGAGTCTCCTTAATTGGGACCAACTGTGGGTGAGGAATGCTGATTCTGCTGGCCACAGTTTGCTTGGGTTTTCTCTGGTTTCAGAGATTTCCCTTTTTGTCCGCCTCAAGCCTTTCCTGGTCGACTTCTTTTACTTCTTTCAAAGGGGCAGGGGTAAAAAAAAAAATCAAGGCATCTTCCTGTCCTGTTCAAGATGTTTCCAAGTCAGGAAATTGAAAGCCTTCAAAAGGCTGTAACATAACTGGAAATCCATTTCAAAAAACTGGGGAAAATTCTCAGGGATGCCGTCAAGTTCACCTTCAAAGCATTAAAGGAGCAGGCTGTGGAACATGGAAAATGGTTTTTTTACTACTGAAGTTAAGTTAGTGATTGTCTAACCGTCAGTTCCGCCCAGTACAAACACGTAATTTAACTCCTACAAACCAAAATGCTTAGAAAGCTGAACATCAGAAAAAATGTGGGATTTGGGATGGGGAAAGGGGGTCACTACGTAGCCCTGACTGGCCTGGAACTCACAGAGATCTGCCTGTCCCTCCCTCTCGAGTGCTGGGATTAAATGTATATGCCAACAGGTCCTGCCATGAAGAACGATATCTGACTCTTGGTCCAGAAAACATCTTCATTCTAGAGGCTTGAAGCTGGCATGCCCCTTTCTTTCTGATGAAGATGCTCTGCACCACAGACATCTTGGGGAGATGAACATGTGTGACTTAGGCTCAGAAGGTACTTTCTGCTTCACCCTATCACCCCACGGAAGGCCTTCCTCAGCACAGTGTGGCACAATTCCCAGGTCTCTGGTAAGGTGAAAGGGATGGTATGATGCTCCTATTTCCACACCTCTCACAAACCATTAAGAAGTAAAAAGCAACTGACAATAATTTGAAACGTATGAAAAGTTCAGGGAAGGGCCTAATTTCCTGTGAGGACCAGAAAGGAACAATTTGGGCCTTTGCAGGACACAGGGTCTCTGTCACACTATTCAGAAGTAGCATGAAGGCTGTCAAGGAGAACCCAGTGACAAATGCATGCTGCTGTGTCCCTATATAACTTTACTTATGGACACTGAGATTGAATTTCATATTTTCATGTCATGAAATCGTCTTCTTTCGATTTTTTTTGAACCACATACAAATATAAAAATTATTCTTAGCTACTAAAACCAGGCAGTAGGGCAGAGTTGGCCCAGGAGTCAAAGTTTGTCATCCCTGAAACAGATCCCAAAAATGACCTTCAGTGGGGCAGAGTGACACACACCTGTAACCCCAGGGCTTGGGAGGCAGATCAGGAAGACCGCCTTGAGTTTCAGACCAGCTGGGGATTCCTGGCAAAACCCTGTCTTAAAAAACAAACCAAGAAACAACCCAAAAGCTCTGTAAACCAGAAGACAATGATTCCCCAGCAGACAAACCCTGGCAGTAAAGGGATGACCTCTGAGCTTTCTACTTTTTACCCTTCTGGTGCCTTTCTGATCTAAGCTGTCCACAGATCCCAACAAGACTGACTCAGGGACCATAGGGGTGGGGGAGGTGACCGGGCGAGAAGAGGAGGAAAGAGGCCTCAGTGTTGCCTGCACCTCACTGCCAATCCCCCCATCTAGAAGCAGGCAACAGCTCAGCGCAGGATGGAACTCAAGCGTTTCTGTAGTTCATAGAATGAATCGCGTAGGGTTGACAGGGTCAAAAGCCCTCTTTAGTCAGGAACACAAATCCTGCGACACAGACAGGTTGGAATTAGTCATGTAGCGTGCCCATGTCCTGCACATGGTCCTGTTCCACATACGGCAACAAATAAAAGTCCTTGATATTAAAAAGCTGTCGTTCGTCTTCATGGCTCCCATCGGTTAGCTCAGGGTGAGTAGCAGGAGGAGTGGGCGGGAGGATTGGGCCCTCCATTCATACTTCTGGCTCCAGAACCCACGCTAAGCATCCACTTTAAGCAGTTCTGGCAGCTCCAAGAACTCCGGGCCAGGCTGCTGGTGTGAAATGCTGATCTGGCAGTAAACACCTCGAGCCTGGGAGCTACTCTCTGAGGAATGAGGCTGCCTACCACAAACCAAATCAACTGCCAGGCACTCCCTTTGAACACACCACTCCCCACCCCACCCCACCCTTGTTTATTTTTGGACATCTTTCTGTCCTATCCAGTCTTCTCACATACGTTAGAACCTCGGGATTTCCATTATCACCTTCTGTCCCATTTCTGTTAAGAGGTCTGTTTCCCATCCTTTATCCCAGCGCCTCCATCCGCATGGAAGAACTCATCTTTTTTCTATTCACCAAGCTTCCTTGTTCAACCAAAAATTTTTGTATCTTGATTCCAAATAGAGAGCTTGTGAATCACCCAAATGTTTCTGCTAATAATTACTCTAATGCTGTCCACATTTAATCTACCAGAGAAAAACAAAATAAGGAACATTAAAAAAAAAAAAAAAAAAAAAAAAAACGAGCTAGCAAAACAGAAACAAATTCCAAATTCAAAAACCTGCACCGAAAAATCAGGCATGCTGACAACTCAAGCTTGTCTGTGTGTCCGCCACCACATGAATGGGGAGAGCAACTCCATCAGATGGAAGCTTGGAAAGGTAGGATGTCTACTCAAGACAAGGGTGAGCAATGTGAAAGTGTGATGCTGGGTAACATACCTACAGGGAGCACCATCCAAACCCCGGGACTCGCCATAACCACAGAGTTATTGAAGTATTTATTGCAAGTTAAACTACTTGTTTTCCATGTCCAAAAACAACAGGGAGAAACCAACCCACTACAAAATGCAGCCCCTTCTCTCAGGAATTCACTCTCTTGAGATGTCTCGGGAGAAATTCGGAGGACAACCGTGGATGAAGAACGTCACTGTAATTAATATAAGGCAGATACAGGGTCACACAAAAATACATGTTGCCCTTTCTCTAAACAGAGACGAAAATAAATACCCCAGACTGGCAGAGGACTCCTAAGTGAAACAGAGGATGAGGACATTTTCCAGATTACACAAACGTTCCGAGAGAGCCCGTGTAAGCCCCGCTAGGGTGGTTTTGAAGTTCTGTCCCCAGGGACCTTGGCTAGAGTTCTTCATTACCAAAACTTCTACAATTTCATTTAGGTTCCAGACTTTATACATCAGTCATTTATGTCAGTAGTGACCATAGAAAGAGGAGTACAGGATAACAATCATTTTCTCTTTTTGTCCTCTCACGAGGAATTATATCCTTGGGCCACCAAGAGCCTCAGTGGGATGCCAGGAAGTTTACAGCACTTTGTTAAGGGCTAAATTTACTGAACCCTCAGCTGGTGCCTCGATAGCATTATCTCAAGAGAAATGATGGAGGAGGAGGTAGGAGAACTTAAGGACATACATCTTTGTTATTGAACTGTTTTTTCATCTATGTGGATTCAACTGTCAAGATTTCCATTGTAGCAGAGCAATCCACGTAAAAGTCTGAGATTGCTTTGTGGGAAGTTGCTGTCCACTTAATCATCAGGCAGGCTGGGTTCTGACTCAACATTAGCTAGTACTTATACCCACCCTGTCAGGCCTAACCAACAGAACCTCTGAGTTGCTGGAGAAAGATGAAGCAAGTCTGCAGTTTTGCTAAAAAGAATCACGGCTTTGTGGAAAACCACCTTAAATAATGCAAAACCCAGGAAGAGGACTAGGAGCACTAACGAGTCCTCCAAAGATCGATGTGTCACGCTGCTCAGCATCAAGCATGCTGAAGACCAGGTGACAGCTCCTCTACGTCCTGTGGAGTCCCTGCAGCTGTCTAACTCCCCACTTGTTTATCTTTCTATCAGCCTGCACCAAATCAGCTTTCTCCTACTCCGCTCATTAATGCGCTTAGGAAACCCAGTGATTATGAAGTACTCACTGTGAAGGCTCTCCTTAATGTGCGGCCTTTTATAATGATCTATGGCACTTATTTATGTTAAAAGCGCATGCATTTTACATTATATTTTCAGTGGAATTGCAAGATATATGCTAATTAATGCAAATATTATACTTTTGTGATTATCACTAGATAGCATTATTAAATAATAATTACCATATGCTTGGCATTTATATGTGTATGTCAAGCACTCTGCTGGGTACTTATACATATGTGCATATAGACATACAGGGCATATACAGCTTTATTTAATTTTCATATAGATCTTGAGATAAATATTTTACCTGTAAGAAGACCGAAATGTAAGATTTCATGCTTAAGGTCACATGACTAGTAAGAAAAAAACCACAACCTTAATAAAAAATTTGTCTGGTTCTTAAGCACCACAGATCTTCTAAATATTCCATCACCAGACAGATAACTTAAGTTAGGGGTGGTCATGGAATAGCAAAACTAAATTAGGCATTCACTCGGGTCACTGGGAGACATGAGGAATCACTTCTGAAGTACATTAATAGGCAGCTTTCCACTGCCATCCCGCTTGGAGAGCAAAGACCACTTATGCATCTCTAGGGGCTCTTTGCACAGAAAGGTGGTCTCCAGGTCAAATTTAATTTGTGTCTCCTCTGCCACTTCTGCATGGAACATCTACACTGAACCTCAGCAGTCACTGGCATTTGGGATTCTGAATTGTGGAAAAGCAGTGAGGTTAGTTCCCAGACTTCAAAAAGCCTGCAAACCAAAGCACAACTTGCTGGAATCAGTGACATGCTCCTAGTAGCAACAGCAGGGCCTTCACAAAAGGAGGCTGGAGGATATGCCACATGAACCTGACAGAACCTTTCCACAGTTTCCAAGGACAGATCCGTGCATGTTCTCAGACATCATATAAGAGCTCAATGCCACACGCCGGCAGTAGAACAGGGGGAAAAACCACGAGTGCTTGGGTGTCAGCTGAGTACGGCCACTGCTCCTTCACCAGACGGCATTTGGTAGGCAGGTCACTGTCGCTGTACCACTCTAGTCCAGCATCTTCCTCTGAGGAAACCTGAGAGAGGAACTACCAGCTCCCAGAATTCTAAGGGCAACCTTCTGGAAAGGAAAGCTTTGCACAGGACCCCAAACACCACTCTTCTGTGGTCAGGGGAGGAGGAAATGCTGGATGAGTCTCCACAAGTGGGACCACACAATCTGGAGATGTCTGGTTGAGGTCAGAGTGCTCTCCAGTGAACCAACAGGGGTCAATCCTCCACACATGGATGCAACCAAGACCTTCATGACCATCAAGAACTGACTGGGTCATCTGCATCTCCGTCCGTCAAGATTAGGCCAGCAAGACACCCCAATGGTGCTTCTGCCTGTCAAAGCCTTCTGTTTTAGGAGCTCTGAACAAAACTAACTGTAACTGTCAATGAGTTCATGCCCCCTCCCCCAGTTTAGGCTTTGGGTTCAACTTGGCAACCACTGCTTCCCTACCACAGGAAGTCCTGCCCACTAGCTTCCTCTCACCTTGTCTAGTAATAGCCCCTGGCAATTGCTCACTGGTCTTCTTGATTCCAAGACAATGCTTACTTTATAGGGATGCAAACTTAGGCATTATATCCAGATTTTGGGAGATGGTTCTGTATCAAAAAGTAGAGATCCATGGAGTGCGGCGTGGGATGGTTATATCTACCTCCTACCCTATGAGGGAGGTCTTGAATCTCCTTCCCCAGTGCAGAATAAATCCTGCCAAGAGTTCAAGAGGAAATTCTTGTGCCTCACTGGATGAAAATTAGCCCAAAATATTTTCTCAGGTTAGTGGCAGATGTACCTGGTCAGCTGATTTTGGAGAACATCATATGATGACTCCATTGAAGATTTAGTTTAAGAGATGAACTACGAAGCTGGATGTGGTGGCGCACGCCTTTAATCCCAGCACTCAGGAGGCAAAGGCAGACAAATCTGGGTTCGAGGACAGCCAGAGCTACATAGTGAGACCCCTATCTCAAAACAACAACAAAAATGCAACCAAATAAACAAACAAAAGAGCTGAACTGCAATGTGGGTGAACTACGGATATCAAGACAACATCCAGTGTGGAACTTGAAAGAAGTCAAGATCTTGGTGCAAGAGCAAAGCAGGTTGCTGAACAGAGAGAGATTATAGGGATTGCTTCCTCCTCAGAACACCGGCAAGGCGTGCTGCTAAGAACCGGAAGCAGAGCGCCGATGTCGGTGAAGAGAGCATGTCTGAACACAGGGCTGGCTATGCCTCACCTGTTACGATGACAGCAATCACAGAAGGAGACCTCGGGGCAGGACAGAAGCCTGTTCTGGTCAATGCCAAAGACAGACAGAGGTGTTGGGGTGGGGTGGGGGCGGAGCAGGAGTGCTTAGTTTTGTTCCATTTCCACTTCCCTGGAGAAGTCTTAAAGACTGGTCTGGAGGAGGAATTTTTCTTCAGGGTGAAAATGCAAAGAATGTCTACATAAGAAGTCGAACCAAGGCAAATTCTGACTTAAAAGCAAACAGCAAGGAAGTGGGGATTTGGAGGGATTATTGAGGAGACTGATCCCTGCTTGGCCGCAACCCAGGATATCATCAGCCAGGGCGTGCAGAAAGGTCAAAGATTTAGTTATCAGACGTGGAAGCCATGAAACACTTCATGGTAGAGAGATGTGTAATAATACTTGGTAGAGACAGATAGTAAGAGGTGGCAAAGTAGCTTTGAGAATTAGTGAGGCAATGTGAAGGATTCAGGGAGCCATGCTTTTCGTGAGTCTGAAATATGATTGTAACATTGAAGACTAGGTAAATTCAAGGAAAAAAAAAATCACAGGAGGGCCATATTTTCACGTAAGTCTGCACTGTGTTCTCATCTGTCTGTTTTTCCCTCTGTCTTCATTTTCTTCGAACACCTCCTCTTAGCAGTTTCAACAGTTAGGAGGCAAGTTTTTTACGTAAAGCTGCTCTGCTTACGCCCTATCAATTAAAAAAAAAAATTCCCACCTTGTTTTCCATATCAGGTAGAAAAAAATTAACTCTCTTAAAAATGTTTGCATTATGAATCTTTCTCCACATGTTAGAACTAACATGGGGAGTACATTAATTCTCAAAACTCACAAGCCACACACCTTGCTTCTTGCATTATAGTTTCTAGATGAGAAACAGATTAGGGCTGGAGAGACGGCTCAGCAGTTAAGAGTACTGGCTGCTTTCTCAGAGGGCCTGGGGTTCAATTCCCAGCACCTACATGGCAGCTCCTAACTGCCTGTAACCAGTTGCAAGGGATCTGATACCTACTTTCACATAGACATACATACAGGCAGAACACGAATGCACATGAAATAAAAATAAGTAAATTGAAAAAAAAAGTCAAATTAAGGTTGACACTGAGTCCGTGCTTGTAATGATGCCCCTCTTGAGCTGACCCAGAAGGATGGCAAGTGTGGAGCAGCCAGACCCTGTCTCAAAACACAAACAAAAGCAAGATGTGAGGAGACTGGCTAATATCACAGGACAAAATAAAGTTGCTCCACGTGGTAGAAACGACACAAGCTGTAGCATTCTAACACAGACCACAGGCTTAGAGAAGTCAGAGCATGAAAAAAAAAAAGCCATGTGGTATTTTGTTGGATCCTTAAGTTTTACTGCACATGAGCTACAGGGAGAGAAGTTTGTGGCTGCATTTGTTTTTATTATTTTTTAAAATTTTTATTTCATGTGCATCGGTGTTTTGCCTGTATGTCTACATGAGGACGTCAGATCCCCTGGAACTGGAGCTACAGACAGTTGTGAGCTGCCACGTGGCCATGTGGGTGCTGGGAACTGAACCCAGGTCCTCTGGAAGAGCAGCCAGTGTTCTTAACCACTAGGCCATCTCTCCAGCTGCATTTGTAAGCCGCCCTCTGATCTTTCAACTCTTTACCTACTGCTTTCCTCACGGCCTCCTCCACACACTGGAACTTGGCTTCCATTCCCACTGCTCCACTGGACTCTTATCAAAAGGGTTAGCAAAGACCTGCTTGCTAATCTACGCTAATCTATATGCTGATCAATTAGGACACTCTACACCTTTCTGACTTCTGGGCTGCACTGGACACTGTCAGTCACCCCTTGAAATTCTTCCTTCCGTTTGCCCGGGTGGCAGCACTCTTTTCCTGTTCCTCCTTAACCCCAGTTCCTTCCTCTTTCTTTGCTTATGCACGAAACTTTGGTCGATCCTTATACGTCGCTCGTGACTGTATTTATTTAGCACGGCTGGACTGAACCCAGGCAAGTGTATTACCACCTTGCTACATCCACCCCTACTTTTGAGATAGGAACTTGCTGTACAGCTCAGAGTGACCTTTTATCACTATGTATGTAGTCCAGGCTGGCCTAGAACTTGAACTCTGAATCTTCCTGCCTCAGTTTCCCAAGTCCAGGGATTACACCTATGGACTACCACATCCAATTTGACTTTCTTCCATCCTAAGATCTTTCCCACTCCACTGGCAACCATGATGGGAGACTATCTTATCCAGAGCATGAGCCTGGGTAGAACGGTTTGGCTCGGTAGATATCTGTTGTTGACTCTGAATCACAGTGTCCACGTGAAAACATTTTCTCCCAAACAGATGTAGTTAGAGGTGACAATAGTGTACACGTCAGGAAAGAAGATAGCTCGGAAAATCCACATTTGCTAAGTGTTGTCTTCATTGTCTTAGAACTTCTAGCTTTCCTTCACATTGTTCTTTGGGTGTTCACCTGCCGGCAAACTATCTATCTAATTCTGCCTAATGTTTTTTTTTTTTTTTGGTTTTTCGAGACAGGGTTTCTCTGTGTAGCTTTGCGCCTTTCCTGGAACTCACGTGGTAGCCCAGGCTGGCCTCGAACTCACAGAGATCCGCCTGGCTCTGCCTCCCGAGTGCTGGGATTAAAGGCATGTGCCACCACCACCGCCCGGCCTGCCTAATGTTTTAACTCAACGGCTTCTACACGTGGGGAGGCCAGACCAAGCACCTCCTTAGCTCCCTCTTTAGTTGAACAACAATAACCCCACACATTTACTTGCTAAATGGAAGCCTTACAGATATCTACCCTGACGAAGCTCCAGTGTATTTCTGGAAAGTCTTCCCACACGGGGGCTCAGAACAGGTTAAAGACAGCACAGCGGAAGCAGGCTCTGCTCTAACTGTGTGAGTAAAATGACTTGACCTAAGAGCCTCTTAAGACCCCAAGCCTCGCCACATCTGGGGGAAACATTTCTGCTGCCCAAAAAATACAGTGCTCTAAGCTGAGCACTGTCATTTTGAAGGGCTCACCGCAGAAGCGGTGTTGAGGTAACACATCACCCGAGCCTGTCCTCTAACAGGGACGTCTGTCTGAAAGACACACTAACCACTCTTCACTCCCAGACAGTAGTCAAGCATAAGGTCACTAAATTCTCCTGTCATACACTGGATAGAGGGATTTAATTAAATAGAGGCTTCTCTAGTTACTCAATTATGGGCTGAAATTCAATATAGCACAACTGCTTCTGCTTTTTACATTTATAAAATATGCAGTGAAGCCCTTACATGGGGGCAGTATTCACGCCACAGTGGCTTTGAAACAGACGGCTTAAACAGTACTGCATGATCATCTTTTTTCATGAAATAGGTACCAAGGAGTGCTTAGTACCACTCCTCCTCTGGGAAGAAAATCATGAGGGACCAGCAGAATTTTCTTTAGTTAGGGGAAGCAAAAGATTTCTAATCCATTCTCACATCCTAGACAGATCTGAGATACTATACAAGGTAACTTTTAATTTGAGCCTCCCTTCACCCAAAGCACAGCCCATACATTCTTTCCTAATGTAAAGATTTCCAATAACAGCATCAAACTAGCAGTTAATAATAGGTCCCAGCATGCAAATTACAGTGGTCTCCAAAAATAAAGCTTCATGGGGGAAAAATTTGCAAGTTACCACTGTGAGGTAGACACAGTAAAAGAACAGTGTCCTCACACCACGGAAATCTGGATGTCTCTGCGAAACTGGCAGACACAAACACCCAGCACACAGTCCTCAGAAATGATTTTTTTTTTTTAAAGTGTGTGTAACCCAAACTATGCCTCTTCCCTACCTCGCTCTCTGTCTCCCTGTCCTCACGCAACCTTTCAGTTAGGCGCCCAAAGCCTCCATTTCTCTTACGTTTCCGGAGAGCAGTAAGAGAAACAAAGACAAAGCTGTAGCCCATTGCCTTCCCAGCACCTTACCTAAGTGACCCTCAGCATTTGTTTCTTTGTGCCACAATCCCACAGCGCTCACATCTTTGAGACACTGAGAATAAGACTCCACGGTAAGGGTTTCAAGGGAGTGCTCCCCAAGAAGCCCTCTAGAGTAAGCATTCTCAACAGTGGTTCTTCTCCCCCCCCCCTTCCTTTATCAGTCCCACCAAAGAACACTGGGCAGGTTTGTCCCAAGGAATCCATTAAGAAATTCCATGGAGGAGAAAGTTCACTTGTCTCTGCAAACCAGGTCTTAAGGAAGCTGAGTCTTCAGTTCCGCTATGGGGGGAGGGGAAGATTGGTGATCCGGCCCTGGAGGGCATTGTAATTTTTATAGACCCCTCGCCTTCATCTTTATTTCAAAACCAACCGCCTTCTTATCTTAAGTCATTTAGTTCATGCACTGCTTACTCTTGGTGAAATATCTTTGTTGAGGGCTCTGAAGGTTTTCACTTGAGAGAACAGGACAGCTGAATGCCACATTGTGTAGAGGGGTCAAAGGTCGGTGTTGGAGCAAAAGCCCCACTAATGCATTGTGAAAGACCTTCATTTCCACCAGTGAGTTTTCTATGCCTGTGAAAGTAGGCACGTCCCTCACCTACGACAAAGCTTTCAATAAGAGGAATGAAAACATAAAGGGGTCTTAATTCTTAAGCAATAAGCGAATGATGTAAAGAACTCATAAAGAAACCAGGTGTTCAGGGGAGGGAAAAGGCATGTCTATGCCTCAGGCATAGCATGCTGTACACTAAGAGATAAAGAGTGAATGGGGAAGAGAATAATAGGAAATTGAAAAAACTTAAACTCCTCAAATTCCCACCTACACACCCCAGATTCACCACACAATTCCGAAAAGCAGATGACACACCCCAGATTCACCACACAATTCTGAAAAGCAGATGTCCCACACAGGTTTAGACAATCACTGCTGAAATCCCTGAGGTGCCCTACATATACGACTACCCAGTCATTTTTTGAAGTGGTGTTGGCTTCCAATACTCCACGATAGCAAGTTGTGTATTTGTGAAAAATCCTCACTCATATATTTCCTAGTCACACAAAATGCTTTATCTCCAAATTGTCTCACTCACCCCCATGATGAAACCCTCACCTCCCAGCAGGGACGCCTTCGCCCCGGGAAAGACTTAGGGCTGGAAGCTTTGACTTGGTTCATGGACTCAATCAGTGGTAAAGTTAATATTGGATCTCTGGGAGCTCCATGTCTACACTTCAGCACCCAAAATGGACTCCAGTATGGGCTGGGTGTAGGACAGTGGCTGGGGACATGCTTATTCAGACACTAGCTCCTTCCCTGCCTCTCTGAGAGGTCACTGTAGGATACTTTCTTTCAAAGATTTTCCTGAAAGCCAGAGATAATGCACATGCCTGTGATCTCAGCACTCTGGAGACTGAGGCAGGAGGATCACAAATTCAAGGCCACCTGGGTTACATGAGTGAGATTCCCATCTCACAAACAAATAAATAAAAAGGACTCCTACATCACCTCCTCCAGCCAAGAGCAAGATACATATCTTGGGGGGGAGGAATAACAAGTTTGAGAACACAGGAAATGAACAACTAGGAAATGACTTTGATATTAACAAGCTTTTCTTGGGCAACTATGAGTGAAATCTGTTCTGAGGCTTTGGGATCAGTCTGAACTCTTGGCATAATCCTTAAAGAAGTCAGAGGAAGGAAGATTGAAATTAAAAGAAGAAAGGTAATCAAAATCAAACTGGTTTTGCTTCTGGAGAGGATTCCTTCCTGCCATTGGTGGGAACAAAAGCATCCTGCTCGTCCATCTACGATGTTCTGGTGCAGGACAGATATCGGCCTCTGCTCAGTCATTTCCACTGCACCCTCGGGCACCCCAGCCACCTCTGCTTTCCTGAGATTTGGGAGAGCAAAGTCCTAATGGGGCACTCCTTGGAGGTGCGCCCTGAACATCCACCAAGTGTCAGGGTTGTGTAAATATGAAATTCCACAATTAATACTTCAAAGAAGTTGAAAACAAATGCACTAAAATAAGTCCCCTGGTCCCACCTGGGGAGATGAAGAGAAATACGCGGGACAAAGACCTAACCTTGTAGTGTCCAATCTCATGTTAAAGAAGAGGAACTCTTTTACTTTGAAAGCTAGCAGGAATCCTCAGCGTGCAGAACCCTGCTCTGGTTGGCAGGGTCCACATGCCCATCCTTCCTTCTCCCCTCCCTCCAGGAACATTCTGATTTGGACCATTTTCCTCCAATACCAAAGCACCACAAGTCATCTGGTTCAGACAGACTCTTTTCTACACTGACTGCAGAAAGGTCTTTCCCAGGGAAGAGCCTTAGGCATTCATTATGTGTAAAATCCTCACAGCCACAAGTCCTTGTACAGCAAATTACACAGAAAGGCGCCAGCGAACCTCAGTGCCTGCAGCTCAGAATCCTAGAACCCACAGGGGTTTCTTCTGCTTTTCCAACTCAGCTTTAATGCCCATCTCCACAGTCTGCCATCTCCACCGTCAGCTTTAAAATGGGACAAGATTTTAATGATGTGAGGCAATGTGAAAGCAACAGCTTTCTAGAACTTTTCAAATCGCCTCTAAACTTTAAGATTTTCTTCTCACTCTCCCCTCCCCGGCCCCATTTCCCCCTTTGGGTCAAGTTTTCTTAGCAATTTGCCTTTTTCAATGTTTCTGTGGATCCCAAGGTAGTTCTGATAAAAGTAACTTTCTTTGTATTTAATAATTAAATTATACAAGCGGGTATACACAGGCTTGGAAATGCACCCAAATCTTGGAAAAGGAGTCATTGTGAAGGTAGGAACAGAGATGCAGGCACACCAGAGATCGGACTCTCAGCAGAGACAGAGGAACAAGCGGGTACATGCGGAGGGCGCTGCTGGGTCCAACGCTCAAGTTATTTCTTCTCTTCCTCCTTTTCTTCATTGAAAAATTTCTTTTAAACTTTTTGTTTTGAGATGGTCTTATATAGTTTAGGATGGGCTTGAACTCCTGATCCTTCTGCCCCAACACCCCATGTGCTAGGATTACAGGAGTATGTCACCTGCCTGGGCATGCGGAAAACCATTTAGGGAGACAAGCTGTGACATCCACAGCTCCAATTCCGACCTCTGTTGCTTTCAATATATTCCCCCTGCTTCACCTCTGAATTCCCCCGCTAAATGTAAAGGTCAGAAGTGGGGGGTGGTGTGAGGCCGACAAATAAATATTCATATTATTCTTGAATTTTTGGGCTGAAGTCACAGGAGCAACATTATTATATTGGGATGTATTATCTTACTAGCAGAATTGTTCCGAGTTAGAATTTATAAAACAAAGACGGAGTAAAGCCAAAGCTTGCCAGAGCAGACTGATATCTGAAATCCAGGACTTCTTTTGGGGCATTCCTATGGGCTCATTGCTTCTCTGGCATAGCAACCCTTTCCCCAGAGGTTGGACACTCTGGGGATCAAAGCTACTTCTATAACGATGAGCTCTGTGCAAATTCCCAGAATGAGTTTCCCAGAGCAGGAAAGCTCCCATAGCAGGTTGTGCATGAATAAGCAATGTAGCCTCCCTCCTGCAGGGGCTCAGGGAAGGTTTCTCAAACAGAAAACCTGGTCTCTTTCATGCCCTGGGGTTTTGGGGACAGGGGTGGAGTCTGATCAAAGTTTCTAGGTTCTCTGGTGTGGTGACGGAAGGCAGTAGCCCAGAATCTATCCCCTTCTCTAAGCTGTGGTACATGCCACATGCCCATGCTCCCTCCAGACCACAGTTCTGCCTGGATTTTCTACAATAGAAAATCCTCAGAATAGAAAACCACCTGGGAGATAAAGGCAAATATAAGGATCACATAAAGACAGAAAGCAATTTCCACACTCACAAAAAAACGTGTAAAACAGGAGCTATTACTGCTCCTCCTCCATATTTAATTTCTGAGAGTGGAGGAGAAGGAGGAGGATTCTTAACGAGATGAGGAGAATTAATGAATTAATGGCCTGCTCCTCCCAGCTCAGAGGCAATCATTCTAAAAATGTACCTCAAGTGCTGAGAACTGGGCCTTTGTGAGCTCTGTTCACTCCCTGGAAATGGTAGCTCACTGTTTTCTCTGAGGTCAGCTCAATGTGACCTAGGAGGCACCTGCAGAGCATTGAGCCCAAATACTAGAGGACCCACTCATGGGGGCTGGGACAATGAAGGGAGCTCTAAGTCCTGGAAGGAGCTGAGGACTAACAGTCATCACAAGCATGTGAATGGGTTGACAGCCCAGGGCTGGAACTGTAAAGAAAATAACCCAGAATATATGAGATACATTTGAATATAATACAAGACAAGGGACTCAAGACGGAACTTTTCCACACAGGAGCAAGGTCTAGAACATGTACCCGGGCACACTGTCGCCATCTAGGCCACTGAGCCTGGCAAAGGGTCCAGAAACCCAGGACACCAGGAGTAAATCCCAAGTATGTTTTACCTTAAGGGCCTACTGGTAAATTCCTGTTGTCTGAGTGTCGGGGATTGAACCCAGGGCCTTTCATGTTAGGTAAGTGCTGACCACCGAACAATAAACTCCAATCCTTTGTTTTTAAAGCTGTTAAAAGCCTACTTTTAAAATCATACAGTTGGCAGATCACCAGGATCAAAACCTGACCATCGAGCAGAGTCTTATAAAAGAATTTAAAATAATGTGGGGAAATGTTTCACACCTGAAAAATCACTTTCTCACACAGAAAGCCTGTGTGTTCACAGGAACACATGCAAGTGGCCTGGGCCACTGCCATAGAGCCTCAAGAATGGGGGTCTAGGACACTGAGAATCCCATAGTGGGAAGGACTTTACGATGCATTT
Organism: Peromyscus eremicus; assembly: GCF_949786415.1. Classification (NCBI taxonomy): domain Eukaryota; kingdom Metazoa; phylum Chordata; class Mammalia; order Rodentia; family Cricetidae; genus Peromyscus; species Peromyscus eremicus. Next base: position 57,365,836 of record NC_081431.1, on the reverse strand, counting down.
CTTTACACATTGCCTATCGATCCCAGTGCCCTGTCAACCTTCTCTAAGGGGTCCTGGGATCCAGGACCCCCCTCTTTTACACTGGAAACCCCCCCTTCTTCCAGAACATCTCTCTACCGATTTCTCTTGCAGTCTTCCTTTGAACACTCATTGCTCCCTTAATGTTACTGCTCCTTAGCTTGGGCATAAATGTTCCTTCCTATTTTTGACTTGCTTGCCCCAGCTACTGTTTTTCCTGACGTTAGAACCCAGCTCTAACTCCACTACAGGTTAATCTCATCCTGCTGAGGGTCTGCTGAAACAGGCGGACTTTCCTTTCCTTGGTAGTGACGAACACAGTTCTTGACATAGGGCGGGTCATGAATAACTGCTTGCTGGTGGGTTTTCTTCCACCTTGTGTACCTGCCGTATTGCAGCAGACAGGATTCCGCCCAATCTGAACAGATCTGCGGCGGTTTGAACGAGGCATGTCTCTGACAGTCTTGTGCATGTGAACGCTTGGCTCCCACTTGGTGTTGCTGTTTGGGGAGGTGGTGTAGACCGGCGCAGGCTTGCTGGAGGAAGCACATCCCCATGGTGAGGGGCTTTGAGATTAAAAGCCTGGTGCCGCTTCCATTCTGTTCTCCGCCTATGCTTGTGTTTGAAGATGTGAGCTCTCAGTCTCCTGTTCCACCTCGCCTGCTGCTGGCTGCCACGCTCCTGTCATGACAGACTCTTATCCCTCTGGTACCGGAAGCACAAATCAATTCTTTCTTTTATAAGTTGCTTTAGTCATGGTGTTTTATCACCGCAACAGAAATGTGATACAATAGAGGATAAACAGACATCCAAAGCTGCCATGTTATATGACCTCTTAAAAAGTATTCCACCAGTGTTTTTTAGTTATCATCACAAGTTCATTATTAAATGACACACCTTTGTCACCTGAATAAAAGTCCTTGGGCCCTACGAACTGTGATTGGACAAAACTCCCACCCTATCATGAGCGAATATGGAAAAACAGATATAAATAGACTTGTTGGAAAGCAACTTCTCAGGAGGTTGGGACATCTCACTAGCAGCTTTTTTTTTTTTTTTTTTTTTTTTTTTTTTTAAATAGAAAGTGGCCATCCCCAAAGGGATCTTACTTATTCTCAAGTCTGTAGAGAGCAACAAGTCCTTCTATGTTACATATTGTAGAGAGGAACGCCCGCGGGACCGGTTAGAGTTGGGTTTCAATTTCTGCTCCACTTCTTACTGGCTGTGACAGGAGGCAAATGCCTTCCCTTCCTGAACGCTTACTTGCAGAACAAACGAACGGTCAAATCACCATCACCCTCTGCAACAGATACGCGGAGTAAACAAGATAACACTCACACAGCACCTGGCTCAGTCCCCAGCAAATTGCAGGTGGCTAGATAATTCCCTTCTGTTCTCTTCACTTCAACCACCAACCTACTACCGCTACCCAAACGGCACCCGCAGCGATACACTAAGTAGGAAATGGAGTTTATAAGGAACTTTACACTTACGCTGTTTGTCGGTCCACAGGCTGCACGAAGCATTTCTTGACTGAGCTCAACATTTAAGGAGCAGTGACCAGGCTGTTGTGGATTTGTGTGCCTATGCACCAAAGGAGGGAAATGACGACAAGCGATTTTGATGTTCCTTCCTTTTCAACATTTCTTCCCCAGTCGGGTGGGGTGGCACCTGGCAGTGATCAGCACTGGGGGCTCTGACTCAGGAAGATCGTGAGTTTGAGGCCAGCCTGGGCTAGGAAGTGATAATCTATCTCAAATTCTCCTTTTCCGTTCTCAGAGATAACAGAGTCTTCAGAAGCCGTCTAAGATTTAGAGCATCATCCACAAGTTGAGCATTTCCAGGAAGGCCTGAAGTTAGTTACTTCATCGTGCTTTAACGTCAGGGGCAAGGACAGTCCAAGGACAGTTTATTATTTCCTGAACTTAACTAAAGACGACACTGGTCTCTAGGCCCCCAAAGAACACGCCAGTGGCATTATGTAAGGCTTCCAGATGTCTTGTGTCACATCACGCTCAGAGCTATTCAGACTGGGTAGGGGGAAAAAAAAATCAGTCATCGTCTCAAAGGGTTCTGCCTCAGAGGCTGAGTCTGTACGACTGAAGAGGATCCAGTGATGGAGGACCCAGGCAGACAAAGTGGAGGATGACACCTCTCTTAACCTTCCCTTCTTCCAAAATAAATTCACGTCCCTTTAGGAAAGTCTTCTTTTTCTTTCCAGGCCCAGTTAAAATGCCACTTCCCCCATGAATCCATTCATAGCCATTTTAAGGATGGTGCCTCCAAAGAGGGCCCCTTTCTGTGTGTTCCACACTTCCGCATCATCCTGCACCCTTCTGCCATCATTCACGTCTGTGTTTCCCACAGTCTGAAATGTGTGACTGTATTAACTCTTAACTTGTTATTTATTGATATTGTGTATGTGTATGACATGTGAGGGCGCAGGTACATTCATGCCAGGTGAGTGCACATAATGTGCAAACGGAGGTCAGAGGACAACATTTGAAAGCTGACTCTTTCCTTCCACCTTGGGATCTCGGAATCGAACTCAGTTGGTCGGGCTTGCATGGCAAGTGATTTTACCCACTGAGCCATCTCCCCGGCCTGTGCTTATGCATTTCTGTCTGTTTTCATTGTAAGACTATAAGCTTCTGAAATGTGGGGCCTACGCCTGCCTTGCTGCACAGTATTATAGTTCTGGTGCCTGGTGTCAGGCTTGGCATCCGAAGTGCTCACTGGGGTCTGCAGAGTAAGCAAATGGTTGGATAACTTAAATCTAAGGTCTCTGGGATTCAGCTGTTTCTCTGGCACCAGCATAGTAGCTGGCACAGAGTTATTACACACAGTGAATGCCGAATGAGTATTTCTGCTTGAAAAACAGATCAAGTTGTAAGAATAGATTATAATTATGTAAGTTGCCATTAAAATATAAGTATACTATCAACAACACAGAATTTAGACTATTAAAAACCTGAAGGTAGGCAATTAAGAACTTAAGTGAAAATCAAAAATTCTAAGTCAAGGAGACTGTTTGGATTATTATACTGATGGGCTCCATCCTTAGAACCCCAGCAAGCTGGAAGGGAAGGATGAAAAGTGAGAAACACAAGCCAGGCATAATGGCACACGCCTTTAATCCCAGCACTCGGGAGGTAGAGGCAGGTGGATCTTAGAGTTTGAGGCTAGCCTGGGCTACAGAGTGAGTTCCAGAACAACCAGGGCTACACAGAGAAACCCTCTCTTCAAAAAAAAAAAAAAAAAAGAAACACAATCTAAAGAGTTGGGGAGATTTGGGTGGGTGGGAGGGCCCTTACTTGCCCTCGTACAGGCTTGTGTTTAAAGGCCTCCGCTCTCCACATTATCTCACCATCCTTACTGCGCCCCAGTGAGGTAAGGAAGAGTTATGCCCATTTCACAGAAAAAGAAACTGAAGTGGAGTCTAAGCAACCTCTGCCCCATCACAAAGCTCGTCAGCAGTGGAGTGACTTACAAATCAGGTCAGCCGACTCCAAGTGTACAAATATTCCCTAGGACATTCCAGCCAGAGTCTCAGGCTAACCCAAGCCATAGAAAGCCTTCACTGAGGCCTCCAACTAGCTTCAACTTCAGAACCTTACTTAGCATCTCCAGGGGCCTGGATTGGCGCTGGTGAGAACAGTCTCCTGGTACCACAGAGTTCAGAGTTGCTTCTTTTGTCAGACACACCTAGGTGTGACGACTAGTCCCTCCACTGTGAAATTAGACCTGTCTACTTACCCTCCATCTCTACCTTCACTTGGGAGACGGGATGATAATAACAAAGAAACACGCCACACAGCCAAGATTGAACAGGTGTCCATGAGGCCCTTAGCCTAGTCAGGGCTTTACAGCCCCGGGGCATAGGACAGTGAGGAAAGGTGGCAGGCTCAGAAGTTGGGCCAGGCTGCCACTGCACTCAGTTCTGCTTCCGGTTAAGCTGCTCCCGGCTCAGCCCATCCCTCTCTTCTCCTCACGCTCCTAAGCCTGGGCAGAGGCCTTGCAGGAAGAGGTTAAGCCTGCAAACGAGGTTTGCCTGTGGTGTGCTTGTCTAGCCTCATATAAACCCCTTAACGAGAAGCAGCTCATTGGCTTGCTTGTCCCTAGGCATTTGTCCTCTCACAGAGACTGAGTTGTGTGCCAAGCCAAAACTTTGTCCCAGGGAGTTGCTGTGTGGCTCTGTGGGTTGTGTGAGGCACATGCAGCGAACAGGTACTATCCCTGGGCCAGACCTAAGGGCCACTTCCAGAAAGGAGTAGGAGGACTGAAGTGGGTACAATGCTTGGTCTTCAGATTCCCTGTCTGAAAGACACAGGAGGAGAGAACAGGTCTCTCCAGCAGACCCCACTGCTTGGGGTGTGCAAGACCCTGCTTGTGGACGCGCCATTCCATGGCCGAGGCAGAAATCCTGGGCATCTAGTCTAGGGCAAGGAGGCACGGGGCTGTGAGCACAACAAAAGCGGGTCATGAAGCACTGGAGGGCCAATAAAGTCATTCATCTTGTATGCTCACATCCCCTAGTGCTATCTCCTGAGCTTCAGGAGAGCTGGAGCGTGCAGGGAAAGCATCTCTTTGATCCCAACCGACCAGCTTCAGCTCAACTTCAGAAACTTTCCAGGAAGTTTCTAGTTCTCCCCAGAGCAAAGGCATGGATGGGTTAAGCTCCCCCCCACTCCCCCCCCCCCCCCCCCCCGTGGACTAGAGCCAGGCTAGTTAAGCTTTATAACTGAAGTGCAGCAATTCCAAGACTGACCTACACTTTACAACATCCCCTCTCTCCTTGCCTACCATCCAGGCTGCAAATCTTGGGCTTGGATAGAGAGGAAACCACAGGTTCAGCTGCACCCCTGGGGAGGTGTAATGAGACCTCCTTTCTCTGGGTTTTGGCAGACAGGGCCCCGCCCAGCACACCTGCCCAGAAACTGAGCCAGGTGTATAAGCAACAGCTGGGGCCTCAGGGTAGGGCACTAAGCTCAGGCTATAACGGCTAAGTTCCCTGGGGACAGGGTGACTCTTCTGGAGCAGCATGGGGCCAAAGAAGGGGACAGGAAAAAATACCAACTGAAAAGAAACCTTGTATCTAGAGGGGGCGGCTATGTAGGAAGACGCGGTGGTGGATGCTGGGAATCACTTGGAGGATCTTCTGGGGTTGAGGGGAAGCCATGGTCAAATCTCAGTGAGGAGGCGATGCTACAGTTTCCCCCGGGCACAGCCCGTGTGAACCGTACATGTTTGAGTGGCAGTGCTGTTGGAGCGTGGAGATTATGAACCACACCTTTCTTGCGCCTTCTCCAGGAGTCACTGAACTGGACACAACCCAGCCCAAGGTCTCACCCCCCCCCAAAAAAAAAAAAATCCCTGGAGGCCTCTAAATGATCACCCGTCGTGGGAACAACCTTACCACTTGCTACATTTCCGGGGCTCTGCAAGGCTGCAGCCCGTCTACTGTGGCTGGGGACAAGAAGTTTGGGGGCCTGTGTCCACAGTTTTACAGAAGGAAACAGGCCTCCCTTCCCAAGCACTGGGCAATTCTTTGCTCTTACCCTACTTTCTGTGTGAAACAGAGTTACAACTTGGGGCTCCCTCCAAGGAATCACCAGGAAGCAGGAGCAAGTCTCCAGAGGGCAAGTCTGGGCTCCCCCAGAGAGCACCAGGCAAAGCACAAGTAGGCGTGGCCACTGCACCTAGCACACGGTTCTTTGAATCAACCTCCGGATCTCCAACTCACCCCAAGTCTCCCCAGCTCTGAGAGGACTCAGTGTGGATCTCGGGATGATAGTGTAAGATGGGAAGTTCTCAGAAAACCCAGAAAGTCCCAGCACAGGCCGCTGTGAAGGTCCACTACTCCCAATTTGGTGCACTTTCCTAGCCGGCTGTAGGGACTTAGGGTAGTGGTGCTGTGGTCACACTCTCTTCCCCCTTTTGCGTCCTCACCTTACAGCAAAGGGCTGTACCTCACAGTGGGTCTCCTCAAATCACCGGACTCTCAGATTCTTCCCCCTCCCCAGAGCACAGTCCCACTCCAAGGGATCCAGGCAGCTGTAGGGTCATAAATTCAATGCCCCCTCCCTTCCCTCAGGTCTTATCCTTAGGTCCCTTACCACCACCTTCCTGGATGGAGAGCCCAGAGTTAGGGGTAACCTTGGCTGAGCAGGCCCCTCTCCAGACACCCGCCCTGGTCCCCGAGGACCCCAACCCGGCTCTGCAGCCTCCGCAGCCGCAAACCGCAGACCTCCGAGTTCAATCCACTTGTGCTATTGTCTGAATTCGTCCAGGTCGCCCCGACTCAAAGCTCTCCCTCCAGAATCCCCTTTCCAAACATCTTCCGGACCCCCAGCCCCAAATAGCAGCAAGCCAAACGGGGGCGGGGGGGGGGGGAGATCCACAGTCTCTGGGACTCTGGCACGCCTCGCTCAGGCAGAGGAGCCGGGCTGAGACCTTCCTCCTTGAGGACCCCTCACCACCGCCCCGAGGCTGCAGATGCGGAGGAGCTAGGAGCCTTGCGGGTGGGGATGCCCTAAACCGACTCCAGGCTTACCTGCGGGGGAAATTCGCTGCCCTTCCCGACCTGGGCAGGGGCAGATGAAGCATCTTCCCCGGCTCAGGAGACTGTTCAGTGGGTGAGCACCCAGTACACCCGGGACAGCCTTTGACTGGCACGCGGCGGGCACCCCAAATCGTAAGAGCCGCCGACCACGCGGAGGGGCGGACGCCGAACCGGTCGGTCGTCGGCTCTCGGCTCCTTTTCTCTGCACAGCCGGCCTAGTACTTACGGCTCCAGCTGTACTTAAAGCGACAGAGCCCAATTTCTCTGTCGCTGACTTCTGTCCCGAGCCCCAGAAAAGCAAGCTGCCAGCGGGCTCTTTAACGCCCAGAGCAGGTAGACAAAGAGCTACCGCAGCCTCTACGGTTTCGGTGGCCTCTGCGGCCTCAGAATCCGGAAGGTGCTGAGGTGGTGGGGGTTGAGGGCCTCGACCTCTACCTGGGCTGCTCCTGAGTTAACCCCTTGAATGCCAGCAGCGGTCTGGTGAGCGGCTGGCCTTGCGCTATAGGGGTAGAAGGGGGCGTGAGCAGCTGGACATTTCCAAGTCTCTCGGGTAGGGAGCCGAGGTGGTGCACGCACGGGTGGGTAGGGGTTGAAGAGGGGTCCTTCCTAGCCTACTCCTCGCCACTTACTAGGCTTTTACCAATTACTCAAAATCGGCGTACTGAATTCATACGCTCATCCTTGAAACAAGATGAAGGTCAGATGAGGCTCCATATTGCTAGAGGTTGGCTCTCTGGACCGTTACACTGAGGTGGGGTAAGATAATGTGACCTCTCTCTATTCCAGATACCCTCAAGGGGTGGGACGAAAACAGATTTCTGGTATTCCGGGGACTACAGCAGAGGCGAGAGGTGTGCTTGCAGTTGAAGGGGCTGCTCCGGGCGGGTTGGGGGTGGCGTTCAGTTCACAGTCCCCAAGGTAGAGTCAGTGCCTTCAACCAAGAGGCATTTTCAGGTGACAGAGTAGGGAGAAAAGGATCCCAAGACGCCCCGTCTTTAACGGAAGGTAGGAAAATTAGTGGGATGGATAGCAGGGCTCAAACCTTGGGATTCTTCTGCCCTCAGGGCCCAGCTGTGATACCCTACTTTCTCGGTCAAAAAGAAAGGAGGGCTGTGCAGAGCCGCTGTTCTCAACCTGTGGGGCTCGACCCCTTGGCTCGACCAAACCTTTTCACAAGGGTCGCCTAAGATCATCAGAAAACACAGATACTTACATTACAATTCGTAACAGTAGCAAAATTACAGCTATGAAGTAGCAACACAAATAATGTTACGGTGTGTGTGTGGGGGGGTCCCCACCACATGAGGAACTGTATTAAAGGCTCACAGGCAGCATTAGGAAGGTTGAGAACAGCATAGCAGATACACTGTTTCCCTGCTCCCTCCAGTCCTCAAGCCTTAAAGGAAGAGGCTCCATGGTTGAGTCTCCAGCCAGATGTGAACTAGGCAAGCTAGACATTGCATTTGAGAAACGGATGGATTGTTATCTGAGGTTCTTCCTTGAAAAGCGCCATGATGAGGCCAGCAAGATGGCTCAAGTCGTATGTGCGTGGCTTTAGCCTCCTGCCAAGCTTCGACGGGAGTTAATTCCCTGAACAGCCATGGTGGAAGGAGAGAACAGACCAACAGACCGCTGCAAATCCTTCTCTCACAGCCACACATAAGCCATGGCACACACACACACACACACACACACACACACACACACACACGCACACTAAATCAATAAAACTTTTACAAGCGTAAAAAGCCCCACGCGCACTGAAGTAGGATGACTGTGAACCACAAGGCAGAGGTCTCTGGAGTCTGAGCAGCGCTGTGGGACTGAGTCCCACTGTCCGCTTAGACCGCATGGCATCTGCTTTAGCGTTCGCTTTCACAAAGGTTGCGAAGGAGCAGAATGACATTCTGAAAGCCTGCCTCCTCTTCTTAGCCTTGATAGAGGGTCTCATGGGGCTTTGAGTTCTTTCCCTTGAAATCTGTCTTTTCCCAGACCTGTGACTGCCCAGCGGGCACTGACCTGGGGCTGCAGCTCCAAGGAATGAATCATATTCTAGGGACCTTTGCCCTAGAATAGGCTGGGCTGGGGGAGGGGGTTTATATCTAAAGGTGTACCCCATTGTTAAGTTCTACAAACGCACCTAGAGATCCAAGGACAGGGGAACCCTGGGGTAATCCTCACCTACCCTCCCCTTAGCATGGTGGGACAAGGAGAGTTTCTAACATATTCCAAGGAGCTTGGGTGGTGAGACTTGGGAAAGATGCACTTCCCAAGCACAGCAGCTTTGCAGGAAGGAAGAGCAAGGCAAAGGATCTCTCTAGTATATTCTTCCATCTCGGTCCAGTTCCTGGACCTACCCCCTCTCCTGCCTCCCTATCCTAGTACTGCCCTGGGCTTCTCATCCTCACAGAGTGAACACAGTCCCTTCTCCTGGGAGGGTCTATGCCCACTGCTGTGTTGGAGCTGGCCTGGGTCATCTGGGGAACAGCTTATAGCACCATGAGGGATTCTCTTTAGCGCCAGCCACCATGAATCCTGAATAAAATGGCTGTGTCAGCCAGAAGAATGTCATCAGCAGGGTTGCTGTCCTCCAAATCTAGCAGTAGGTTTTCCATAAGGTTTTTTTTTTTCTTTGTGGCTTTCTGGTCAGAGCTGGAGAGAGAGTCTGAGGAAGGGTAAGGGGTGGGAGTTTCCTTGGAGGAATGGTGTGTGTGTGTGTGTGTGTGTGTGTACACACGCACGTGCTTGCACATACAAGGAATTGAGCTGTCCCTGAGCGTTCCTTCACAGCCACCCAGAGACCACAGGGCCATATTCTTCTTTATACCTGGCAGCTTGTTTACCAAACAGCCTCCTCTGACTCCATCTTCTTCTTGCCCCCAAAGGGACAAGGGGACCATAAAGGGAACAAGTCTTGGTTAGCTGCTTAGCCACAAGGAGGGGCTCTCAGCTTTCTGGTCCTCGCTAAGAGGGTTCCAGGCCTGATGATCTCTAGAGCCCTCCTCCCCCAAGATGGATTTCTGAGCTGCCAAACTTCAGCATACCAGAGACTCCCTCTGTGTGTCCCTCTGTCCTCCCTCAAGGGGAAGCTGCACCTTGTGGAGTACCTATTTTCCTGTGTAGGCTAGCGTGGGCTTTTACAGGGGGAAGAGGCAAGATTCCAGAGGCTCCACTACTTAAATAAATAGCATGCAAATTAGCGCCTGCTATTTTCAGCCCCCAGGTCAGGGCACTTCGGTAATTGGAGTGCGGCATTGAAGAGGAATGTTGTCTGGGGCCTTTGTGAAGTCAGAAAAACCAGCCCTCCCTGTCAAGGGACCTACTCCTGTGTTTGAAGAGGCCCTGGCCTTGCCCATCATGGAGGTGTGGCAGAGCGGGGGTGATGTGGTGGCCCTGGCTATGGGGGAAGAGGCCTGTGACTCTGAGTGCTTCTTTCTGAGAGTAGGAAAACACCTGCTGAAAGGGAGCTGGGTACCAGGCACTTTTCCAGAAAGAATTGCCAGCCAACACGGGTGAGAGGAAAAAGGCCTGTGTGTGCCAGATAGACGCCCTCTGTGCTCCCTTGGCACTTCTCTTTACAGATTCCCCCAGGGGCTATGACCTCATTTATCTCCCATGCCAGCACCATCAGAGTGCCTCTTTACAGAGGGGAAACTGAGGTTTGGAAAGACTGAAAAATGCCCATAACAGAGTGGAGGTCCCAGACACATGTGCATGAGTCCTCAGCAGGTTCCTGAGGATGATCTGTGCTCCCTGCCCCCACCTCCCCGATCCTGAGGATCCCCGACAGGAGTCTGGGCTCAGGCCTGAGCTCCTCTTGGACAATGTCCCCTTTTCAGCAGAGACATCGAAAATTGAGTTTCTGAGTGGTTACGGTGGTGTCCCTGACAATAGCTTCGGAGACTGGCATGCTTGGTTAGAACGGGATAAGCAAAAGGCAGTGGCCAGGTAGTCTGGCATGCTGTGCATTCTAAGGTCACTTGTCTAAGCATTTCTGGGGCCAGTGTCACCTATCTGGGGCCTGACCACATACCTGATTTCCCTGATTTCAAGGTGAGACCCTTGAACAGACTGAGTCCCAGGGTAGACACTTCCACTTTGTCCAGTGGCCTGCCTGATTTCTTCTCTCAGCAACTCTGAGGTTATGGAACTTCTCGAATGGAAAAATCCCTCCCCCTCCATAGGTCCTAGCCTGTCAGAGAACCTCCCTCCAAGCCTGTGGGTGGCTGGGCACGGAGACTACTCCATACGCTTGAGCTAATCTGGTGACAGCTTTCTTTTCTTTTTTCTTTTTTTTGTCATGTTTGTTTGAGACCAAGTGTCATTGTGCACGGAGCTCAGATTGGCCCCAAACTCACTATATAGCATAAGCTGGCCTTGAACTTGTGAGTCACCTGCCTCAGCCTCCTAAGTTCTGGGATTGCAGATGTGTGTGCTAACATGTAGAGCCACTGCTAGTGTCTTGACGGTGACAGGCATAGAGTAGAGTGATAAAAAAAAAAAAAAGAGAATTGAAAGAATTCTTTGCTGCTTGGATAGGGAAAGGAGAGAGAAAGGATTTGGAAAAGGGACAGAGCAAGTGAGTCCTTCTTCCCACACTGTGGTAGAATTGTTAGGAAATTTTCTGGCTACATCCCTAATCCCACTTCAAAAACCTACCCAAGATCTCCCAAAGACTCCCAAATCTTGATGGATTCATCTGTTTTGTTTGACCTTGAGAGAAATATCTAGAGAGCCGATTTCCAGCTTCTTTTCTTAAACAGCCTAGTGATCTCAGGCCAGATAGCTACTGCTACACTTTCTTTAGATCACTCATGGCTAGGAGGGTTCAAAGGGTGGCCTGAGGCCATCTGCCCACAGGTGCGGGCATGATGATGTCAGTCCTAGCTCAGGAATCACCAGGGAATTTCTTGACCTGTTGGCTATGTCTGAGATGTTTCATAGCTCTCAGTGTGAGTTTTCCTTCTCACTTCATGGCCCAGCCAGCCTCCAGGCGCTTCCTAGAGGAGGTACCAGGGGGCCTGGACCAGATTCAACTCAGAGATCAGAGCTGAAACGACTCGAAAGGTCACTGTGCCCAGCCACAGGCCCTCCTACCGATGAGGCCCATAAAGGATAAGTGATGTGCGTGACATTCCTGGGCAAACACGAGTTTCCTGGTTCTTAGACGAGGGTTTCTCCAGACAGTGGTGTGTATCACTTCTTACCAGATCCCTCCATAGGGCCAGCATAGGGCATATAATGATGGGTATGGAAGGTCGGTCTGTGGGACAGTTTGAATAGGGGTATTGAGAGTCAGCAGATGCGTAGTGGAGAGTTCCAGAGCTCATCCCTCGTCCCAGCTGAGCTTTCTCTAGGGTGGCAAATGCGCCAGCTGAAGGAAGGGGCCCCGCTCCCAGCTGTGTTATTGCTCAGCAAATATTTATATAACCTTTGCCAAGACGCGCCTTTCCCACCACCCCTGCAGTTGGGAAATGCAGAGAAGGGAGCCTCAACAATCTTCTGTGGTGAGCTAGCATCTTCTTGGACCTCCCTTACCATCCCTGAGAGACAGGATGCTGGGGAGGGAGAGGAAAGGCAGCGGGAGAGGTCCCTGCTCTAGCAAGTGCCTGATGAGCTGGGGGTGTGGGGTGGGGCGATGTGCGGGAGGGTGTCACCGAGTACATGCCAGCGTGTCTATGAGCACGTCTGAGTGTGTTTATATGTACCGTACCTATATCATCTCATTTAACCCCCCAGACCCTCACCCTTCTGCCCCTACACCCGGTGTGATGACCATCTCTGCTCTTGCCTGTTACTACTGCAGAGGTCTCCGGTAACGCTTCCTGGTTCCCCTAGTGCCACAGTGATCTCACAGTAAATTCCATCACCCCTTCCCTGAAGTCCTCCAGAGGTTTTCCCTCTCACAAGACTCATGGTGGCACACCTGGCCCCTAGCTAACTGCTGACCTCATTCCTGACCACTCTCTTCTCTGTTTACTTTGCTTCAGCCACGCCGACCTCCTTCTGACTCCCTGAACATAGATCTGCTCTTGCCTCAGGGCCTTTGCACATGCTCCTCTGTTTGCTGGAGCAAAGAAAGCGTTCCCGTCCACCCTATCCCAAATGGCCGGCGCCCACTGCTCTCTACTCAACCTTGTTTCTTCTGTATAGTGCAGCATCGTTTAAGGGTATATTTTAATTTTTATGTATTTGTGTGCCATTTCATTTTATATGACTTTAAGAACAATGCCCATGTTTTCTCCTCCTGTATCTGCAGGGCCTGCCATCCAGCAGGTATATACTGAATGTATAGATAAAAACCATAATGTGGGCATCAGCACCACCCTTTTCAGAGCGAAGCAAAAACAGACTGGGTAACATCCCAGGTCAGTAGGAAATCGAACCATGGTCAATCAGGTTCTAGAATGTTCCACAGAATGTCACTCTGCTTCCCAAGAAAGGGAAACTAACCACAGGTGCTCGCAGAGGCATAAGGGACTGTACAGCTGCTGCCTCCCAGACTGCAACGGGGTCTTGGAGTGGGAGGCGCACATGGAAGTGCTTTGCCCTGGCCAACTCCAGAAAACAGGGGACATCTGGGAAAAGTTCACTTCAGCCTGGGCTGGAACCACTGGCTACCCCCAGGGCCCTTCTTCCAAAGCTCATTATGGGCTGGAAAGGAAAATGACAACCAGATAAAACCTGGCCCTCGCCTAACAACGTCCACTGGCACATGAGTGGCCCCGGGAACCCCTGCTGCTAGCAGCTGTGGCCACGTGTGGGTAGAGAGTGTCAATCCTCAACTGCCCCTTGTCATCAGACCTCCAGTGTCTGAGAACGAAGTCAGACGGGGCGGTGGAGGAAGCCTGCGGCACGGAGTGGGTGAGCAGCGAGAAGAGGGTCTGAAAGAGTGTGAACAGCAAGGATGAGTGGGAGCCAGGTCTCTGTCTCCAGGCTGGAGATGCCACACAAGGAGGAGGACTCCGGGAGGACCCCTTGAATACAAACTGGACAAGGGAGAAGTGAGGTCTGGGAGATGCCACTTGTTCTCCCTGTGCTGTGTCAAATGCAAGGTCACTCACTTCCTTCTGGAAGTCCCTCCTCCTCTCCGGTGGCTGCTCTGTATAGACTTGTGCCTGGGTGGCCGTGCATCCTTCACACACCCTGCCTCGACATCTAGCCACCTCTCACACATGCTCTGATGGGTCTCCCACCGTGTCCACCTCTCCTTCCAACTCCTGGGTATGCACAGAGCTCTGCTCTATCTGTGGCACATGCCCACATGGCACCCTCTCCCACCTGCTCTCTCCGTGAGCCTGCCCTGCATATTCAGAGAGCGTCTATCCATGTCTGGCATAGCTACATGCTTCAGATCTCTCTTTTCTAGTTTGCTTTTTAAATCCAGACTTTCATGCATCCGCTGGTCCTGCTTCATTGTCTCCGGGACAGCGAAGCAGGAAAAATTCTGTCTTCAGACCTCTTGGGGGAATCCTCCTGCAGAGAGCTTAGTGGGGAAGCCTCCTGCTTGGTCTGCTGGCCTCTCTTCAGCTGCAGTGAATGGTCCTTTGCTTGCCTGACCAGAGACATCTGATAGCCCAGAGGCCTGAACTGGCCCCTCAGGAATAGCCTAGGACAGCTCTGTCTTTGAGCTAGAGTCAAACAAGGACGTGCATTCAGAGGCTTGGGTTGCTCATTTGCTGTTGGCCCTGAATTCCCAGCTGTGGCCACTTTGTGGCTCCCCAGAGTGAGGACGATGGAGAGGTTGCTTAGGGGCATTCCAGCAGGGGTCTCTAGCAATGGTTTGCTGGGCATTCAGCAACATGTGAGAACCCAAGCTGTTGACAGGAAGAGATGGGGTGTCTGTGTTTGGAAAGCTGCTATTCCAGTGGAAGGCATGTGATTCCCTCCTCCGCCATGCTCCCAGGTTTTAGGGAAACAAGATACACATAGCAAAGCAGTGGTAGACTGGGAGGGAGTCAGGCCTGGGCTTTGCTAGGGTTCTGCCACTTTGAAGTTAGTTAGGCTGAGTTCCATTTCTTAGCCTACATTGTAAATCAACGTAAAGAATATCTCATTCATATTGTTGAGATTAAATGAGATAATCCCATGTTAGTTTTATATAAGCTGCTCCTTTACAATTGTCTAGAAATCATAAAAGCGCAAATTAGTATAGTACAAATTGTGCACGTGAGGCTCAGAACAACCCAGAGGCAGATAGCAATCATACTGTAATGGGGTAAATTAGGGAAAACTCCCTGGTGAGAGAGTATTTGGAAAAGCATCACCACCTAGACAGGAAAATTCTATCTCAAAGATGGCCTCTCTAGCTTTGGACTTCTAGAAAGTCAAACAAGAGAAGGGAAGACATAAACATTTATTGAGCACCTACTACATCCCGAGTACCTTACATATACTGGGCACATATACTGCATACCATATGCCTTATATATATTGTGTTCTGTTGCCTTCCAACAACAAGCCTGGGTCCATATTGTTATTTATACTTAGCATAAACAGATTTCCTCAAGCTTCAGAGATGGTATCTGACCCAGCCTATCATACTTCCAAATTTGTGATCTTGTGGTGATGTCCGCTTGCATGAGACTTCCAGGCACAGACAAGCTCGGCTGGCTCATCACAAAACATATGGGTTGTGGAGCAAAGGAGGGGTCGACAGTTAAAGAGGAGAGACGAATGGACAGGGAGGCAGGTGGGCAGGGCTGGTAGAGAGGAGCCATACCCATCTCAACAGCTTCCCTTAACGCCTCTCCTCCATGACTGTCGGCCAAACCGCATGTCATCACAGGAAGTGAAAACTCCAGCAGCTCAATTGTAGGTTACTAGGACACCCAAAGGAGGGGCCACCTCTCAGTCGGCATCAGTCGCCACGATAACCAGCATGCACCCGGCAGCCCCTCTGGAATACCTGGCTTACTCCAGGTTTTAAGAGACACAGCACAAGATACACACTAACTCTGCAGACAGAGAATAGTCCGCTACTGTATTTTGAGAATGAATGGAGTTTTGAGAACCAAGGACGCTCTTCCATCATAGCAGCTCCCGGAATCTGATTCTACACACACCTTTCCTTCCTTGATTCTTATTTTCTTTTTGTGGTGCGTGTGTCTTACCACGCTCCTCTCCTCACTGATCCCATACAGGCACCTATGTCTGTGACCCAGCCAGATCAGGCTGGAAGTGTCACTCAGTGCTGCTAGAAGCTGCTGCGTTCACTAACGAGTGGGAGCTGAAAAATAAATAAGCAAGCTTCTTTGGCTCTCGTGGTGTCACCAACCTCCTAGAAATCTCCAAGCCTCGGGTGCCATGGCAATAACCTGGGCAGGCCCCACCTTCCTTCTCATGCCCAGGCCATCCCTGCTTCAGATCGGCTCACTCTGCAGGTGCCCACCTGTACACTTTAATGTGTCATCTAAGATGGGGGATGTGTACTGGAAAATCTTCAGTGATGGTGCTAAGATGTAGGACTTCTAAGGTGTAACTCGATCATGACAGCATAGATTCGTGGTTAGTTATGGTGGGGGCAGCTTCCCGATAAAGCCCCCTCATGTATGTTCTCCTGACCCTCCACTTTCCCCCACAGAAGGTCCTGAGCAGACTGGCCCCTCAGTCTTGGACACCCATCTCCCAGAAGTGTAAGCAATAAATTTCTGTTCTTCATAAATGACCTCTTTGTGGTATTGTGTTATGGTGACATCCAAGGAGCTAAGACATGAGCCCAGACCACCCTTTGGGCAGTGTTTGAGTTTGGGACAGCAAGTGCAGCAAGCCCGGTCATGATGGGGAAAAGGTCGGTCACTGAAAGCCTGTGCACAATTAACTTAGTTCTTAGTTTATTTTGTGAATTTATTTTATTTTTAATTGTGTGTGTGTGTGTGTGTGTGTGTGTGTGTGTGTGTGTGTGTGCGTGCTTGTGCATACACGTGGTGCAAGTACCCCCTGAGGCCAGAAGAAGATGTCAGACCCCCTGCAGCTGGAGTTATAGGTGGTTGTGAGCCACCCTAATGTCAATGCTAGGAACTGAACTCTCATCCTCTGGAAGAGCGGCAGGTACCCAGCCACTGAGCCGTCTCTCCATCCCTACAATTAACGGAGCTCTGTGCACAGCTACATGCTGTACTCATGACTCAGATCCCAAGCCACATGTGGGCACCATTTGGCGAAGGAGAACATTGCATGCACAAGTGAAAAGGGTCAGAATAAGTCCATATTGCTTAGCAAATAAATTCCTCTTCTCCCAGTGAGGATTAGACACGTCATTTTCAGCATGAAGGCAAACACACACTTTGCAAATACAGTGTTACCATTATCTAGAACGTGCGTGTGACAGCTTAGGTCTGTCAGTGTGTTGATGTCTGTCCCCAGATGACTAATGATGGCTAACATGCATCAAGTCCTTATGATCTAAAGTAGACATAGCAACAAAGTTAATTCTCACATTGTATGAGACAGAGGCACTGGGGTCCACAGTTTCCAGCTGTGGTACCAAAAGAGGAAGCAGAGCACGCATCTAACCTCACCTGGCTGGGCAGAGGAAGAGGCAGAATGCTACACAGCAGCCTGGCTGTGTGCCTTTAGCCACTCTCCTGCTCCGGCAGCTGTGATATCGCCGTGTTGACAAGCCTGCTCTCAAAAGCCTGTCTAATTAACTGCATGCTGGGAGGAGCAAAGGGACGTCAAGACAGCACTGAAAAGCAATGAGACCGCTCCAAAAGAGAAGTCAAGGCCAAAATCCAGTGTATCATCTACCAAGTTGAAGTCACTCTATTTCAGCTTGGGTTTTGTGGGATGTCCCTGAAACCTCAGAACTTGGAGATGGAAGGCAGAATGATTAAGAGTTTAAGGATACACGGCTTGTTTGGCAAAGTTCCTGCCGCATGAGTATGAGGACCTGCTTTTGGATCCCCAGCATCCATGTAAAAGCCAGGCATGACAGTATGCATCCTTAAAGCCAGCACCGGGGCTCACTGACCCCAGGCTAGCTCAGTCAGGGAGCTCCAGTTTCAGGGAGAGACCTTGTCTCAAAAAAAGAGAAGAATGTGGAGTGCATACACACACTCACATAAACACACATATACCTACAGAGTTCAAAGGCAGACTGGACTACACAGTGGAGCCAGCCAGGGCAACATAATGAGACTCTGTCCCAAAAAAGTAGAGGAGACTGAAGAGATGGAGCAGAAGTCTAGAGTACTTGTTGCTCTTACAGAGAACCCAGCACCCACCTGGTGGTTCACAACTCTGGTGGTTTGGATGAGAACGCCTTTCCACAGGCTCATGTATCAGAATGCTTGGTTGCCAGATGGTAGAACTGTTTGGAAAGGATCAGGGGGTGTGGTGTGGTTGAAAGGGGCGTGTCACTGGGGGTGGACTTTGAGGTTTCAAAAGTCCATGCCATTCCCAGTTAGCTCTCTCTGCTTGTGCTTGTGGTCCAAGACGTGAGCTCTCATCTACTGCTCCAGGACTGCGCCTGTCTGCCTACGGCTGTGCTCCCTGCCATGACTATCATAGACTCTAACCTCTGGAACCATGAGCCCCAAACTAAACTCTTTGTTTTATAAGTTGTCATGGTCATAGTATTTATCACAGCAGTGGAATGATAACTCATACAACAACCATTTGTGCCTCCAGTTCCAGGGGATCCAACACCCTCTTCTGGCCTCTGTGGGCATCAGGCATGCTCGAGGTACATATACATATATATGTACATAAATATATACATACATGCATACATACAGGCAAAATACTTATACATAGAAAATGAAATAAATCTTTAATTTTTTCAAAAATAAAAAGAAAGCCGGGCGGTGGTGGCGCACACCTTTAATCCCAGCACTTGGGAGGCAGAGCCAGGCGGATCTCTGTGAGTTCGAGGCCAGCCTGGACTACCAAGTGAGTTCCAGGAAAGGTGCAAAGCTACACAGAGAAACCCTGTCTCGAAAAACAAACAAAAAAAAAAAAAGAAAGAAGGGGAAAGAAAAGAAGGAGGGAGAAAGAAAAAAAGAACTTTATTTTGATATTGTAACAACCTCTAACTAAGACAAAAACCATTAGCTAGGTGAATAGAACACTAAGTCGAGATTGGGATAAATACTTTAAGCCAACATCCCTATATACTTTTCAAAGTGCCCTTACATACTCTTTCCTACTTGGGCCTCACCAGGCAAAAATAATTTCATTTTTATTCTTTCTTGTTTGTTTTGTTTGTGTTTTTTAAGACAGGGTTTCTCTGTGTAGCCCTGGCTGTCCTGGAACTTTCTTTGTAGACTAGGTTGGCCTCAAACTCAAAAGTCTGCCTGCAGATGCAGAGATCCACAGCCAAGCACCAGTCTGAGCTCTAGGAGTCCAGACGAAGAGAGGGAAGAGGGAATTATATGAGCGAGGGGGTCAAGATCATGATGAGGGAGATCTAGAGAGACAGCTGAACCAAGCTCCTGGGAGCTCACGGACTCTAGACCGACAACTGTGGAGCCTAATGGAACCGAACTAGGCCCTCTGCAAGGAGAGACAGTTGTGTAGCTTGGTCTGTTTGAGGGGCCCCTGGCAGTGGGATCAGGATCTACCCTGGCTTTTTGGAGCCCACTCCCTATGGCGGGATGCCTTGCTCAGCCTTGATGCGGGGGGGGGGGGGGGGGGGGGGGGTAGTCCTGCCTCAGCTGAATGTACCAGGCATTGTTGACTCTCCATGGGAGGCCTTACCTTTTTGGAGGAGTGGATGGGGGGGTGGATGGAGGGGGAACAGGAGGAGGGAGAACTGTGGTTGGTATGTAAAATGAAATTTTTTTTTAAATAAATAAAAAAAGCAGGGGTTGGGGGGAACCTGCCTGCCTCTTCCTCCCAAGTGTTGGGATTAAAGGTGTGCACCACTGTACCCAGCTTAAATTTCGTTTTTATAAATGAACAAACTAAGACTCAGAGAGGTTAGATGATTCGCTTAGTACCACACATCAAACTAGAGATGCTCAGGGTTGAATTCCAGATTCTAAAGTTAACCCACTGCTCCGTCCCATGCAGAGATCCATCAGCCAAGGCTGTGTAAACGGATCTGCGGACCAGCACTGCAGTTTTTTTTGTACTAACCCCAAGGGGCAACAACATTATCGACTTCAGCTGCACATCCTGTCATTTCTTATAGACCCAGAAGTATCCAACCTAACACTTATTTATTTATTTAGTTCTAGGGTGTTATGATTTCCAGGTGAAATGTTCCCCCATAGGCTCATGTGTTTGAACACTTGGAAGGTTGTGGAACCTTTAGGAGGTGGAGCCTTGTTGGAGGAAGTGTGTCCCTGTGGGTGGGGCTTGACATTTTATAGTTCGGCCCACTTCCTGTCTGCTGTCTGCTTCCTGACAGTGGATGTAGTTTGATGAACCACCTCCCTGTGGTGACAGACTGTGAGCCAAGGTAAACCCTCCTTTAAGTAGCTTCTCAGGTATTTGACCACAGTGAGGAGAAGAGTACGTGGGGATAGAACCCAGGGCCTCCCATCTATGAGGCAAGGGCCCTACCCTGAGCTACATCCCTAGCCCCTTACCTACCATTTAGATCTGAAGTCCCTTCAGGGGAGAAACTGACGTCTCTTCCTGTACTGGAGCATCGGTTCCTCCCCATGTGTTCATCCCCCCACCCGGCATGTTCATGGGCCAATGACAGACCTGGTCTAGCTGCCCACCAGTGGGATGCCTAGAGACTAGCCAGGAAACAGACGGCAAAGGCAGAAGGAGATTCAGGGCATCCCTTCCCTTTCCAACCACACTCAGCAGCTCTCTTTGGGAAAACTGTGCATATGAGTACCCATGCAGAATCCTTGTCTCTGGTAGAGTTGGATGGACATCTTAGGGCCTGGCAGTCAGGTGTGGGCTAAGCTGGAGGCGGAGGTCGGAGGCTGTGTTATGAGACTGGAGGTGTCTCTTTAAGACTTGAGTTCAGTGCCTCTGGGATAAAGAGCCAGTCTGGGAGAAGGCAGGGGCCCACAGTTTATTTGATTTGACATTTTTCAACGCCAGGATACTTTAAAGCCAAAGAGGAAACGAATCCCATCTGTTGCTGAGCCCCCAAGCACAGTTCAAGAGGACAGGCTAGGGAGGAAAAGGAGGGGACGGGGGAGGGAGCAAGAAGCTGGAACATCTAGCCACACACAGAGCACGGACACCACCTGGAAGAGACAGGGTGTGGCAGACAGTCACCACAATCTCTCTGTGTTTACCCGCAGCTCCCTCAAGATGGAGCCTGCTGATGCTGTCTACTGCTCTGTGGCCCCAGCCAACGCTGCAGATGGCACACCTCTGTGCACTATGAACAGCACCCCCTGGGGGTGTGGGGTTTGGCAGGCCTATGGCTGGTTTGGCCCGCCACTTCCCATCAGTTACTGCCTCAGAGTTCCAGCACAGCCCACCCAGACCAACCCTGACACAGACAGACATGGAGACACAAGTCAGAACCACATCCGGGATGGGATGGGGGTAGAGTGGGGTGAGGGGACTCTGAGTTCCCGTGTCTCGTCTCGGCCCCAGCACCTGAGTCTGGTTCTGACCTCAACTCCTTCCCGCTTGTCTCATGGGGAGGACAGATGGCTGGGAGCCTTATCTTCTTACTCAGATTAAATTCCAGACCCCACTATTTTTAGAAAAACAAATTCCTTTTGTCTTTTCAAGGGGTAAGAATGTCCCAAGCTGTCATGTGTGACAGTCTGCAGTGCTTTGGGGTGAATGTGGCCCTCCAGGACTGCCTCTGGTGTCACGCGGGCGACTAGTATAGGTGCCAGCCTTTAAGTGGCTTGCTGACAGCTTGAGAACTCCCATGGGAGGCGCACCGGGACATGAGGGGGTCTGGAAAACTGCTTCATTTTAGAAGAAAGTACTGACATTAGGTGGGGGCATTGTTTTTCTTTTGTTGTCTAGTGAACAGCTGAGCAATCATTAGCTGCGTGCTGACATACTCAGATGAGCAGTCGACATTTCTTTCAGTTTTCCTAGAGGATAATATTTGAATTAATCAGCAGGAGTGATTATGAAGCAGAGTCCAGCTGCTTATTAAGAACTTTGTCGTAGAACTTAACACTGTGTAAAAGGGAATGAGGTCCCGGCCACTGTGGCAGTGCAAGCAGGGGCTGAAAGAGGCTGTCAGCATACTCTAGAAGTTTTTGTACGAGATGAGAAGATCTTCAAACTATTGGGAGAACTTGGGGCGGCCGTGATGCTCTGGGTAGGCCTAGGAGGCTTAGATTTTCTTTTAAATTAGCTATAAAACTCTTAGAAGAAAACACAGGAGAAAAGCTATATGCCATTGCATTTATCAGTGCCTTCTTGGATGTGGTACCCAAAGGCCAGACAACAAAGAGAAAAAATCAGATAAACTGGACTTCTTCATAGAGAAAAACTTTAGCAGATGGTGTGTGCTTGGAGCCCAGCTACTAAGGATGCTAAGGGAAGAGGATTGCTTGAGGTCGGGACTTCAAAACCAGACTAGAAAACGTAGTGAGAACCTCCCAACACACACACACACACACACACACACACACACACACACACACACACACACACACACACACACTCTGGACCAGGCACGGCACAGCAAACCTGCAGTCCCAGCACTTGAGAAGCTGAGGCAGGAGGATCTTGAGTTTGAGGCCAGTCTGGGTTATTGATTAAGACCTTGCCACAAACCAAAACCCAAACAATTTTTGTGTCTGTGCATCAAAGGATACTATCAACAAAAAAGGGCAGCCCACAGAATGGTAGAAATTATTAACAAATCATGTATGTAATAAAGGATTACTACCCAGAATATATAAAGACTCCTAATAGCAAAGTCGAAATAATCTAATTTTTAAAAGGGCAAAGAGTTTGAGTAGACATTTCAGGAAGAAGAACTCCAAATGGTCAACAGCACTGGTCCTTAGGGAAGTGCAAACCCAAACCATAGTGGAACATTGCCTCCCCTTTATAGAAAGGCTATTTTTAAAAGAGAGGAAAACAAAAAATACTGGTTGAGGATGTGAAGAGAGAGAGAGAGAGACTCTTCCATGATGGTGATGGGACTGAAAACTAGGGCAGGCATCACGGAGAAACAGCATGTTGATTCCTCAAACAATTAGAAATAGTATAGACCTGCCCTATGGTCCAGCAATCCCATGACTGGGTGTATTGAAAATATGACTGTGTTCACATGTTTATGGTACAGCAATTAATAATAGCCAGGGCACAGAATCAACCTGTGTGTCCACTGATAAAGAAAATGTGGTATACATCCATGAAGGAATGTTATTTGACAATAAAGAGAATGAAATTCTGACACTTGCAGTCACATGGATGGAAATGGAGAACTGTGGGCTAACTGCAGCCAGCCAGGCACAGAAGGTTCCTTGTTCATGTTCCTAGTTCATGTACCACTCATATGGGGAAGCTGAGAAGTGGGTCTCACTAGAGAGAGCCTAGGGGTGGCTATGGGAGCCAGGGAGAGTATGAGGTAGGGGGGTGAGGGATGATGGTTAACCAGCACAGAAGTACAGCTGAAGAGCAACTTTTGAAAATGACTTATTTTATTCTTTTTTTTTTTTTTTTTTGTTTTGTTTTGTTTTGTTTTGTTTTTTTTTTTGGTTTTTCGAGACAGGGTTTCTCTGGGTAGCTTTGCGCCTTTCCTGGGACTCACTTGGTAGTCCAGGCTGGCCTCGAACTCACAGAGATCCGCCTGGCTCTGCCTCCCGAGTGCTGGGATTAAAGGCGTGCGCCACCACCGCCCGGCTGACTTATTTTATTCTTAATTGTGTGTGTGTGTGTGTGTGTGTGTGTGTTACAGATGCACTTGAGTGCAGGTGCCTAAGGAGGTCAGAGGCATGGAATCCCCTTGAAGCTGGAGTTACAGATGGCTGTGAGCCACCTAACGTGGGTGCTGGAAGCTAAACTCGGGTCCTCTGCAAGAGCTGCATATAGTTTTAACGACTGAGCCATCTCTCCAGCCCCAAGAGTAACTTTTAATATTCTATGGCATTACTAAAGTATGAGAAGTATCTCCTAATGTTCTATGGTTGGCAGCAATTAATTGTATGTTTCAAAATAACCGGTAGAGTGGATTTTTCATGTTCCCAACACAAAGAAATGACGTCTTAGTTGATGGATATGTCAATTACTTGATCTGCCCATATTGTACACCTATAGTGCAATATGTACAATTATTTTCACCAAAGCGAAAAGCAAAACAAAATCCAGGTGTGATAGTGCATGCCTATCATCTAGTACTTGGGAGGTGGAGGCAGGAGAATCGGGAATTCATTTCAAAGTCATTTTCAGCTACACAGCAAGTTCAAGGCCAGCCTGTGCAGAATGAGACCTTGCTTCAAAAACCAGAACCAAACAACAAAAAACACCAACCCCCAACCAAAACGAAACTAAAAAAAAATATTTGAAAAAACACAATGAAATTGTATTTACCACCCATTAGATTTTAAGTGTCCCATAGAGGTTGTGTGTTGGAAACTTTAGGGTGGGGCGGTAGACCCTTGAGGAGGCAGAAGCTAGTGTAATGCGTTTGGTCATTGGGAGTGTGCCGTTAAGGGCTATGAGACATTGTTCTCACCCACAGGGCAGTTGGCTTCACCATGCCCTCCCTCCACGGTGTGCTGTATTGTTAAGGGCTTCAAAGCAACAGCGACAACCAGCCGTGGACTCAAATCTCCAAACTCAGACCCAAACAAAACTTTCCTCTTTTAAACGAAGCATCTCAGATATGTTGCTACAGTAACAGAGAGCTGGCACAGTTAGGATGATTTTTTCTTAAACCAGAAACTAATGATACAGGCTTTCAAGACTGTAGAACTGGTGGCGATATACATTGGTCCAGTATAGTGGCTCCTCAAAAGAGGACACGTAGAATCACTGTATGACCAGCAAGCAGTTCCTTCCACTGTGTACACCCCAAAGAACAGATACTTAGACAACAAACAAGTATTTATACAACTTGGAATCATGGTGATTCCCAGTTCCTAAAAGATGGCCAAAAAGATGAAATGACAAACAGAATATCGTACACACAACCAGCGAATGCTATTCAACCATAAAAAAGGAAATTCTGACATAATACGGATGAGTTTCAATGATGCTATGCTAGGCAACATATACCACAAAAAGACATAGTATGAGTCCATTTGCATGCATTACCTAGAATAGTCCAATCCACAGAGATAAATTTGTAGACGCTAGTTGCCATGGCAAGAGGGAGGGAAGAAGAAGCCACTGTTGAATGAGCACAGAATTTCAGCTTGGTCACTTGAAATGTACTGGATGCGGATGGTGGCAACCAGGGACGACAATATCAATGTACTTAGTGCCCCTCAACTGCATTTAAATATGGTTCTTCTGATGCCCTCCCCACCCCCTCACTCCTTACCACCTGTGGCAGGTGGGAGAGCTGGTCACGAGAGTGGGAGAGCTAGCCCTGAGCCTCACTGGGTGCAGCACACAAGAGAGTGGGCTCTGCCCCCCGTCTGGGCAGCACTAGAGCTGACCCTATTGTTGGGGACTGGGATGCTGACTCTGAGGGTGTGAGAACAGCAGCTCTGACCCTGCCCCACCCTCATCTGCCATGCAGTGCCATGGGCAAGGGAAAGATGCCCTCCCCCCTTCCCTCCTTGTTATCTGTGAGGGGTGAGAAAGCTGAGCCCCCACCCCGGTCATGATCACAAGAGTGAGAGAACCGAGCCCTGCCCCTCACCAGCTGCAGCACACAAGAGTGCCCTGCACCCCACCTGGACAGCACTCTAGAGCCGACCCTGTTGTTGGGGTACAGGTGAGCCAGCTCTGAGGACATGAGAGCAGGAGAGCTGACACCCGAACCCCACACCTCCCTACAGCAATGGGGAGAGGGTCCTGCACCTCGCCTGGGAAAAACAGCAGAGCTAGCCTTGCTGGTGTGAGTATGAGTGAGCCAGACCCAAGGGCCCGGGAGCAGAACTGGCCCCGCTCCTTGCTGCGGGCTGCATTGGGTGACCTAGCTCAGGCAGTGCTGGGGAGCTTGTCAGGGTAGTGATGATGAGGGAAAGCTGGTGGGCTGACCAACCCAGCTACCACCCAAGCCCAGAACCAGGGCTATGAGATAGCCCACCCCAACATCCACCTCATCTATGAGCTGCTGGAGCATGTGAAGGGGATGAGCCTACGGATCCAAAACAGCAGGCTCTCCATGACACAGGAAAACAACAGGATATCCAAGAGGAGCCGTTATCCCTGGTGTAGCAGAAGCCAGAGGCCCCGAGCCAGACCAATGACTCGTGGCAATGAACATTTGCAAGTAAAGATGAACGGACGCAAGGGTAAACTGTGTGACTCAACCGGCCACACTACAGCTTCCATGACAAGATTCTTCTCTCTCTCTTGTTTCAATTTTGGTTTTTCTTTTTGTTTTGCTTTGTAGGGGAGGCTGCAAGGGCAGGAGGCAGATGCCATGGACAGGGAGGTAAGTGGGATTGGAATCCATGATGTGAAATCCACAAAGATCAATAAAAGTTAAAAGAATAAAAAAAAAAAAAATCTAGCTAGGTGGTGGTGGTGGTGGTGGTGGTGGTGGCACACGCCTTTAATCCCAGCACTTGGGAGACAGAGTCAGGCAGATCTCTGAGTTCGAGGCCAGCCTGGGCTACAGAGTTTCAGGATAGCCAGGTCTACACAGAGAAAAAAAACCTGTCTTGAAAAACAAAACAAACCGCCGGGGGGTGGTGGTGGTGCACGCCTTTAATCCTAGCACTTGGGAGGCAGAGCCAGGCCAGGTGGATCTCTGTGAGTTCGATGCCAGCCTGGTCTACAGAGAGAGTTCCAGGACAGGCACCAAAACAACACAGAGAAACCCTGTCTCAAAAACAACAACAACAAAAACAAAAACAAAAAAAAAAAAAACAGAAAAAACAAAACAAAACAAACAAACAACAAAACAACAACAACACGTTCTTCTAAAATGGTGACTCTCCTGTACACTTCACTGATTATCCAACTGAATTTTAAGCATGTGACTCCGTGGGCAGCAGCGCCAGAGCCTTTCTTGGTCTACCCTCCCCACTTCTTAGAAGAATGAACATCTTCAGTTTGCCGAGTGATAAACCAGGGAGCCACTTGTTGCTAGACAGGGCCAGGAGAGCTGACTGGAAGCTCACACAGCCTGAGAAGAACCAGCCAGAGGACAGTCCCCATGGGATAACTGAGAAAGGGTGAGAGCCACTGCCATCCACGTGGCTCACGTGGACAGCCTGTGGCCAACAGTGTCACCCAAGGGGAAGGCAGAAAGAGGCTCAGCTATCAGCCGCACTGCTCAGGTGGCCCAGCCCTGGGAAGTAGTTTAAATGGCTGATGAGTGGATGGGAAGGGCCCAATTCATCTTATAAACTGGAAAAACAATTTTCTAAGGAAAATGACTTTTTTTTTTTTTTTTTTTTTTTAGCTTGTATGGGTGTTTTGCCTGCATGTATTTCTGCACATCACATCCGCACATCTGGTGCTGGAGGCAAGAAGAGAGCATCAGATAGATCCCCCGGGACTGGAGTTACAGGTGGGAGCAAGAGCATCAGATTCCTGAGACCGGAGTTACAGGTGGGAGCGAGCGGCCATGTAGGTGCTGGGACTTGAGATCAGGTCCTCCGGAAGAGCAGCCAGTGCTCTTAACCACTGATCCATCTCTCCAGTTCATTTTGTAAATGACAGAGTCTGGCTGAGAACCACAGTGGGGATGAGAACTAATGGAGGCTGACGGAGGGTCACCCAAGGATTTTGGAGTCTATCATATCCTGCTTTAACACAGAAGCACAGTGTGTAGTCTGAGGACGCTTGATGGAGGAGCAACGGTGTGCTTTAAACTCACTGGGCTTTATGAGCTGACTCCTTCAATGCTGACGTCCTAAGCACACTTAGGATAACCTTCCCTTTATGGTCCAGGACAGGTACTCGGGGACAGAGAACACTTAAAACTAGGGCAAAAAGTTACCACCAGTTGAAAAGGGGCCATAAAAGACACATATGAAATGACATTGCAAACTAGCTTTGCAATTTATGCTCTCATCTACTTTGTGAATATTGTCATGCCAGCCACTTATCATATGTTCTCCAAAAGGACTCCAGGCTTCCCTGGCCTCCCAGCTGTGGGGTGAGCAGAGAGGCCCAGGCCTCATTCTTCTCACTCTGGGGGACTTTGTTTTGACTTGACTCAATCAAGGGCACACACATTACCCAGAGGAAAGAGGATAAAAGGTGGGAGATAAATGCTGTCCATCAGTCTGGGACTCTAACAACAGTCCTAACAGCTAATTCAGTGAGCAATTACACCCAGCCAGGAATTATACTAAGTGTTTTACATATATTAACCCTTTTTTATCTTCATAGCGGGCCATAGATTGTCCTACAGTTATCTGCATTCAGCAAATAGACAGATTAAAATATACAGGTTAACTTAGTAGCTCAAGCTCAGACAGCTAGTTAATTCTAGAAGTCCTACTACTTTGTCAGAGTAGGTCTCTCTGTGCAGGAGTCCTGTGCCTTCCTGTACTTTGGAGACATTAGAGGGGTTTTAATAATGCTGCTAGATCTGGAGGCTCCCTGAGGGTGAGGATCCCACCAGTCTTGGAATTCCCTAGCACAGAGGCCACAGTCCTGAGCCCTCAGCCCCAGAGGCTCCTCTATGCCCCATAGGCTGGGACATCAGGGGACAGAGACCTGACATTTCCGCACAGGCACTTCCCAGGGCACATGGCCTGTTTGGAGCAGCTTCTCTGCCCTGGGCTCACCCTCCTCCCTATCACAGGCTTCTGACCACAGCAGCAGCTGGGGCCTGAACACAGCATGACTCCTCTCTATCCCTGCTCCAGGCTGGCGGATCTGAGCATGAGGTCGGGCCGCCCCTGGGATCTGCCAGGCAGTAAACAAGCCATTCATGGTCAGTTGTTTTCCTCCAGAGCAGCCTCATCAGCTGGACAGACCGTGACCAGACCTGCCAAGTTTATCCCCATGGGTGGGCTGCGGGCTGGGAGTGGTGGACGGCCCGGAACTCAGCTCAGTCTTCTCCAAGAGGCCACTTTCCATGCCCTTGAAGCTGCAGTTTTGTTAGGAGTGGCAATCTCTTGGTAGTATGATTTGAGGCACCTGAAGGGAAGGGCTGCTGCTGCTTTATGGGGTGTCTTAGGAGTGGAGATCCCAGAAAACCATGAAGGAAGAACGGAAGTGGCAGTCTGCTAAGAGACCCCAGAGAAGTTTCCAGAATCATGGAGCTCTCTGGTCTCAGGGCTTGAAAAAGTTGGTCAGAATGCCCCGAACCCCATCAGTTCCAATTCTTTCTGTCCTCTTTTTACTTCCAAGACAGCCATGTCCATCCAAATTGTCTCCCCAAGTCTACCCTGTCTATTATGGCAGAAAAGATAAGCTGGGGGTCTCTGGGGGTCCAAGGGCAGGGAAGAAGGTTTAATAGACTGGAGTAGGGAATAGGATGTGGCATTATGGGTAGAAGGATTGCAGAAACAGAAACCCAAGGATATAAACCAAGGGCCAAGGTAAGGAGGCCTGGAACCCCAGGCAGAGGAAGTAGAGACACCACCCCCACTCTGTCTGACTGACACTTTCATTCAAATGGTGTTTTCTCTTAGGGGGTCCAAGGAGGTGACTTTCTTAGCCTCGTTTTGCAGATGTGGAAGCAAACTGAGTCATCTGTGGTCTACCCAGTTTGCAGAAGAGCTGGGCCTCAAAAAGGTTTCCAGAGCTCTTTGGGCCAGACTTTTTGGAGGACAGGCTCAGAGAAGAGAATAAGGGCATACGTTTATGGACCAATCAGCTCCTCTGCTGTCAGCCCCACCCACCATACCCCTCTAGAACAAGCCACATCTGATTGCAGAGGCAGTCACTGCACACTAGCCCTCTGCAGATCCCTTTCGTCACAGCACAACAAACACATGCTGAGCTCCACTCTCCTTTTAAGGCATCCCATCCCACCATTCCTTCTGCTCTTCAGCACCAGCTGTCCGAGGGCCCCTGGGCTTACCCTGTCGTGATGTCATCATCCTCTGTCATGGTCTTGCCCATGAGGTCGCTGTCACTCATGTAGCCGGACTTGAGGTCCACCTCATCAGAGTCCAGGGACTCCACCAACTCCAGGCGGGAGATGTGGCTGAGCTTGCTAGGGCTCCGCATAGGCATTGTGTGGGAGTAGTGTGCCCGCTCCCCGTGCATGTACCAGGCTGGCGGCCCCTCGGAGCGGCAGCTCCCCCCAACAGAGGGTGCATCGCCAGCCTGCAGCCGGGGACTGGACTGGCCATAGCGCCAAGAGAGGGGAGAGGAGCGGTTGGAGAGGCTGGATACACTTCGAGGGTTGGCATCATCGCTGTCGTAACAAGTCATCTCCAGGGAGCTGCGGAGAGAGCGGATGGCACAATTTAGTCCTCAGCCCAACCGCTCTGTGCCCTGTCCCCTCACTGGGATGCCCCTCTGTAGGGGCTCCTAAGTGTATGTTCCTTTGTTACAGGCTATCCCAGACTGTCAAGGGACGGTGATCCTAAGTAGCCAAGACAGCAATCCCATACACTCCTAAGAGCCTATGCTGTGAGTGTGGCTAGGGTTTAATATTTTTTTTTAAATCATTTTCTGGTAAATAGCCCAAAGAAATAAATTAATCTTGCTGGTCCACTGCTTCCTTATCGGTGAGATGGGACCATGCCTACCCTATGTAATGTTTGTAGAGTTGTGAGGGCTGCTGCCATACAGATCTGACTGGGCCCGACATGTAGAAGATGCTCACCCAACCAGAAAGAGCCAGTGAGGCCTGGTGGGTCAGGAAAAGTGGGGGCTACTGATCACCAGAGCTCAGAAGACCTTAACGGTTCACTTCGTTCAGGATGTGGCCATCATCTCTGTCTAGAGCTGATTCTCGGGTACCATATCTACGAAAACCTAAAATCGGATGTTGAAGGTACGAGACAAGCTTTTGGGAACCTGAGACCTGAAGCAGGCCCCAGGAAGACTGGTTCTAGCCATAGGCCTGGGCATCAGAGGAGGAAACAGAACCGCCTCAGGGAACAGACACGACCTTCACTGGGTAAAGGAGAGGACCCAGGAAAGGAGACGAGAGGTACAATAAGATCCAGGAGCCCCAAGCCTCCAGGCCACCAAGCCAGGCCAAGAAAGCTACAGGCAGGCAGATACGAGAAGGCCTGAGGCTAGAGACACACTGAGGCCTTCTCTCACAGGGCCAGAGAGGAAATATGGCTGAGATCTGGCAAGAATGGTGATTAGGGATTTGGTTCAGGCTGTGATTGATAAGTTCACTAAGCCTAGCAATGGTGCCACTCCAAATTATTTTTGACCCTTCTCTATCACTAAAGTCAGACAAGGTTGAATTAATGACATGAGGTATGTGGGCCACCAAAGCTAGGACATCTGAGGCAACCTGTGGTAGACATGAGGTTCACAAAGCAGAAGAATCTTTGATCTGTGACCACATCCCTTTCATAGCCACTCTCGGGATGGGATGGGAGGCAGACATTGATTTTATTATTATTATTGTTGTTGTTGTTTTTATGAAGTCACTTGGAAAAAGAAAAACCCCCCAAAATGGTCTCTGTTGAGCCTGAATAAATGTTCTTTCTATTCCTTAGCAAAATTGGAGGGTGAGGGAGGGTCAGTGGTCCTGAAAAACAGCACGATGGGGTCCTTGCAGCTGATCTGTGGGCCATCAGTGACCTCTTGAGTACTCCCAGCTGACCTACGCCAGTCTTTCCCTCTGGGCCCAGCAGTCCCAGCATCCTTTGCAGTTCTGCATCCGTTTCTAGTTACTGTGGACCTCGACACCACCTCCTGTGGGAGAATGGCAATCTCCTGATTGCAGGGAAGCCAGGGTCGTGGTGTAACTCAGTCCCAGTGCTCACCCTGTATTCTAGCACTTCACAAGGGAATCAACAGGAAGCAGACCCAGGACAGCTGTGCTGAATGCAGTAGGGACTGTCTCACCACAGAGGAAGGTCAGGGCCTCATGCAGTACGTGCTTAACAGAAATAAGCTGCCCATGAAATGGTTATGGATGATGATGGAGAAGGAGAAGAAGGGATATAAACAGCAGCCGCAGACCACGGTGAGAGCATGGAGGTATCCAGGGGAGCTGGTGTGGGTAGTTGGTGCCCACCACGGTAGCAAGCGCATGAGGAAGTGGGGGTTCCTCACTCCGTTCTGTCTCTGGCCTACCCTCTGTGTTACTCTCTGAGCATAAAACGCCTCTTCCCCTATTTTCAGGCTCTATTTTTTAAGCACCCAAATCCATCTCTAGATCTCAGTGGAAAGGGTTTCTAGCTGAGAGATGATCTCCTGACCTCCAGCGGGTGCTCAGCCCCAGGCCGGCCCCTCTGGGGAGGTCACTTTTGCTTCCTCTCCAGCCACAGTCCTTACCTCAGACTCTAGTGAGGGAAACACACCTACAGAAATAGAGGAAGCAAGTTTCCAAAAAGAAACGGAGTCTGAGTTACCCTGTGAACTCTAGGGTGACAGTAACCTTGGCAGAGGTACCCCTTGAACCCTGAGGCCCACGGGGATACGGCCGTGTTTGCTCTGAAGGCTGGTGCCCCATGCTGTATGGACGCACAGCTGCCCCCAGCAGCCTGTGGGTCCAACAGGTACCTCTTCTCCAAGGTCCTCTTCCTAGCCTAGGGAATATTATTATTCCGAGGTTCAGGGAAGGATTGATGGATAGCACCTCATAAAGCAAAAGAGCCATAAAAGTCAGCACAAAACCGGTCTTTAGACTATGCAAGCGTGGAGCGGAACTAATATAAACCAAAGGCTAAGAGAAGACGTGGCCCCTAGTCCATGGTAAACAGAAGACAGGCTCTTGTTGGTACTTTCTTTTCCATAAAGGGCGAGAGGGGCCAGAGGCCCCAGGGCACTTGTCTCAACCAGTCAGCACTAAGGGAAGGCTTTAGGGTTCTCTTCCCCATCCAAGCAGGGTCTTCCCGATCTCCCAGGGGCCTCAGGGCAGGCGTCGGGGCACCAGGCGCCTAGAGCAGCTGCCTCTGCCCTGTTTCTGTGGGTGAGTCATTTGGGGTGTGACTCTCAGAGCAAGTCAGCAACTCTTGGCTTCTTTGGCACGATCCTGGCGGGTGACTTGGCATTGAGAGGTGTTCCAGAAACTTCCCTGGACAGGGGATGGGGGTGAGGATTTCATCTATCGGTGGCTAAACTGCAGGGTGATTCAGCTAAGTGGGAGCCCCACTCACTCTACTTGGATTGCTGCTTAGGGCTTGTGGGATGGAACAGAGACTGTTTGGGGGCTCCTGAAACCACACTGACCACTTCTCCTCAGACTCCCTTGATGACCTCCGTTTTAGTCGTAAGGTAGATGCTTAGACGTCTGGGAATAAGAGCCTGGTTTTTCAAGGCAGGGATATGAGTGGGGGTGTGGGAGGCAGTGGGAAGAGAAGGAGACAAGTCTCAACAGGAAGAGACCCAGGGCCAGTGGATGAATGCTCCTAAGACACGGAACAGCAGCCGACATGGTACCCCCACATAGATGGAGATGTCTGAAAGGTACCCAGGGCCAATGGATGAATGCTCCTAAGACATGGAACAGCAGCAGTCATGGTACCCCCACATAGATGGAGATGTCTGAAAGGTAATGGGTTCGCTGACATTGAGGGTATGCAAGTGTGTCTTGATACTCCTCTGACAGACCATGCTCCGAGCTGATAAAAGTCCTTTTCCCATTAACCCCATGTCCCAGCTTTGCAGTCAGTTTTCTAGCACCAGGCAACAGAGAGGAACCTATCTCCAGTTTAACTGAGGAGGCTTCGGTTCCTAATGCACAGGCTTCGAGCCTCCATGTCCATGCCCCATGATTTCCCAACCTCGGCTGCCTGCTCACCTCCCTCCTCAGAACTTAGCTGTGTCCTCTGTCCCCCTTAGGGCTGACAGTATGAGCTCATCTGAGCAGCCCAGGGAAGTCCAGAGGAACCGAATGGGAAATTCTGACTCACAGGGGCTGGGGCCAGAATGCTGCTCTAGGCAAAAGGGCTGTGGGGAGAGGTGTGTACCCTGTAGTTGGAGGCTTGGGGGTTTCTCTAAGGGTTGGGGGACAAGCGGGATACCATGGGGCTGATTTTGTGGGTGATGGTATGTAGACCCTTCCAGGTACTCAGCCCTCCTTTGGGAGTGACAGAAGTAGCCAGAGGACACAGACTGGCAGAGGGCTGAAGAGCTCAGGTGTTGGGAGGATCCGGGTCCTAGCATCCCAGAAGGATAGGACCTGAAGAGTAGAGTGGTGTTTAGTAACAAAGCCCTCTTGACAGATGAGGACGTATGACAGACCACACACCTGGGCTTCCCACCCTTACCCAGCCATTTTCGAAGTGATTCCGGATAAGTGAAAGCCCATGCTCAAGCATAAGCAGAGACAAGACTCTATGGGGCTCCTGCTGAGGTGCTGGGTGCCCTTTCTTTGCAGCACTGGCAATGTGGGGATCCAGACACCTGTGTCCACAGAGGCCAAGGCCACAGACCGCTCGACTTGGGATGCTTATGTGGAGATGCGGAAAGACCCTGAAGCCTTGCCCTCCAGACCCAGGGAGAGAACATCACCAAGGGCAGCTCAGGCTTTACCTGTGAGTCACCTGGGAGCCTCGAAGGCTGGACATGGTCTCTTCCAGGTTCTGTCGAAGGTCCAAAACATTCTGGACTGTCCTCTTTCTCTGTGACTCCGGATCTGACAAGGAGAGCAGAAAGAAGCTGGTGAATGAAGAGGGCTTCCTGAGGAAACGGGGGACCAGGGCAGAGGAGAAAGACCATATCTTCCTGAAACCAGGCCCTGGGGCCAGTCACCTGCTTCTTCTGTTTCCCTAAAGATGACCAACAGAGCAGGTACTGCTAAAGGCCTCCACATCTGCCCCGGCCGGCTGAAGCTCCAACCCTGATAAGAGCTGCAGACAGGGCCACTGCACTTCCCCCAGACCCTCTCCCTGAGTGACCGATACTGCCTCTGGTTTTGGTTTGGGGAGGCTCTTCTCACAACAGAGGCAGCGGTCACAGGCAAGGTTTCCTGTGGTGGAATGTAATCAACACTCCCCTGGAATCTCCTTTGTAGCACTCTGCTGGTGCTTTGAAAGAGGGGACACTCTGATGGGCAGTGTTCGTCCATTTCCATGGTATGAATATTCCTACACGGCCAGTTTCAATCCATCAGCCTGTCACTGGCCAGTGTTCCGAAGGCTTGGGAACATGTGGAGTTGCTCTGTGGGGTCTAGGAGGCAGTCTTGGCAAAGCCTCCTGAAGGTGAGGTGACTGATGGGAGCTAGAGATGAGCGGTCATTTTTGGGGGCAGTTCAGATCCTATTCAAGAGTTGGAAATCCTGACTGAGGAAGAAGTATGGATGTGGCCAGAATCTGGACTAGTCAGGACCACTTTGCTCAACCTTGGTTTCCCGGCAGGATGACGTTAGCCTGGACCATTGAGAGCCTCTACCCATAAACAAAGCTTCATCCTTTCTCCCATCTAGGATGGAAATAGCATCCAAATGATGCAACTCAAACAACCCTCCTCTCCCTTCTATTGACCCAGCCAACAAATCTTTATCAAATAACCACTTGGGGCTGGGTGTGGTGGCACACAACTTTGATCCTGGCACTCAGGAGGCAGAAGCTGGTGGATCTCTTTGAGTCTGAGGCCAGCCTGGTCTACACAGCAATTTCTAGGCCAGCTAAGGCTACATAGCAAAGCCCTATTTCAAAAAAGAAAGAAATAAAGACAACAAAAATCCCCAAGCAACACCCCCCAAAATGAATGCAAATGAAACAACAAAGACACCACCAGAACTTGGTCCTGGGCACTGTGCTAGGCTCTCAGGACACATGGTGAAGGCCCTGCCCCACAGTTTATCGTTTATGTTGGGATCTGAAGTCGCTGCCACTGAACAGGACCTAGCTTCCCTAATCTTCCTCAAAAGGCAGTCTTCATCAGTCAGTGACAGCAAGATGACCGTGGGACAAGCCCTCTCCTCCCTCCCTCAACCCTTCCAGCCTCCTAGGCAAGCCAGCCTTACCCCCACTCCCAGGCCCAGCCTTTCTCCACCCACAGACTCAGCAGGAGAGCAAGCTCCTTTTGGCTGCCAAAGAGAACATTTCCGAATCCCATAAGAGGTATTTTTTTTCTCAGGACTGAGCTCAGGCTGGCTGGCTGTCACTGGATGGCTGGCCAAGAGAGGCTGGGTGGGGTGGCAGGGCCATGCTGTATGGCTCTCCCCAGAGCCTCTGGAGTACTTTCTCTTAGGACTAGCT
Source organism: Peromyscus eremicus (assembly GCF_949786415.1). Lineage (NCBI taxonomy): Eukaryota > Metazoa > Chordata > Mammalia > Rodentia > Cricetidae > Peromyscus > Peromyscus eremicus. Next base: position 57,329,985 of record NC_081431.1, on the reverse strand, counting down.
CTAGACCTGGGCCTGGCCATCTCTCTGTTTTGCTCCCTTGGGGTCTTGTCCCTATCCCGCAGCTTCTCATGGCCAGTCCCATGTACACAGCACTCCATGATGGGGTCAGTGAACAAGGACAAACGGCAGGCCTCCATGCCAGTGGTCTGTGCTCTGTCCACAGCCTTGGCATCATCTCTCTGGCTGCCAATGTCTGTTTATCCTGGCAAGTGTCACCTCGTGAACTGATCCATGGCTTTAACTGATGGCTTGGCATGGGGTGCAGGGTCAGAAAGTGTACACCTATATATTTTAAGGTTTAATTCTCAAGTGCCTATGTGGGAACCTAGAAGATGGTGCCAAGGTACAGGTTTCACAGGAGGGTGATGCTTTCTATGGTTTTCACGGAAATGATCCAATGTACACTCCTCTCCAAAGTGAGTTTCCAAAGAGGAAAGTGACAGAGTTATTCAGAGACTTATGGGTGTGCCCAGTCCTTTACACACATCATCCAGTTGAATCTTCACAACATTTCTGGGAGGTCTGTGCTATTGTTCCATTTTACAGAGGAGAACACTGACATTCGGAGAGATCACATAAGTTTGTGTGTGTGTGTGTGTAGTAGTTGGATATTGTGGCATTAAAAAATGTCCACCTCTCCTTAAGCAAAAAAATGTTTAATCCACACAGTCAGTCAGCTTCATTCCTGATTCCCTAGGCCTTGGGGCACAGCAGGGCATGATGGGAACTAGAACCCAAAATTTTGGTAGTGACAGAGAACCTATATCAACTCTTGATCTATCGGTCACGGTACCCTCTTGCCCCAGTCTCCTCAAAGATCTCCACCCACCCCCTACATTTTTCCATATCAACAGAGAAGAGTAGGGCAGCCCCCAGGGCTAGACTACTCAAAAATCAGACACTGAGGTCCTTGAAATGGCTCAGCTCAGCCCTGTGTGTCAACAGAGAAGGTAAGAGGTTAAGGTGCAGGAGCGCAACCAGCAGGAGGTGGCGGAGGCCAAGAAATATCTGCAGTCCCCAGGGTGGAATAGGGGAGGCAAAGAGGTGACCAGATCTGTTGAGAGCCCTGGCTGGGGCGTCCTGAAGAGGCTACACCCTAGAGCTCCTCGGTGCCTCAGCAGTGCCGCCTGGTGGCCATCTAGGGTATGCCATATCTCTCTCTCTCTCTCTCTCTCTCTCTCTCTCTCTCTCTCTCTCTCTCTCTCTCTCTCTCTCTCTCTCTCTCTCTCTCTGTGTGTGTGTGTGTGTGTGTGTGTGTGTGTGTGTGTGTGTGTTGTGCCCTCTTGGGAAGAAAAGATACAGGAAACTGAAACCCCAGGACTTACATGCATGTAAGAACTGACCACTTGAGACCCAAGAAGCTACAGATACTTAACCTAGTTGTATGTGTGTGTGGAATGTGTGAGTGTGTGTGTTCAGGGAAGGGGGGGGGTAATATTCACACCTGTGATTCCCCAAGGCATTTTTCGATGTTTAGCTTAAAAATACATTAAGTTGTACTTGCAGAAGAACTCAGCCCACCTCTTCCCCTCAAGCACTCCAGATCTGTACCCTGCCATACCCCAGCAACTGGCCGGCCCACAGCTAAGCATGCTTCATTCTCACTGTGTCCAGTGAGAGTGAAGATCTGGGAAGAGGTGGAGGGATATGAGGTACTAGTCACTCTGTGATGACATTAACATAACCTGAAGGTGCTTTACTTTACTCTATTGGTTAAGTCCCAATGTCTTGGAGGCTGCCTCCCTCTATCTTGGTCAACTCTGTGGCCTCAGCATGAGTGGACCTGGGGGCAAAACAGAGCTAAGGTATGTCAAGATGGAGGCGTCTTCTCTCTACTGTTGCTCAGGACGTTCCCAACCTATGTGGCACCTTTGTGCACATAACAGCTAATTTTTTGCAGAACAGGTTATAGCACCAAGAAAGAAGTGTGTGTGTGCGTGTACATGTGCGTGTGCACGCACTCACACATGCACACACCTACAGAGAGTGTCCTGTCCATGGAATCTAATGGCTAAGGATCAACAATCAAATATATTAGACACACAGGAACATGCACACAGAATTGTCAGTAACGCCAGTGACCACGCGTTTGCCACACATGAGGCACGACGCTGGGCATATGACACCACGGTATTTAATTGGATTCATCATATCTGTTTGGATTCCAAAACCCCTATTCATTTTTCCATTATGATGTTGTGCCTCAGAACACGCACATCTCACCAAGGTGTGCCGGTTCTGCAGACACAAACACGCCTCCCACTACGTGACAGGAAGGTGACTAAGAAATTTTCGCGGAAAAGAGGCAATTTTTGCAGGAGAAGGGAGGGCCCAGGGAATACTGGGAGGGTGATGGGAGCCAATTTCTTCTACCTGCCTGACATCAGACAGGGGACAGGCCTCCCAACGATGACAAGACTGAGCAGCTGCTAACCTAAAGACTCAATTTGGTGTCAAGAACGTAATTCTTAGGCCCGTCACTGTGGAGCACGACTTTAATCCTGGCACCGAGAGGCAGAGGCAGGTGGATTTCTGTGAGTTCCAGGACAGCCTGGTCTACATAGTGAACTCCAGGAGAGCCAGGGCTATGTTGAGAGAAACCCTGTCTCAAAAAGAAACAGACAACAACAAAAGACAAAAACAGAAAAGCATAGTTCATAGTGTAAAGAAGAAAACCCAGCATTCAGGTGCTCCGCGGCCCTTCCCAGCTGGACTGATCTCAAACAGGGTCATCTCACCTTACTGCAGTTTTCCTTTCTGCTAAGTGGGGAGAGGGATGGCCTCACCCAGTCCGGCTGTGTTGAAGCTGAAGGACCAACACACTTAGCCTAGTGCCCGGCACACAGCAAGCTTCCTGAAAATGTAGCTCGGATCCCGCAGAAGGCAGAGGTGGGCGGGCAGTGGGGCCCAAGCTTCCCATTCCCTCTCTGCCATTCACAGACAGGAGGGACTGGAGGCCCTCATACCCGGATCTAGGGCCAAATGAGATGCTCACCAAACCTGGCTTCTGCATCACCAAGCCTGACAGCTGCTTCTCTCAGGGCTAGTCTTGCCTGTGGGGTGCACTTGGCTAAAGGGACTTGCTTGGGCTGGAAGTCTAAAATGTGATATAGCAATGGACATCGAGCCTCCAGCTCAGGGTAAAAGCTCCAACAGAGACCCGCAAGTTCCAGGAGGAGGAGGCTCAGGGGGATCCGTCACCCAGTACTCAGATTTCCCCACATTCTGTGAGGTTTTAATTATTAGCCAGCAATTAAGTAAACTGCAATGACTGACTGTCAAAGCCTTAATTACTTCCAATGTTCCAGAACCCACACGAGCCATGGAGCCCAGGGTAGGGCAGCTGAGAACTGGGTCTATACCTCCTCTCTAGACTGGCTTTCGCTGTGTCTGGGTGAAGTGCTAACCCCCAGGATGGGTAGGAGCAAGTCTAGAGGGGGCTAGAGAGCATCTGCCACCTTCTCACATTAAGGATGGAAATGACCCCCCTGTAAGTCCTCAGAGGGGACTCGGGGCTGCCGTGACTCCTGGCCTCGGCTCCTTTTTCTCTGTCTGGTGCTGTGGGCTGTGATGGAGGCTGAGATGTATCTGCAGAAGGGATAACTCACAGCCAGAATGAACCACGAGGGACGGCCTGGGCCTAGATCCATGGCGAAATCCAGGCCAGCCTAAATGACCTGGAAACAGGAAGGACTGAGCCTCTCTGCATCTGTTTCTCACACCCCCTCTCAACAACTCTTCAGAGGGAGAAAATTTCCCGACCCCATTTGATCCCAGCATAGGGTTCAGATTTTTAAATCCTGGAAATCTGTCATGATTTCGGCTTCTAAAAAGATCCCAGCCCTAGCCCATGGGCCCCTTTCTCCCAGTACTTACTCCAACAATGGGAAAAGACACCGGGGAGATCCCCACATGGCTGACAGTATTTGTTGAGCAATACTTTGTGTTTCGGTGGGTCAAATGTCTCTGGGAACCTGAATCTTTTCGCTCCTTTTCTCCACTCTAGGACACAAGTCTACCAACTCCAGCAAGGCAGGAGGCCACCCCAGTGCACTCCTGGTCTGAGGGCACATGCCAGGGTACCCCGGAGGCTTGAGTTAAACTAGGCAGTTCTGTGAGGTCTGCATCAGTCATCTTGTACTGGATTAATTCCCACCCCCTGCAAAGGCTAAGTCCTCCACTGTGGCAGGGAAAGTGTTAAAAGCTGACAAGTGAGGCGGTCTACAGACCTCCTCTGCCCTAGGGTAGAGCACAGCAGCTTGTCTGAAGGGCAACTCCATCCCCTCCCTATACCCCCTTTTCAAATCATGTGTTGACCCCAGATGTCCTAGATGGATGCTGGGTGGGCGGGCCTCCAGGCCAGAGACACCCCACTGTCATGGAGCGTGCAGGCGGGGGACTATTTATTCTGTTACTAATCCTATCATTCCACTCATCCCCCCACTTAAGTTACAATATTGTCAGAGGCAGCTGTCACTGAACCCCGCGGTGCGGCAAATGCTATGCTTGTATCTGCTCAGCGCTCCTGCTCCCCAGAGGAGCTCCCAGAGAGTTTCTCTTTACCCTGGAGAACCCACTCAGGCAATGAGTGGACTGGCTGGAGTCTTCCTGCTCCAGAATGAGGCACCAGAAAATGGGGACTCAGAAAACAATGTTTGGCCATGTGGGGGCGTTATACAAAAACTAGGAACTACAAACAAGTCTGAGGCTGTGGTGATATCTTGTTTGTACTCTTAACAAATAAAGTGTACCTGAAGATCAGAGGACAGAGCCAGCCACAGCGCTAGTCACAGAGGTCAGGCAGTGGTGGCACGCACCTGGAGGCAGAGGCAGAGATCCGTCTGGACTTCTGTGAGTTCACGGCCACACTGGGCTACACGAGATTAATCCAGTCTAAAAGAGAAACAGAGCCAGGCAGTGGTGGCACACACCTTTAATCCCAGCACTTGGGAATCACACACCTTTAAGCCCAGCACTAGGAAGGTTGAGACAGGAAGTGATATGGCTGGGCAGAGAAAGGAATATAAGGCGGGAGGAGACAAGAACTCGCCCTCTTTCCGGCTGAGGAGTTGGTGAGGTAAGAGGTGGTGGCTGTGGCTTGCTCTGCTTCTCTGATCTTTCAGCATTCACCTCGATATCTGGCTCCAGGTTTTTATGATAAGACCATTTAGGGTTCGTGCAACAGGGGCTAAACAGAGAAGTGTACACAGGCACTACAGCCTGGGGTTGCCAGGCGGGGGTCTCCCCAGTTTATGGGCAGTTTTGATTTTCATTGAGGGAAAAATCCCAAGGGAACATACCAACCAGCTGCGGAACTTGGGTAAGTGAGTTCTCCTTGGGCCTTAGTCTCCTGGTCTGAAAGCAAGGGAGCTGGGTAGAGGGCACTTAAGCTCTGGCAGTCTTGTACTATGCTCTGACATAGGTAGAGGACCCCTCCCCTGCACCTTGGGCTGTCTGATCTTTGTGCCTGGCTGAGGTCTGTAAAAACTCCTACTTTTAAGCAGAGATGCCAGGGTGTCATCCCCAGTTTCTGGTTCAGCGGGCTGGAGGTGGCACCCAGGAATCTGCTGCACTGCCAGATCCTAAATCAGGTGACCTGATTGGAGGGTCCTATTTTGGGAAATCCTTGCATGTGGTTGCATACTTCGAGAACAGACTACCTCTCAAAAAAACTAGGGCTCAATATCCCCACACAAGGTGATGGGGAAATGCCTCTGGTACAAGCCGTCTCTCTTCTCTGCTACATCTTTAGGCTTCTGGTAAGACATTCACCAAAATCTTGCTCCTCAGTAGTGTAGCCAGGGGATGCCCAACCTCATTCATCGTCAGGTCTCTAGGGCTTGCGAAAGAGATGAACCACACGGGGGCGCTATGGGTCCTCAGCCGTCTGCAGCCCTGCTAATGCCGCAATGCTGTAAGATGTGCAGCCGTCTGGCTCTCTGGCTCGGGAGAAAGTTGCCCAAAGGCCTCTTTCCCTTTGCATTCTGCTTAGGATTGCTTCCTTGCAGGCTCTGCACTCCTGGGACAGACATGCTTCTCTGTACCACCAGCACCCGGGGCCTGGCTAGGTTAGCACACTTGGAAGAGAGTCTAGTGTTTGCAGCATCAACTCGGCTGAGCCATCTACCCACTCAGGCAGGGCCTGCCCTGCTCCTGGGGACAGTTTAAGAGCAGGGCCTGGTTTACAGGGATTGTTCAAACCAGCCCAAGGTAGAAATAGGCTCTGGAGACCTTGGCAAGCTCATGTTCAGAGCCAAAGTTTGAGAGAGAATCCAGCTTGCCTTTCGACCCTGGACAAGCGGGTGGGGTTCAAGTCTGCGGTCTGGAGGTCTCACGTCCGCTCTTTTGTAGGGTGCTTGAGGCAGGGTGGCTTTCCGGGGGAGTGGGAGGACAGACTCTTTGCATCGGCCCCATCTTCTGGGAAGAAAGGAGATCTCGGCAGTGAGTTGAAGGCAGAAAGGGAACACGGTTGGCTGCAACGGGAGTACAGCTCAGCGTCACACAGCCTTGGGTACCAATGCAGCCTTGGCAGAGGACTTGGGGAGTAAGCTTACAGGCCCGGGGGACAGCTACTTCTCCGTGACTAGCACTTATATCCCCCCTGGGGAAGGCCTTACTAGGTCAAGGACAGTCAGTACTGTGGGCCAAGGGACCAGAAGAGGGCTCTGGCCTTTAGTCCTGTTTGGAATGAGTGTTAGTTGTAATGTCTCTCCTCTCCTCTCCTCTCCTCTCCTCTCCTCTCCTCTCCTCTCCTCTCCTCTCCTCTCCTCTCCTCTCCTCTTCCTCTCTCTCTCCCTCCCTCCCTCCCTCCCTCCCTCCCTCTCTCTCTCTGTCTCTTTCTTTTTGTTTTTGAGACAGGGTTTCACTCACCCCTGAAGACTAAGCTGACCTCCACTCAGAAATCTGCCAGCCTCTCCTCCTGAGTGCTGGGATTAAAGGTGTGCACTGCCATGCCCAGCTAGGTCTATATTTTTCTATTACACTTCTAGAGAAATGCCTTCTACCCCTTTTCCTTTGAACATCAGGTTACAGGATAAGAGAGGAGTCTAAAGATTTGATGTTGGGCTGGGCTTGTGGGCCAGCCTCCGACACAGGATGGGCTGCCCATCTCAGCCACACAGGCAGGTCGCTTGCTGCTCAGGGCAGGCCCAGACTCTCCTGTCCAGCGAACCTCAAGATTTACTAGAAATGTTTTAACAATGCCCAGAGCCTTCGTGTGACACCCTGCTCAGATAATGTTGATGATGTCTCTTCTGCAGCTGCGGCTGGGAACCCGGCATGGTTGCTATAGCAACAGTTGACACAGCAGAGAGGAGCATCTGCAGGCAAAGCAGTGAGGAGAAAAATCGAGGGGCTGGGCTCAGGTGTGGATATCACTGGAAGAGACCTGGGGGATTTCTGGGCATGGCACTAGTAATACTAGGTATTGGCTAACCCTTCTACCTCTGGAACCAGGTACTGTTCTAGAAGCTTATGTATATGAGTCCTGTTCAGTTGTATGACAAACCTGGGCTGGTCCATCTATTACCCCAATTTTTCTTTTTCAAGACAGGGTTTCTCTGTGTAGCCCTGGCTGTCCTGGAACTCACTCTGTAGACCAGGCTGGCCTTGAACTCAGAAATCCACGGGCTTCTGCCTCCCAAGTGCTGGGATTAAAGGTGTGTGCCATCACCTCCTGGCTATTACCCTGGTTTTATAGCTGAGAAAACTGGAGTTCAGGGCAGCCAAGTCTGCTCTCCGGGATGATACAGTAGCACACAGCAAAGCCAGAATCAGAAGGCAGATGTTCTAGCCTTGTCTAATACCGGAGCCACTAGCCAGAGATGGTAAAACATACAGATGAGGGATGATCACGTGCTATACAATCCACCTTTTAAAACAGAATTCCATGGCTTTCAGCACATTTGTACATCACCATTCATGTCATTTCAAAATATTTTTATCGCCCTCCCCAAATAAGCTCCATACACCTAAGCATTCACTTGTCTTCCTCTCCTTTCTCTAATCCCTGGCAACAACCGGTCTGCTCTTTGACTCTGCAGACCCACCTGCTCAGGACATTTCATTGAACAGACCACACTGTCACCTTTGTGGCTTCTGCCACTCGGCACTGCCTTTTCAAAGTTGCTCCATTTTGTGGCATGTATCAGCCATTCATCTCTTTTCGTGGCTGAATAACACTCTACTGTGTGGACAACATGTGCTTACCTATCTATCGTTTGACAGACGTTTGCTTTGTCTCTACTTTTTGCCCAGCATGAATAATGCTGCTGTGAAAATTCATGTATGTACGGACATCTGCTCTTACTTCTCGAGTATATGCCTAGGACTGAATGTTGGGTCATGTGGTAACGTGTGTTTAACATGTTGGGGAATGGTTACACTGTTATCCCAAAGGGTCTGCACTGTGTCTCATTTCCATCTGCAGCATGTGAGGGTTCTGGCTTCCACGCAGCCTCAGCAACATGTGCTATTTATTGTCTGTCATACTGTGGCCAGCCCAGTGTGCCAGGCTATCTCACCATAGATCTAATATGTGTTTTTCTAATTATTTAAGAATGCTGATAGCTGGGCGGTGGTGGCGCACGCCTTTAATCCCAGCACTCGGGAGGCAGAGCCCAGGCGGATCTCTGTGAGTTCGAGGCCAGCCTGGTCTACAAAGCGAGTTCCAGGAAAGGCGCAAAGCTACACAGAGATACCCTGTCTCGAAAAAAAACAAAAACAAAAACAAACAAACAAAAAGAATGTTGAACACCTTTTCTATTTGAATTAATTGAAATATTTAATTCCCTCAATTGCCGTAGCCACATTTCAGGCACTCAACAGTGACCTTGCCACACTGGTTACTTAACTACTGCAGACCAGCTACAAAGTACCCCTAAAGTTCTAGGCACTGTGTAGCAAGTCAGAGTCCGCTGGGGTGGGACTGAACTACTGCAGGCCAGCTACAAAGTACCCCTAAAGTTCTAGGCACAGTGTAGCAAGTCAGAGTCCGCTGGTGTGGGACTGAACTACTGCAGGCCAGCTACAAAGTACCCCTAAAGTTCTAGGCACAGTGTAGCAAGTCAGAGTCCGCTGATGTGGGACTGAACTACTGCAGGCCAGCTACAAAGTACTCCTAAAGTTTTAGGCACGGGTGTAGCAAGTCAGAGTCGGCTGGCGTGGGACTGCATATTGTCACCAGAAGTTTGGCACACTCCCCAACCCATGGAGTGCTTTTAATCCTCTAGCATCAGCCTCCTAATTGCTGGGGTTACATTGTGTGTTGACACACCCAGCTCTTACATACACTCTAGTCCAGTTTGCAAGTGGACCCATCTTCAGGTTCCCAGGGGCCTGACATTGGGACCCAAAGTAGGTCAATCAGAAACTTGCCAAGAGCATGACTGGACCTGGTGACAGACAGGGACAGAAGGGAAGAGCTGGCAGCGATCGTGGCTGCCTCTGACACAGCCCCACCCCCACAGTGCAGTCTCACCCCCAGGGCAGAGTGTCCCTTAGACCTGCTCCTGAATGATGCCACCTTTCCCTCCAGAACCCATCAGTGGCAGTGATTCAGTCAAGATGATGCAGCCTGTGACCTCGGACCAGGCCTGACGATGGAGAATGTAGAGCTGGTCTGAAAGATTCTGAGGGAGAAAGCTGGGGGCAAGGTTTGGGCCATGCAGGGCTGCCCCAGAAAAAGGGGTCTCCACAGCTAAGGAAGCTATGCACTCCAGCTCCCTGAACCCAGGGCCACGCACACAGCATCTGATATGTATGACAGCAGCCTTGATGCTGACTGACTTTAGTGGTGGGCTGCCTCCCAGAGGGCTCGAGTTTCTGGAAATGCCTTCTGTGCCACTGATCCTCTGCTGCCATCACCGGGGACCTCTGGGTTCAGCCATCTGCCACTATCTCCAAAAAAAAAAAAAAAGCCTTGGGAGCCCCCACCTACCTCTCCCCACCCCCCACCCCATCCCCACTCAGGGCTTAGGCACAAGCCAGAGTAGCAAGCTGTTAGCTTTGGAAAGGCAAAGAATCCCATGGTGAGGCAGATAAGGTCCGGAAAGGGACGGTGTTCTTGGAGACAGGCAGGGATGGAAAGAAAGGAGACTATTTCCTGACTGTGTTCTATGTGCTGCACTTGGCCCTAAACATGGACAGACATTCTGTCCTTGGAAGACAGCAATCCTGAGGGGAATAATAATAATTATCCCCATTTACAGGTGTTTGGTTCGAGAGGCCAGTTAACTTCCCAAGGTCGCACAGTTTATGTAAATGGCATACTAGGGCCCTGAAGCTCGACCTGTCTTTGAAATCCTCGCTTCTTCCTAAATAAGGTACCAATGCCAATAGAGACAACCTGGCTGGACACTGGGAGGCCCTTTCCTGACTGGCGTGCTGGATCACACTCCTCACAGACCACAGGATGAGGCCAGTCCTCCACTCTGGGATGAATGAGATAAAACATTGCCAGGAGACAGGGGAGTCATGGGCCACCGGCCAGGCCAAGAATTCTCTACCTCCACGATGCGGGGCCGCCAGCCAGTCTTGTAGGCCTTACTGGCAGCCTCCGCTCCTGTCCGACACTTACTTCCTCGAGGGAGTCCTTTCTCCCCAACTGGGCTTTGTCCCAGATCTGCAACCTGCAAAGCTTCTGGCCTTGGAAGAAGCTTCCTAGAACGCCTGGCAGGCAGGCTGTAAGGCCGGCCTGCTTGCCAAGCCAAGGCCAGTCCGGGCCTGCACACGCTGTCCGATTCCCAGCAGCAGCCTGGGAACCTGGGCCTCAGAAGCATAGCAGCAATAATGTCTGTAGCTTCTCCTTCATGGGGAACAGCCTGGGGAGGGGTTGGAAGCACGGGGGTGGGGGTGGGGCTCTCCTGCTCAGTCCTGCCCCCACTAGCTGGGCTCTACTCTGAGGAACCTAGGAGGGAGAGCACCTCCAGCTTGAGCATCAGACTGGGCGCTGAAGCTCCGTGTCCTAAGTCACAGGGTCTTCCGGAACCCGTGAGCCAGTTAGTCTCTCCGGGCCTCGGTTTCTCCTGGAGAAAAAGCATCAAGGCCGTTCCTCCTCTGTTGACAGTGGGGGAGGGGAGCACCAGAAGGGCATGTGAACCGGGCATTTGCAGAACCAGAGGGCAGTGAGCGGCTGCCTGCCTCCTAGGGCAGGTGGGGCTGCATGGGGAACCCCATCCGGAGTGGGGCCTAGGAAAGATCAGGAAGAGGTCATGGGGGAATATCCAGGCCTCCCCGCAGCCCATGGCCAGTCCTCCAGAGCCTGCATTCAGCTCAGTAGCCATGTTCCTACTCCAGTGACTGAGCCTTAGGGTGGGTCACCATTTGAACAGAGGCATATTTCCAGGAAAACAGTCTTCCCTGGCCTGTCCAGGTCTACAAAGCTGTACTTGAGTTAAAAGGTAATACATCTGCTATGGATGTACCTTTCCTCACACCCCACCATTGCCTGGCTGTCTGGATACATAGGGCTTGTGGAAGAGTCCGAACCGGGTACTCACTGCTGCAGCCCTCTCAGAAGGCACAAGTAGGAAGGTCACACTTTGTGGGCAGAATACCCCTTAGGCTAGCAAGGCGCCCACACAGGGCAGAGCAGAGGGACAGCCCTCTGCCCCGGGCTCTGGAGAGTTAGAGCCAGGAGAGCCTGTCTCCAGCACAGGCAGAGGGAGACACTGCCTTAGAGGGACAAATGGAAGCCACCAGATGTCATTTGTTGTGTATCTTCATCCCTGGAACTCACCCAGGTTGTGGCAAGAGGCCCGAGCGTGGCTGGCCGACCCTGGAGAGTAGGTTAGAGTTCAGAAAAAAACAACACTTAAAGAAAGTAATCAGGAGGAAAACGTGTGTGTGTGTGTGTGTGTGTGTGTGTATGTGTGCGTGCGTGCGTGCACACAAGCGCATGTATGTCTGTTTCTGTGTGTGTGCCTCTCTCTGTGCAGGACCCAGGAAATACATGCCACCTGTCCCTCTCCTCTGGGAGACACCTAGCACCTATTAAATGCCTACTGTGTGTCAAGTATGTCACACACTTCAGGCCTTTAATGCTCCCCCAATAATCCTGGGAAGCATGTTCTGTGAGAGTCCATCCTACCACGAAGAGACTGATGAGCATTTTGCATTTGCTTTCAGCTGTGAGGTTCAGGGCTAGGATTTGAACCCAATTTCACCAACTCCAATATCAATGCTCACCATACCCGGTCAGTCTGACGACTGTACCTCATCCATCTCTTGTTTTTAATGAGTAAGAAGCAAAACAGAGAGCCAGGCGATGGTGGCGCATGCCTTTAATCCCAGCACTCAGGAGGCAGAGCCAGGCAGATCTCTGTGAGTTCGAGGCCAGCCTGGTCTACAGAGCGAGATCCAGGACAGGTACCAAAACTACACGGAGAAACCCTGTCTCGAAAAACAAAAACAAACAAACAAACAAAAAACAAAAAAGGAGAGAAAGAAAGAAAGAAAGGAAGGAAGGAAGGAAGGAAGGAAGGAAGGAAGAAAGAAAGAAAGAAAGAAAGAAAGAAAGAAAGAAAGAAAGAAAGAAAGAAAGAAAGAAAGAAAACAGAGCCAAGACTATTTACCGTTCTCCTGACTCTAATCTTTGTCAACAGCACACACCTCTTCTCGGGGACATGCTGCTGACTGTACCACACCAACTTTCCAGCCTACTCCCCCTCAGCCTCTGCAGCCAGGGCAGGTAGTCCTGGCCATATTCTCCCTGTAAATGATCTTCGGCCCCAGCAGCTGGTGACCTCTGCACCCACCCCCCAGGGTCATCTATCTTTCATGAGCAGGCTCAGGAGGGCCAGCTGCCTGGGTCCAGCTGAATTTCCCTCCTCCAAAGAACAAGGGAAGTCCCTGGTCCTGAAGGTCTTCTGGCCTTTGTTCTTACTTCCCCTACACTCCAACCTGAGCAGCTCACAGTGACGACTGGGGAACTGCCCATCTCTTCCAGTTCCTTCTGCTACGTACTCCTGTATACCAGGCACCAATAGGCGGTTGCCATGGGAACAGGGGGCTAAGGTTTCACTCCTGGGGACCACTAAACCTAGTCTGTGTGTGAGTGTCCCCTCCCTCATGGAGAAGACAAGCTGGAGGGCACACTTGGGAGTGAGATATTCATGCCAAAGCTTGAGGCTGGGGGATGACTTGGATGGTTTCAGACACTTCTTTCCTCCAGACCTCAGCCACTACCTAAGGAGTCTCAGAACAAGGCCCATCCATTGAACCTGAGGCCTTTGTAACTTGAGACTTGAGCATCCCAGGCGACACTATGGTCCTTGGCCTAGAGTTCAAGGCCTTCTGCTATAATTTGTTGGCCTGGTATCCCCCCCCTCCCCCCGCCCCCATGTATCCTATCCCTCCACCCATTCGGCCAGTCTCTCACTGCCTCCTCTCATTTCATCATTGTCTGTCTGTCCTTGCCACTGCTTTCTTTGAAGGGTCTTCCCTGCTTAAGCGAATGCCTGGTTCAGGTCACAGCTCCTCCCAGAGCCTTCTCAGGCCCACATCGCATATCACTTCTTCGGGCAGGAGGACATGTTGCATCAGACATGGTGGCGCACGCCCTTAGTCCCAGAACTTGGGAGACAGAGGCAGGCAGATCTCTGTTAAGTTGAGGCCAGCTTGGTCTACATACTACTAAGTTTCAGGAAGCCAGAGCTACATAGTGAAACCCTGTCTCAAAAACCAACCAACCAACCAACCAATCAAACACAAAACCAAACAAACAAGGAGTGCGTGTTACCTCTGTGTGACATTTCCTAGTGCCCACTGCTTTTGCCTCTCGTGACATCACCCTGCTAACAACGCTCCCCAATGCCAACAGCACTGGCCATAAAGCAGCAGATACCCAGGAAATGCAGCTTGAATGGCAGGCCCCTGGAGAATGCATAGTGTCCTTCATCTGGCCCTCCCTCGTGGTAGATAAATTCCTTCCTCAGAGTCCCCGTAACGACTCTGCCACACCCTGCGCATCCTTTCTGACCCATGCCTCTTTACACGGCTGTCCGCTTTGAGGGCAGAGGCCATATGCTATCCACCCATCTTTGAATGCCCACACCTGACACGGTACGTAGGTTATAGTCAGTCTTCAGTGCAGACCTGCTATGCCAACACGTCTAAGACCCTTTCTTACCTTCCCGACTCACAGCAGAAAGACGGAGGAACTAAGAGGGCATGGGAAGGGAAAGGAACCCCTCACCTTGGGTCTGCTTGAAGCATCTTGCCAGTTGAGCAGCAAGAACTTCAGAACAATTAACAAAATCTGCTGTGAAGATTGCCTACCTAGAGATAATACACCTTTTGCACAGGGCTATTCCAAATGAGCTGTGGGCAAGGCCTGAGCTTGCATAACCTTCAACTAAGGGCTTCCTCCTTCTCCTGCTGCAAACCTGGACATTTCACAAACAAGACCACTGAAGTTCTTTCACAGTTAAAAACAAAATGCATCTGTCCTCCCTCGTAACCTATGACTTTGCCTTAATTAACTGAAATTCTAACCAGTGCACCCCAGAACCACCCTTTGGTCTATTTACCAAAAGAGACTCAACATTCCTTAAAAAATCCCTTAGAAAAACTAACGTCGGAAGCCACCCAAATCATGTGTGCGGTGATTGTTTAAGACACTGGCCCAACTGGTGTGGAGAACTCACACCCACGCCGATGTGTACTCTCCCACATTCACTATGAACTTCTGTCAGCATCCATGCCTGAATCCATGCGAAATCTCCTCAGACACTCCAATTCCACTCTCCACCAGCTCGTCCTGAAATCTTTTTCTCCTGAGAGCTAGCGTCAGCCGAGTGGAGGCCTCTGCAGAGAACTCGAGGCTGTATGTGGTGCAGTGTGGAGCTGTGTCTCGGACCCCTGCTCCGACTGATGCTCCCACCCCCTTTCCTGCCAGGCTCCTCCTGCTCCCAGGGCTCACTGATTAACCACAGACCAAGGACAACCTCCCGCCTCCCTGCCTGCCTGTCACCTATGTATGGCCTTCTCTCCTGCACTGCCACCATTCCACCCCATCTCTCCAGCTCCCTTCCTTCTCGAGCCCTGTTCCAGGCCACCTGCCTGACCTCTGGTCTCAGCCCTTGCTCTCTGCCTCCCAAACACCAGCCATCTGCCTCGGTCAGCTTATTTAACGGTGACAGGTTTTGTTCCCCACAGGTGGAGACCACCTTGCTCTTGATTCTCCTTCAGCAGGGGCCCAACCCAGGCCTCGGCCTCTGGACCTTCCTGCAGGTAGACTCAGTGGCCCTGCCCCATGTTTCCAGTGAACACCTGACTTGTATAGTCACACACACACACACACACACACACACACACACACACCCCACACCCATACACACATCACATCACACACACCACACATACCAACACACACACACACACACACACACACACACACACACACACCACGCACACATAGATACACACCCCCATCCCCCCACACCACATGCACATACCAAACACATTACATACACACCACAGACACACCACACACACACAGCATACACAGCACACACACACACAACCAGACACACACATACACCACACACACCACACACACACACACACACACACACACACACACACACCACGCACACACACATACACACAAGCCTTTGTCTTCCTCTCTGACATCCCAGCCTCCGTGCTCTCTCATCAGGTACAAATCAGTGGGAAATGCCTCCCCAGACACCATAAATGCTTTTAATGGAGACCAGGAACTCACTTTAAAGATTTTCCTCCATTTTCTAGGCCATTACAAATTCCTGTTACCTGGGAGTCGCAGCAATTGTCCCCAGGCAGGCAGACACATATATTTTACTGGACATACAGCTCTTAAACACACACAGAAAAGAAAAAAAACCTACAATAAAACTCACTATCCAGACTTTTAAACTGAGCTATCTGTCACTCACCCCAATTCCCAGCTTTCCGTGGACCTTTCCCTTAAAAAGCTTCTAACAGGCCTCACCCCACCAGCTGTCAGGCAATGCTCTGGCTCCCGCCACATCCTCCATTTCCCATAACTCAGTGCTCACCATGTGGTGATGTAGTCTCTCTTGCCTGTGCCTCCAAGACCACATTACAAGCCACTCTGTAGCGAGATCTTCAGTGAAACAACACAGGACCATTAAATGTTTACAAATGAATCAATGTGTCCAGGCGGTGGTGACGCATGCCTTTAATCCCAGCACCTGGGGTGCAGAGGCCAGTGAGTTCAAGGCCAGCCTGGTCTACAGAGCGAGTTCCAGAACAGCCAGGGCTACACAGAGAAACCCTGTCTCAAACAAAACAAAACAAAACGACCAAACCAAAAAACCTCAAATGAAGGAATGTATGTGTAAATGAATGAATGAGTGCATGCATGAATGAACGAGACAGCTAGGAGAAGAGATTCCAGTAAACGATCGGCTCCACATCCAAGAAGGAATGGGGTAGGGATGAGGGAGAGGACATACAGTCCTGGAAAAGCCACAGCACATAAACTGTGATCAATGACCAAGAAAGACTCCTGCTTCCTGTCTGAGTCTGCTTAAGCAGAACATCCCCCACTGCTGACATGGGCCCCTGGACCACAGCTGGGGAGGCTACGTGTCTGCCCCGCATGCAGGTGCTGGGTAAGAACTTTATGCTGGGCTCTTCTGAGAATTCCAAGGCCACATCCAGGTCCACTGGGGCAGAGTGCTGTGAGCATTGAATGGGAGATTCAGAAAGCCACTCACTTCTCTTCCTTATTTCCTGTCCACCCACCTGGCAGGAAAGGAGGTTCCACCACTCTGTTCCTCATCCACGGACCAGACACTGGGTGGCTGGTCTGTATTCCCTGGAGACACCAGCACCAACACCTCGGTGCCTCTGCCTCTGCTACGCTTTCAACCTGGCCGGCCTTGCTTCCCTCCTCGCCTCTGACATTGGACCTTCCCTCCCTCACCCATCTACCTGTCAGAGAACATGCTCTCAGCACCCCCACTGTGCCAGACTCTAGGGATATCACAAATGAACAAAGTAAACAAAAAGGCCGCTTTCTCACACTTCTCCCTGAGAGCCTCCTCTTAGGTGCCCACCTAGAATTAATCACTCTCCTGGGCCGCGGCGCTGATCATTCCGTTGTGACTCTGTCACAGCGGCTCTCCGCAGAGAACAGAAATACTTCTGGAGCTAATTCTGATTGGATGCATTACTGGCATCAAGTATGTAGTGGCCGTGGACGTCACCGGACATCTTCCCATGTGGAGGGGCAGCACTCTCAACAAAGGGCTATTAGGCCCCAGTGTCAATAATGCCGAGGTTGACTCTGTTATGACACCAGCTCCCTCCTACTTCCACTCTGCAGAGTTCAAGTCCCTTGAGGGGAGGATCCACGGACTGAAACACGAAGGAGCTGCAGAGAGTCTAGAAACTCCGAAAGTAAATGCAAATGTTAAACCTGTGTATAAGGTTCGTTTTTCTGGGAGGAAGAACTCGAGAATGGGCTAGTTGAGAGCTGCTAAGCTGGAGGCAGGCACTGGGCCTTGGGCAGCCCAATAAGGAAGCCGTATGGTAAACAGTATACAGACACTTAGCAGGCAAAACCCACAGCCCAGATGCTCTGAGATTCTTAGCTGAGCATCCACCAACACTCCCATGGGCGCTCACACCTCTCTCAGAACGTGGGCAAACTGAGCTCCACAGACAAAGCGCCTTCCTTGGAGTCTACTCATGGCTTTGCCATCAGTAGTTTCCTACAAAAGACTCCCTACAAAGAGGAAGACAAAAGGGCTTCCTAGAGATGGGCAGGGCTCTTGGTAGATATGTTGGGATTATCTGCCTCTGGGAGCTGGTTAATCCCTAATTGATCATAGATCTTGCCCCCTCCCATTCCCCTCATGACTCCCTGGATAAACTGAGGCCTTAAACTCAGGGTTATAAGTGTCCGGAGAGCCAGAAACATAACCTCATACACAGGTCCCACCTCTGCTGCTCCCCTTCCCAGCCTTCTTCTTAATGGAGATAGAATTTATCAATGTGAGAGGCAATTTCATCCTATCGTGTCAGGGGCAGGGAAAAGAGATAAAAGGACATTTGACTCCCTGCTGTCAGCCAGGGATGTTAATGAATCCTTTGCTTCCGAAGACGATTATCGGACGGAATAATTCATCACTAGAGATTAATTGGACTAATTATGTTGGCTCTCACAATCCCCTGTATAATTATTTTGTATTGGGCCAATGTCAGTGATAATCGTGTGATATGGAGTCCCCTTCCCCTATGGGAACATCCCACAGAACAGGATGCCTGGGTTTGAACAGTGGGCAGGTGTATACGACAGAGACGGCCATGTTTCAGCTCTGATGCAGTCATGTCATACCTGTGTTTTGTGTACTACTCCTTTATTAAGGGAACTATGATCATCTGTTAAACCCCAGATCACCCTCTACACTCCTTCATTCTGCACATTCGTCAAGACCTCCTAATCCCTGTGGATTGACATCGCTCCTAGGAAGAGTTTGGCCTGCTCCGGAAACACCTAATGTGCTTTGTCTCTGTAACACTGACCTTCTCCACCCACCCTCCTCACCCCACCAAGGAGCTGAGAGCCCAAGGCCTAGCAGCGAAGTGATCCCTGCTCTGCTCTGTTTAGCCACACTTCTACAATATCTCCTTATTTAAGTGATCAATCGGCCAGCAAGCTCTACGACCACCAAGCTTGAACAAAGCTCACCACCCGAGTAACTCTGACCCGTCGTAACTGTACCGCCACTCCACGTTCTGTGGCAATCAGATCCAACATGGCCAGGCGGCCTCATCTCTACAGTGGTACACGGGTGAGCTGGAAACGTTTGGAATCATGCTACCGGAGACGGGTGGGGTACCTGGGAACCCCTGGCTTCCCTTCTACCCACATTTGAGGGTGGGATTTGGAGAAATGGACTTTTTGCCTTTTCTTCCACGAATGAAGCCGAGCTTCAAGAAAGAATGAACTGATTGTCTTTGAACTTTGAACCAAGATCCAGGGCTGGGTAGACTAGTATAGCTTTAGAATAGATGGATCTAAGCTAGATTCCTGACTGTAGAATGACTGTGTGTAAGCTTAGGCAAGGATCTTTATGTTCAAAAGTCTCGTTTTCTTTCATGGTAAATGAAGTAATTACATTTACTTTTCAGGAAGATTCAATTAGCTAGCACATGTTAAGTGCTGGTACAGGGCCTGCGATCTGGTGGGGACTCAGATGCTGCCATAGATGTTACTGTAATTATCACATGCAGGGAAGCAATACCTGGTTCCCTTCAGTTACAACCTGGTTGTCCCCCAAGGGTCCTTCTTAGTCCTCCAAGGAGATAGAGAAAGAAATACAGCAGACACAAACTAGGCCAAGAACTTCCCCCTAATTCTCCCGCTTATGGAGAACTAAAACCCCTTCAAGATGGCTGCCTAGATTCAGTCAGCAAAATCCGTTTGTATCCGGCGGTAAAGTCCTTAGAAGGAAGAGCACTGGTCATTCATTCCACATAACGATTCGTGTAATTGTAGCTATCCTGGAAAAGGAACCCTTTCTGAATATGCTCACACAGACTTTTCAGGAAAGAGAGGATGAGCATTAACAAGTTTGCAAGGAGCTGAAAGGTTTCTGTTAATGGGTAACTGTGCATAATCGAAAAACACCTTGTGAGCCAGGAAGGCGCTTAGAAACTGAGTGGCACAGCAGCTGTCACTGGAGCGCTGTGCTGTGGCAGCAAGTGAGCCTCCTCCCGGTCATCCGCCATCCCTGCTGTGGACAGGGGCACCAGAGTGCAATCCGAGGCTCGCAAGAGAGGGAGGCTGCAGGGCTTGGGCACTTCTCCAGGAAGAACGATGTCTGCTGCCCGGAAGGCAACTTAAGAGCTCTTTAGGAAGCGAAGGTAGCCAGATAAGTAGCAAGAAGAAAGCCTGCCCGCACACGCTCTGACCAGGGGCAGTTGGTGTAGGGTGGCAACACCAGGCAAAGGAAACAAACGCAACCTTGTAACAAAGTCAGGAGGTTTTGAGTACAAGGGAATTAAGTTAGAAAATGCTGGCCGTGATAAGGACAAAGTATTGGGGGCTAGAGAGATGGTTCAACAGTTAAGGGCATGTATTGTTCTTGTAGAGGACCTGAGTTTGGTTCCCAACACCCAGCTCCAGAGGCTCACAACGCCAGCTCCCGGGATCAGTCTTCCTCTTTTAGCCTCCACAGGCACCTGCACACATATATATTCCCCTTAGCATAATTAAAAATCATAAATCTTTTCTAAAAAGAAAATATCTAGGAGCCGGTCGGCGTTGGCACACACCTTTAATCCTAGCACTCGGGAGGCAGAGGCAGGTGGATCTCTGAGTTCCAGGCCAGCCTGGTCTACAGAGCGAGTTCTAGGGCAGCCAGGACTACACAGAGAAACCCTGTCTCAAAAAAGAAGAAAAAGAGAAAGAGAAAGTAACCAGTGAAGCTCACAGTGGGGTACGGTAATGCCAGGAACTGGAAACTTGCTCCCCGAATATTCAAAATGGGGTGAAACAGCTATTTGGGAAGCTGAGGTAGGAATAACATGAGTTCCAGCCCAGCCTGGGATACACAGTGAGTTCAAGGCAAGCCTTCAGAACTTAGTAAGACTCTGTTTATGAGAAAAAAAAAATTAAAGGGGCCAGGGATGTAGCTGAGCAGTGAAACACTATCCTGTGTTCAATTCTCTCTACCATTAAAACAAAACAAAACACCCCAAAACCTGACAGAACCTTTGAATGTCCTAACGTTCAGTTACATTGCTCACCAAACACCTTAACTAAATAAACTGGTGTGATGGTGAGGACATAGGGGAGATGTGAGAGGGAATTCTGGAACATGGTGCACTTTGGGGAGAGAGCAAGGATCTCTGCAAAGGAGTATCTGGAAGGTTGAAGAGGGGCTGATGCCGGGGAAGGGGTGACAGTGGAGCGCCAGTCTCACTTTTACTTAGGGCCAACATTCTCCAGCACCCTTCCAGCCTCGAGGAAGGGCTCTATTGATTTGCAGGAAAGTCTCAGGCACCATTCTACAGAAGTCAACTCAGCCTTTGTTCAGGGGTATTTTGGTTCACAGCAACCTTCAAGACACAAGGTTAAGGGTTTCCTCCTGTGTGGGAACCACATCCATACAATTCCAGTCCAAGGCATTCAGAAGGATGGGCTGAGGACACTGTGGATTCTCGGTGCACAAGGGCCTGCTGGCCTCTACTTGTCTGCCAGAACCAGGCTGGGTTACCTGGACCTGTTCCTCATTCTTAACATGACTGGTAACTCATTTCAAACTTTGCAGATTTTACTGGGAGACCTACACATGCCTTGATTATCACCTCATGGAAATGAAGTACTGGCTGCTGGGCCAAAGGGATGGGCAGGGATTGTCACTGAAGATTCTATCCACTTCAGGCTATGGTAATGGATCCTAGACACTCCGGCTTCATCCCAGGAAGTATCAGGTGTTCAGGGAGCCAGAGAGGGGGTAGAAATTAACAGATACACCCAAACATGGGCTAATAGACACCTTGGCAGTACTACAAGCTGTTTCCTTCCAGAATCACCTGGGGGAGGGGGGAAGTGAGAGCTAATTGGCCTCACAGCCTTGGGGCTGGGAGACACAGACACTGGTCTGGAAATCCTGACCATACAGGAAGGGGAAGATATGGGACAGTACAGTTCAATTCAATGAACACTGGAATGCAAGATAAATGTTTTCAGCCTTTAGAACAGTCTCTAGCCAAATATTCTAACACCGTGATTCCAAACAAATGGTGTTTAAATTTCATTTTTGTATACTGATACAATATTAATATTTAAAAATCTGTTTAGTTTGCTTGTTTGTTTGTCTGGGTTTTTTGAGACAGGGTTTCTCTGTGTAGCCCTGGCTGTCCTGGAACTCACTCTGTAGACCAGGCTGGCCTCGAACTCATAGAGATCTCCTGAGTGCTGGGATTAAAGGTGTGCACTACCACCGCCCAGCAAAAATTTGGTGTTTTAAAAAGCTGCATAAAGGAATAATTATAAGGAACCATGTGATACTAGATTAGGGTTGGAAAAGTCTATATTAACTAATGTTTATTTCTACAGTAAGCTAATGCCTATTCATATATTACTATGTATCATATATCATAGAGAGATGGCCATACACAGGTTCACACAGACACACATACTTCTAGTTTCGCCCACTGGAAGGACCTAGACGCAGCAACATTTTAGTAGCAATGAACACACCCAGAACACAGGTTTCTAATGTGTCCTCCAAGCAAAGCAACAAAGATTCCTTAGAAAAATGGCTGATTCTCGGAGCACTGAGGCAAAGAGAATGCCCCATGAGTGCGGAGAATGTTCTAGGGCCAGACAATAAAGAAATGTAGGACTTCAGAGGCAGAAGCAGCAAGCAGACATGGCTCAGATTTGGTGAGTGATTGAACAAACGCAGGAGACGGAGAGACGAAGAAGAAATGGTAAGAGAGCTGGCATGTATCACAGCTGCGGGACACGCCAGCCTGGCCAGTCTGGACTGGAGTCCTCTGTCATTTTCCTTGTTTATCGCTAAGTATCAAGACTGTTGCAGGATTCTCCAAACCCCCACCCAGCGAAAGGAACAGCACAATAAACTCAACCTCATCTACAAAATGAAAAACATACAGTGCTGGGCTATATCTCAGAGGGTAAGAGAAATACCCACAAGTCCATTCTGATCTACATCAGTCACTGAGTAAATACATCGGGAACACAATCTCCCCTACAGAAGAATCACAATGGTTTATGCATCTGGTCTATATAGCGATGTGAACCAGTACCCAGTGTCCTGTCTCCCTCTCTGCACCACAACCAAGCACAGCCTCCCTGGGAAGCACAGAGTGTAGCAGCAGTCAGAGGCCAAACTCTCTTCCTATCACTTTCTAGTGCAATGACTTCCAGCAAGTTACTCAACCTACCTCTCTGTCTCAGTTTCCTCATGGGCAGAAGGAGAACAAAAATAATTCCAACCTTGTAGGCTTCCCACCTGGAGCCCATAAATGTAAAGTGCTCAGAATAGTGCAGGTATGCAGTAAGTGTGCAATGACTTAATTCAGCGATTGATTAGTCTGGCTTGGAGGGGAGAAGATGCAGGTACCAAGAATGAAGGGGTCAGTAGAACCCCCCACCCCAAGAAGGTAAAATGCAGGTAACACTCAGGCTGGGCATGTAACTCAGTGGTAGAACATTTGCATAGTGTGTGCAAAGCCCCAGGGTTCCAACTCTAGCAGAGAGGGGGTGAACTGGGAAGAGAGGGGGATCAAGAGGAATCAACACAGCTCTTGGTACAGGAGGCCCTTGGGGATGGCAGCGACAGAGGATGGAGGGGCTGTCTCTCCGTGCCCCTCGCAGGCGGAAGGAGCCTCGGGCCGCCGCTTGCATCCAGTGGCTTCACTTTCCCAGATGCACACTGCTAATTGGCAGCCCCCAGGTTCTTGTTCTCCAAACACCTCCACCCGCCCTGGGAGACAAGTCGTGAATGAGACCACTACCCAGTTTGGCGGAAGGAAAAGGTGTGGAGAAGACCAGCTGGCTGCCCTCTGCCGCAGTGCTGGAGGGCCTTCATTGGGTGACTGCTGAGGCAGGCAGAGGTAAGGTACTCTACAGTCCCCCCCACCCCCCAGTGACTAACCCCCGCCAGCAGCCCTGGGCTAGCTAACACCACCTCTCTCCTCGGCTCCCCCTTCTCAGTCTCCACTAGAACATCCTCCTCCCCTGCATCCTGTCTGGAAGGCAGATGGTGGGGAGGGGCTGCCAAACCCTGCCCCACACCCCTGGGCCTCTCCCCACCTCTGGCAGGTCCCTCCTGGAGGCTTTTCAGTTTGAGATAAGGGTGCAGAGCTTCAGCCGGGGAGGAGAGACGGAGGGAGGAGCCGCCTTGAGCCTGAACAAGTGGTGTGATTGCGAGTGGGTGGTAGGAAGCAATGCATTTGCAGGGATGAATGGAGCGCACCGCTGTGGGAAGCAGCCTCTTCTCCTGGAGGCTGGATGAAGTCAGAAAGCTACACAAAATCGTGGATAGAGTTACTCCTTCCGTACACTGCCATTCCTTCCTCCTTAAAGGCACTGAAGCCTCCACCATTATTGCCAGGGAGTTAAGAATGAGGTTTTGGGGTGTGTGTGTGTGCTTCTTTGGGGGGCAAAGAGCTTGCTGCACAAGTGTGATGATCTGAGTTACATCTCCCAGACTCCACATTTTTAAAATGTGGAGGCTGGTGTAAGCATCTGTAGCACCAGGGAGGTGAATAAAGGTGGATCCTTAGGGGCTGGCTGTCCACCCAGCCTAGCCCATCGGGCGAGCTCCATGCCAGTGAGAGACCCTGTCTCAGAAAACCAGGGAAACAACACCTAAGGAGTGACACCTGAGACCGACATCTGGCCTCTATGTGCAGAGACACACAGATGAACATGCACACACATCATACACACACACACACACACACACACACACACACACACACACACACGCACTCATACCCCAAACAAAAACAATGTATGGTTCAAATGTGACTGCGCTGGTTACCAACTCAACCCCTGACCTCTAGCAGACATGCGGCTTTCTCTGTGTCTCAACATCAGTGCCGGTTAGCTTTGGTCACACTAACACGAACTAGCTCACCCGGGGAAGAGAGAACCTCAATTGAGGAATGCCTCCATCAGCTTGGCCTGTGGGATAATTTCTTGATTGATGTGGGAGGGCCCAGCCTGCTGTGGGCGGTGCCACCGCTGGGTAATCCTGAGTTATATGAGAAAGCAAGCTGAGGGAGCAAGGGAAGCAAGCCAGGAAGCAGCATTCCTCCATGGCCTCTCAAGCTTCAGTTCCTGCCTCCAGGTTTTTACCTCAGGCTTTCCTCAGGGATGGCTATAAACCGTAAAGTGAAATTAACCCTTTCTTACCCAGTGTTTTTGAGAAGCTAAGTAGGGCGATGTCCTCCAACCTCATTTATAAAATGGAGGCAAAAGCACCTGTCTCAGAATTACACTGAACCAACTATTTATTGCCTGGGTTGGGACAGTGACTTAACACACAGAAGGAATTGCCCCATCAGCCATGGCTGGCTCTTTCAGAGGCTTTCATGGACTGTTCAGGACCATTCAGAAGGCCTGCTAGCAGTAGGGGCTTTAGCTGAGAAGTGGAAGGCCTGGGTTTGAGTCCTAGGGAGAGTCATGAACTCAGTGGTTTAACTTCAGAATGCAGCTCCCTTGTCTGTGTGCTGGAGGCAATACTCCTGTTGCCTACTTTAGAGGGAGTGTATGAGACAATGAGACCACACATGGCAGGGGACATTGGGGTCTCCGTGTACTTCATTCCCCAGGCTCCTGCTGGAGCAGACCATCAGGTTCCAGAACCTGTCTTCGAGGACACTGAGTAGGAGCAGGAAGTTGTGTATCTGGTGAAAGTTTGAGGCTATTAAGGAGATCTGGAGGCTGAGAAGAGAGTATCCATGAGAGAGAATGTGAGAGAGCGAGATTCTCTTGGTTCTGGAAGGAATGGAGGCCCAGGACTGAGCAGTAGTCCCATTACATCCTCACACTGCGGAAGTGGTGTAAAGAGGACGGAGAGACAATGGTCACAGGCTTGGCAAAGGAGGCCATAGCACTCCAGAAACAGAGAACTCAACAGCCCTAACCATAACCCTACCTACTAGAGTGCTACTGTGGGTCTGCCGGCTGAGGAAGGCTGCAGAGGTAACTCATGCTCTCCAAGCCCCACCTAAACTCTCCTGGCCCGGATGGTGTAAGCCTCAGGTTGGGGGAAAGGACCACAGAAATCCTGGAATGAAACATCTTGGCGTTCAGGTAGGTAAGGGCTCAGAATAAGAATTATGTGGACTTGGCAACTAATAGGGTATCTGTTGAGTGTTCAAGTTTGTGGGCTGATAGTCACATGTATTACACACAGAGTCCAAAGTTTTAAAAAGTGTAGAGTGCCAGAAACAAGGTCTATGACATGATCATTAATTACCTAATTATTTTGGCATAAAACTGCTTGACAGGAGAGAAATGGGGAAGTTCAGAAGAGCCGGGAAGAATTTGGACTGAAGCCCTTCAGAAACTGTCTCCTTTTGGCAGAGTTGGCTGAGCACTGGGGGTGGGAGGTGGGGGGGGGGTGGGGGGTTGGGGGGTGCTCAGAACAACAAAAGCTCCCAGGCCCTGGCCTTGCTCAGTCAGGGCAAAACAGCTCAGGGCAGGTCTCCCCAGAGCTTCCCCAGCAAGCCAGCTTTGTCCCCAAGTCTTGCTGGCTCTTCGGCCCTGGGGCTTCCAGAAAACACAGGGCACTCAGGATATACAGCCGGGCCTGTATCCTAAAAGCCTAATATGTGGCCTCCTCAGCATTCCTGTAGCTTCATTTTAGTCTTGGGGGTGGGGGTGGGAATAGGAATCCCTGAGTCCTGAAACCTGAGCTGAGCCTGGCTTAAGTAAGTGCAGCTTTCAAGAGAGAGTCAGAGTTTTCTCAGTCTATAGCTTCCTCCAAGTGCAGGAGGGAGGGAACGCCTCAGAGAGGCCAGGGTCTTCAGGGTAGGGCTTACTGCATGCCCGCTGACCTCTCTACCCGGTGTTCTCACAAGTCTGGAGGAGGCTTCCAGGTCTGCCAGGGTTCATTAACAGCCCCATCTCTGAAAAGGGGCCTGGGGTCATCTCTTCGGTGAGGGAGAAACTGAGGCCTAGGATGGTAAAGAATACGTTCTTCTAATTATGAATGACAACTGCTGGGCCAGACCACGGGGACAATGACATGTTTCTTTCTTTCCTCTTGAGGTTCCTCTCCTACCCTTTAACTTCAGAAAGTAGTCCCTCCCAGTGTTCCCTCCTCCTCCCCACAAGGGCCATGGTCCATTCCATGGTTTGTTCAAGTACCACCCTACTGTTGGTAGAGCTGGGGGAAAGCAGACAAGAGGTGGGATTTAGCATGCACTTTCCTCCTGCCTCAGTGAAATCCAGACACCATGTGTCTCATCTGGTGTTTACCGTGAGGCAACACTGAAGAGCAGGCTTGTCTGTAGAGTAGTGTTCATGAGCACACCCAGTGCCTGTGTGGCTCTCCCAACGCTCGCGACAAAGGGACCCTCAAGTCTCCACGCTGAGCTTATGACAGGCTGGCCTTTGACAAGCAGGTCCTGTCAGAGAAGAGACTGACTCTGAGAGACGGCTGGGCCAGCCAGGAGTCTCAGGCCGGAACCAGGCTACAGTGGCACATGAATTTTGTAGATTTCATGGTGTTGCCAAGGAGCAGACCCAGCACTGAAAGATACGGTTAGGCAAAGCACTCACCAGGGAAATGGAGATGCGTTTCGCCGAGGATGCCCTCTGGGAGTGTTCCTGGTAGTATCAGTACTATTTCTCAGAAGTCTTGGGCTGGGCTCTGGCTCTCTCACTATTTCAGGAAGGAACTCAAAGAGGCATAGAACAGAACCCTGGAAGTGTACCACTGCTACAAACGGTCCCCACCACCCTTCTTCTCAGCTGCAACCAGTCCCCCGAAATACTTTTTGATTTTCTACACGTTTCCATGGCAACCCAAGTCCCCATCAGCCAGAGAGTTACCATGGTGACTTCTCTTGGCTCTGTCCACAGCTAAGGCAGGCTCTGTTCCTTGGCTGGCAAGCTAGGCTCACAGGGAGTGAGGTGAAGAGAGATGTGGGGCTGGGGCTAACCATGGGCACTCAGGGGGTCTGCTAAGACCTGCTCGGACGGAGAGGTCAGTAATTGACCTGGTTTCCAATAACTTGAGAAATACTGGTGTAAGACATCTCAGGTCCTCAGTCCTCCCTCCTAGTCACCGACGGCACTCTACCCCAGGTGGCACACCCCTCTGCCCCCCAGGTGGCACACCCCTGTAGCTGTTTCTTCCAGCTGATGCATCCTTGTTTTGAACTTCTCTAAGAATCCATCTCTAACTCCATCTGTAATTCCACAGCTCCAGTCCTCAGCACCCTCCTGGCATTTCCAGTTCCAGCGACCAGTGTACACCCAGACAGCTCTTGGGCAATATTCCATGTCCACGCCCTGAGCAGAGTTGGTATTCAACGGCTGTGTCTCTTCCTGTGTGCCACAGCTGCATCCGCCGCCCCGTGACTGTGCCTCTCCCTCCCTCAGAAGCCGAGTGCCTGGGTCCTCTCCTTCCCATCAGGTCTGGGGCTCTCTATGGTCAGGCCTTCTTTCTTTGCTTTGCATTTCTGCACTGAGCTTGGCTGGGGATTCAGTGTTGGGAACTGAGAGTGGACCAGACTGGGGGTGGCTGATAGCAATGGGCCTAACACTTCCACTGGTCAAGAGGACAGAAAGATGTGGTTGAGTCTCATCTTAGGAGAGGCTATGGATAACTAAGAACTCGGCTTCAGGGGCTGGGAAGATGGCTCGGCAATTCGGAGCACTTGTTGCTCTTGCAGAAAAGCCATCTTCCATTCCCAACACCTACGTGGTGGCTCACAACCAGACTTAAGTCCTGTTCCAGGGGATCCAACCTCCTTTTCTGGCTTCCTCAGCCACCAGGTACATACATGGTACACATACATACATGCGTACAAAACACTTATACCTACAAAATAAAATAAATCTTGAAAAAAAAAAAAAAAAAAAAAGAATCCAGCCATTTCATCGTCTCCCTGTCTTCCCAGCGCCCTCCTTCCTTCCCTCCAGCATTTGATCATCTCTAGCTGCTACGCCAAGAGAAGGAGCAGAAGTGAAATATGGAAGTGTGTGCCTCCCACGACCAGCCCTCACAAACGCACTCTTGCTTTACTCCTATATGCCACGGCCCATCTGTGGGCCTCTTCTGCCCACATGCAGGAAGCCTTGGACTCCACTCTTAAGAGCAACCTATAAAATATGGGGACACAATCTGAATTTTTTTTTAACTTTCATTGCATTCTCACAGAGCCTAAAACAATGCATTCATTAAAAAACAGCGAGAGTATATGATTAAGCTCACTTTTTTTTTTTAGCCTGTGAAAAGTGTTATTTTTAAAATTAACGGCAGAACTTCTTAAAAGCCAAGAATCAGGCTTGTAATTGACCCTAATGTCTATTGGCCAGAAGAGCTTTGGAAGGCCACTACCAGTTCCATCAGGGTACAGAATCCACAGGGCAGAGGTACCTAGACATCTCTGGGGCTATGAGCTCACACAGCACAACCTATTTTGTAGGTACTTTGTAGTATGCAGACCAGGTCTGCCTTCCAGGATGCCGGATCCAGCTCTCACTATAGAGACACAGGTTACCACGTTCTTAAGGTGCCACAACTGTCCCATTAGCAGACCCACTCTGTTTCTGTGGCCTCTTGGCAGCCAGGAGCCTGTGTTAGGACTACAGGTATCTGGGGTCCTACCACTCATGGTGGCAGATTCAGACAAGTGACCCAAGCCCTATGTGCCCCCACTTCCTGCTCTTCGATTATGAATGCTGAGGATAGTAAGCCATGTGCTATAGTACTGTGAGGATTCGTGGGCCTACTATGCAAAGGTATCCAGAGCACAGTGAGAATGTTCTAATATCTAAAGTCCGGGTAAACTGGCTTCACAGCCAGTTCCCAGGCAACTCTGTGTTATGTTATGTCCTGAGGAAAGGAGAGATAACATGCTATGTCGGGCTGAAGAGGAGAGGGGCCATTGCTCAGGGTGGGGGTGAGAAAGGATATGGAGGTCAGGATGGCAAGGCTAGTCTTACGTCACCCACCTTTCTGCCCTAAACTGGGCCGAATCCTTACGCAGATCCGAGAGACTTCTAACAGTTCTACCTCACGCCTACATGACTCACCAGAGATAAAGGCCAGTGTGGGCACCGTGACTAGTGGCATGGTTCCCCACGGGAACTCCTAGACAAGGGCTCCTTTGTGGCCAAGTCTGCTGACCAGACAGCTGGTAGACTCTATGAGGAATGCACAGTGCCCACAGAGGTCCCCCTCCCCCCCAGTGTCCACACAACTGTGTCTTCTGTTGATGACAAGTGCCCTCATCTCAGCAGCAACTAGGAAGGACAGAGCAGATGACCTCTACCTGGAGGAGATGTGTAAACGGAGGACCCAGGAGGAGTTGTTCAAGGTCACAGAGAAACGCTGTTGACCAAGTGCACGGTCCTTGTGATTGGCAAGGCTCCATTTACTGCCTCGCCTGTGTCATGCCAGCAGAGGTGGGTCAGGAGGCAGGTACAGGCGTTGCCAGATGTGTAGAAGGGTGCTTTAACATGTGGGAGCTCTCAGGTGAGCTCATGAAAAACTGTGAGTGGAGTAAATGTCAACATAGCAACATGGAACACCAAAATGTAACATGAGTCACATGGGGGGCGCAATAGTACCCTCCTCGAAGTCCAGGGCCAATTACTATTATTTCTCAATCGTGTATATGTATGATGTGTGTGTGTTTGAGTATGGGTGGGTGTGAGCCATAGTACATGTACTATGGTGGTCAGAGGACACCCTCTGGGGTTGGGCCTTACCTTCCACCTTGAGACGGTGCCTCCATTGGTGAGCACTACGTATGCCAGTCTGACTGGCCCACTAGCTTCCAGCGATTTTCCTGTCACTGTCTCAAATCCTCTTAGAGGGCCAGGGATTAGATACCTACACTGCTGTGCCTGGCTTGTACGTGGGTTCTAGAGATCCATATACAGGTCATCAAGTTTGTACTCCAAGCACTTTACCCAACGATCCATCTTCCCAGCCCCTCAGGGACCAATGCTACACTTCTGTGATCTCTATCCCGGTCTTGGCTCAGTCAAACTTGTTGCCTATGTAAGTGAATTAAGGCTCTTTGGGGGCTACCTCTAATTCATCTATTTGGGCACATGTGGGGTGGCCATGATCCACATCACAACTACTCTTCACTCTGAGAGCGCCACACTAGCCTTCCCCGAGACTGTAGACGGCATGACATCTGTAGCCCTCACACCACCAAATGCCACTGCAATCAACATCACCAAAACCATCTTGCCCTCCCTCCACCCCTCCCTAACTTCCTACTACCATCACATCACTGGTCCCATCAGCACCCAAACCTCATCATCATCATCATCATCATCATCATCATCATCACATCATCATCATCACATCATCATCATCATCATCATCATCATCATCATCATCACATCATCATCATTACATCATCATCATCACCGTCTCTAATGCCATCACCATCACCGCCACGCTCACTGATGTTGCCATTACCACGGTCTTCGCCACATCTTGTCACTTCAGACAGTGTGACTGACCTTCCTTGTTCCCTGAGTCCAGTTTGTATGAATCTTGTGGACCCCAAGTTCAGCTTAAATTAGTTGACTTTTTGACAAATGGCATTATTACTAGAAAAATTGAGAATTTTGTAGTTTTTAATCAGACATACATGCTTTACACATAAGAAACTTCTATGTACAGGCAAAATAAAGTTTGCCAGTTTTATTTTTTAAGTGAAAATAAAAAATACATATATATGAAAACTTCAATGAACCAGAGCAGACATGATCACATCTTGTCACTGAAGGCCTTGCTGTGGGGTCAGCGGACAAGCTCCCCAGGACCACAGGCCCTGTCCTTCCCCAGAATGGCCCTGGCTGGTTGTTCAGCTTCCCTGGAGCCTGTCCATGGCCCTCCAACTCTCACATCTGCACTGTCTGCCCCTTCTCTGGAGGACCATGCTGTCACTGGATGGTTCTGATAGTCTTGCGGTCTTCTAGGGAGGAATCTATCGCTCTTGCCTCCCCTCTTAGGCTCTTCAACAGCGGCCTGAGTGGCTTTCACGAAACACAAACCTGATGTTACTCCTCCTCTTAAAACCTTTCCTGGATGGAGCAGGTACAGTGGCGCACGCCTTTAATCCCAGCACTCAGGAGGCAGAGGCAGGTGGATTTCAGAGTTCGAGATCAGCCTGGTCTACAAAGTGAGTTCCAGGACAGCCAGGGCTACACAGAGAAACCCTGTGTCTAAAAACCAATAAAAACAAACAAACAGAAAAACAAAACCAAAAAACCAAACAAACATTTCCTGTCTTTCCACTGGGCTTAGGGGAAAATTCAGAATCTTGATCCTAACCTCTAAGGCCCTCGCTTATCCCAGACCCTGCCTCTCTATCCACCCAGCCTCACGTTGTACCTCTTTTGCCTTGGTGACCTGCTGCTTTCCATAGATACTTGAACTCATTGCCACTTGTTGCTTTCCCTGGCTAATTTCTGCCCAGCCACAGGGCCCTGGCTGACCCATTTCCTGCTCCGAGAAGCCCTGACTAGCCCCTGTAACCCCAATCATTGTGCCTTCTGCTTCTCCTCCAGTCTGTGCTCTGTGAACCAGTATGGAGGAATTATGATTAGCTCTAGAGGGCTGGGTATAGACAAGGAGAGCTGGGGGATTGCCAGGCTGGGCAGTGAGTAAGGACCGAGCAGCCAGGAAAGCCAAAGGGTCACTGTCCTAGCACACAGCCCTCTAGCCTAAAGGTTCTGAGATGCCTGTTAGCGAACACCACATTTCACCCTTAAAAGTGCCTGGCCCGTGTGCGCCTGAGCACAGAACCTGCAAAAATCATGAGGAGAGCAAAGCAGGGTACTGGCAGTTGTGGTTGGTGAGGCTAAGGGACTGTGAGCCAGGCTGAAAACACAGAATTTCCCCTGCCTACTCTGAGACAGGGGCTTGGACATCTGCAGACATCACTACCCTTGCTTTCCTGCAGAGGGAAACTGAGGCAGTTTTCTAGTCCCCAGGAAACCTCAGTAGAGGGAGGATGTGAAACTCAATTTCTTGGACTTGAGGCCATAGTCTGTAACAGGACTCACACCGGCCCATCCAAGGTTGTTGCGGTCTCTGTCCTGCTCCAGGGTGACATTATTTTCCTACACTTGGGAATGTTGCCGGCAGAGGTTCCTTTATCAACATCCCAGGTCCTGGTGAACATTATATGAACCTCAGTGGGTAGGAGAAACTGTAGAGTGATTTTTTAAGTGTATTTATGAGGTTCAATAGCCACAGGGAGGGAGTGTGTTTATCACCCAGTCCCCAAACCTCAACAGATACGTTTTAAAAATGTGCACATCAGGCCAGCTGCAGCCATTTATTGAGGTGACAGGCAGCATGTCCTCCCTTCCCCAGAATGACAGGGACAGAAGTCAGAGAGCTGGATCTGGAGCTGGACCTGCCACTCATGGGTTGGGTGACTTAAGGCTAACTGTACTTTTGGGCACCTCGGTTCCCTCTCCTGTTGAACAAGGGATTGGTGGTGATCACTGAGGTCTCACCCTACTCTAACAATCTTGGTTTGTCTGACAGGGGGCATTCCACACCTTCATCTAAAGGACCTGCTGTGTGTGCCAAGGTAGAACATCCTAGCTATACAACCAGGGTAAGAAAGGGGGCAAGCAGATTAAACCGGATAGGGAAGATGGGGATCGTTGGATCAGGAGTCAAGGGAACTCAGGTGAGCCCAAGCAAGCCATGGCCTCAGTTTCTTCATCTGCAAAATGAAGGGTTTGCACATCACCCCTCAGACCTCTCTGACTGTAACATGGCGATACTGTGGCTTGCCTCTGAGTTGAAGTAAATGTCCACAACCTCAGGAGGTCAAGGTGTCTTGACCTCACCAGGGAGTGGCCCAGGGTGCCCTCACCTCTTCGTTCATGGCTTTCATATCTGAGTTCCATTCCGAGAAACCCTGACTTGGAACACTGCAAAGGGAAGCAGCCTGCTGACTGGGTGGTGGGGCTCAGGGAGAGTTCCATGATGCCCAGTCTCCCCGAGGCACACATCCTTCACTCTGAAGGTCAGTCCTTTAGGTCTCAGGGTAAGAAGGGAAGAGAGTAAGGAAGCCAGCAGCCTTGCCTCGCTTGCCCTTTCCCCGACAGGTAGGTGTTGTCTTCCAGGTCAACAGGGAGTGCAGGATGTCAGGTACCCTCGATGGATGTGCATGGAGCAGATGTCCTTGGGCTCCACCCACACCACTCCCAGGTGTCAGTCATCAGACAGGCAAGCCTTCCAAGCCTCCCCTCCATTCTTTCTGGGACTACCCTCTTCCCCTGAGATTCCCTCCCTTCACAGAGGAATAGAAGGGACAGTTGCTCTGCCACCTCATCAACCCTCCCCCACTCCATCTGCTTTTTTCTTCCAGACATATTTCTCCTACATACAGAGCTGCCTGAGATAATGCAGCTTTTTTTTTTTTCTTTAAGGAGGAGGCAATGCAGGGAGGGTGGAGAGAGATTCCCTTTCCAGTGATGTCTGGCTCAAGCTGATGCTACTGTCAGCTGCATTCCCCGAACATATGGGAACCAGGGAACAAGAGGAGGTAAGAGGCTGATAAAGGGGGTGCTGGTCTCCCCAGCCCCAACCACAGCAGATCATAGTACCTAGCGTGGCTGAGAACGAGTACCTCTGAAAGGTGTTCTACCTTGATGTTTGGGAGCATGGCTCCCTCGGCCCTGGCAACCTGCTCCTCTGGCCTCGAACCCCATCCAAATGATCCTCACCCACCCACTTCCCCGGAGTTTCTGCTTCCTCACTTCCTCTGCACGTGAATTCAAGGAAATCAAAACAGACACTCAGTGTAGTCAAAGAGTTGGGCAATGGTGGTGCATGCCTTTAATCCCAGAATTTGGGAGGCAGAGTGATCTCTGCTTGAGACTGGCCTGGTTTACATGATGAGTTCCAGCCAGCCAGAGTTGCTTGGTGAAACTCTGTCTCAAAACAAACAAACAAACAACAAACAAAAACAAAACAAACAAAAGTATCCGAAAACCAGGAAAGGAAAGCTGAATCCAAAGTATCAAGAAGGGTAGTTCAAGACAGAGGGAAGGGATTTTTTTAAAAAAAGCAACAACTTTTACATTAGCCCAGATAATGGAGAAATGAGTATATTTGTGACTCTAAGTAGTGGTAGGTCTGGGGTCGGCCTGGGGCGGGCAAGAGGCAGAGGTAATACTGAACTCTTTTTTTTTTTTTTTTTTTTTTTTGGTTTTTCGAGACAGGGTTTCTCTGTGTAGCTTTGCGCCTTTCCTGGAACTCACTTGGTAGCCCAGGCTGGCCTCGAACTCACAGAGATCCGCCTGGCTCTGCCTCCCGAGTGCTGGGATTAAAGGCGTGCGCCACCACCGCCCGGCAATACTGAACTCTTAATGGAGAGTCTCTGACCCAGCTATGGAAGCCAGGAATCCTGAGCACCCTGGGCTCTCCTCACCTCTGTCTCTCGGCCAAGGGAAGAGCAGTGGTGACCAGATGCCTTCAGGAGAGGCTCCGACCGGCCCACCTGTGCTCTTGCCTTTGGCCCTGCAGAGAGGCAGAGACAGGAGGAGAAAGGATGCTTCCCTGAGACTGCTCTGCACCTGGCGGCTTCCCGTAGATGCCGGTGCCTGTGGTGCTTAGGACAGGGACAACGGATTGGCCCTAGCCCGCTTCGGAGAGCCTCTAGCACCGCACATCGGTCTTCTTGAGATTTGGGGGTGCAGCTTTCCTGATTTCCAGTCACTTTTGATTGCAAGGATATGCTTTGATTCCTTGAACTCATGTGCACAGGAAGTGTAGGAGCGGGGAACTCTGGGTGAGTGGCTGGGCGAGGCTCGTTTAGATGGAGACTGAGGCCAGATACGCAGTTGGCCAGAGGTAAGGAAGCAAACTCCATCATGTCCTAGCAAGTAGCTGGACAAGCTAGGACAAACTAGGACATGCTAGGAACTGACAAGGCTGGACCTTCATGGACAGTGGACTCAGAGAGTGGAGGCCACCAAGAGAAGCCAGTGCAGGTTTCTCTGAGCACAGCAAAGGGAGAGGGCCAGAGAGGATGAGGGGTCACTTTGGTAAGGAGAGGAGAAAGTTGAGAAGGAAGAACTACCAGATGGATAGATACTGGTGCTGTTCAATCAGATGCGTATCTAAGGCAGGGAGCACTAGCCGGTCTCACTTATGCGTGTCTGGCCGTCTGGGTGGCGGCTGGAAGGACTTGAGGGACCCCTGCCCACGCAGAACCTGGGGAACAAATCACCCAATGGACACGGGACATGAGGAGATAGCACACAGGGACAGAGGCATTCGGGAGATGGCAGCCTGGATACAAGAGAGAAGGGAGGGCTGGAGTGGACCAGCAGTAGGCTCGAAGAAACAAGAGCTGAGAAGTTAACATGCCTGGGGACTCAACACGATCAACTCTAGTTAATGTAGAAAAAGGGTTTAAACTCAGCTCTGACCCCAGTGTCTATGTGTTTGGTCACTACAGTCTACGTCCTTTCTCCGATAACCCCAAGGGAGAAAAGCAATGACTTGGGCTATTGTTGAGTTGAGAGGCTGAAAACATTATCATTGCGGGCCACAGATGCAGGGGAAAGCCAATCCTTGCAGAGTGTGAGAAAATGGTGGGAATCCACCCCCTGTCCTGGCTTGGGCTAGGCTCCCCCAGCTCAGAAGCAGGGCTGGCTCCTCTGGGGAAATTTTCTTCCTGTTAGCCATTTGACACCCCATCCCCTAAGGCAAAGCTAGTTCCACTCATACTAGCCCCAACACCTTGGCTCCAGCCCCAGGCTTATGGAAAATCCGAGGTCAGTCTCCAATCCATCCACCTGTTCCCACGAGAAAAGGGAAGGAGCCAAGATGTCCTGGCTCCACTCCTCCACAGATGTCTTCCCAGCTGTGTGATAACAAATCAAGGGTAGAGCTCATGGCTCAGCCCCAGGAGGAGCCCACAAAGACCACCGGAGAGATTATTGGCTAATAGAAGGGCAGACCAGGCCAGGGTAAACCAGCAGATCAAGCCTGAGTCCCCAACCTGACCAGAAATAAAGACATTGCCAATTCTCACCCTGATCTAGATTGGAGCTAGATCCTGGGCTAAGGGTTACAGTGGATGCTGACCTTGAACCAAGAAGGCTGCCCTCTAGCACTCCTCCTTCACACCCTACAGTCTATATTTTTTTATACTGTTTTTGAGATTTTTATTTTCATACTAGTTTAAACAACCACCAGGCTGACCTATGACCTTGAAAACCTTAAAAAGCCAACTTCCTCTCCTTGTGATAGGTCAGTCAGGGCCTCCTCCCCCTCCCCTGGGTAAACCAGCTGCTCTCTTGGACAGAGTGTGGGCCTCCACATGCTGCCACGTGGACCGGGAACAGAAGAAGCCAGTCAGTGGTAGGAAAGGAAATGAATCCGATGTGTAGAGCAGATCAGGGGAGAGCCAATCTGCTGAGCAGGCCAAGATGCTTGGCGCCATCCGCTCCATGTCTCCTGGGAACCTGGCTGATTCTTGGTGTCCTCCCTGTCCTGGAGATGCTGTGTCCTACAACAAACCCCCTGTTTTGTTCAAGCTAGCTCCAGAGAGCTTCCTAGTACACATCTCCAGCCTGAGCTGACCTGAAGCAAGTTCAACGACTGAGCCACTAAGAATGGCGTCTCTTGGGATGACGGGTCACCACTGGAGTCTGAAGAGCTACAGTGGTTAGAACTGCAAGCCTGGAGGGGAGGTGGGGACAGAACTACTTCGTGATTGCCTGTGGTGTGGGTGCCAGGTACGCTGTGCATTTCCTTCAATTTAATCCTCACAATGGCCCCCAATAATAATGCTGGATATTAGTCTCAGCCTGCAGATGAAGAGTGGGTCCAAAGAAGATCATGGACAGGAGAGAGTAGGTAAGCATTTTGAGTTGATCTGAAACCTCCTATGTAGGCCTTCAAAGCTGGTGTCATTTCTATTACCCCAGGCAGCCAGGGTCCCAGAGACACAAAGGGCTCCAGGCCAAGAGGAGATCCAGAGTCTTAGCACAAACCTGTCAATCCTATAGTAAGCACGGTGGCCCTTTTAGACCACCAGAATCCAGGGTAGAGAAGCACATGCAGATAGTGTGAACATATACTAGCAACAGACCTCACCAACTGTCCCAATTCTGGTAACAGGCACCCAGGTAAGTATAGGGGACCAGCCAGGCTCCCAGACCGAAATCTTACAGGCTCTAGGCAGTTTCTGTCATGCTTGTGGGACATTACAAGGCCAGCTTTCTCCGTGGGTGAGGCCATGTGGTGTAGTGACTTTGGAGGCGAGTGCTTGAGGCACACCTGACAGGTCCTCATTGGGAAAATAGAGCAAAACTAGTACCTAATTCTGCTGTCCTGGTAGCTGAATTAATGAATGTCAGAACAGTGCCTAGAACAGTGCCTCATGCATAACACTAATTACAGCTATTATCATGAGTCTCAGACCTTTCATGGCGCTGACATCTCCCACGCCCACTCTCATGATGCAACATTATGGGGAATCTAATCTAGAAATCAGGAGCTACTTCCAGAGGGAGGGAGTGGGCACCCTAAGTTGCAGATGGGGCTGATGTAGGCAGCCCCAGCCACAGGAGCTTCTGTACCAGCCCTTTCCCATACAGTTCCCTCCCTAAGTCCTCTCGATCTGGAAGCTGAGGAGTCTGATCCCTGTCTTACCAACAAGGAGGCTGAGACTCTGGCAGATAAGTGGATTATCTAAGGATGCACTTAGAGACAGGTCAAGGGTCCACAGGCAGAAAGGCAAGAACAGCTTTCTGGCCATCTAAGCCCTCTTGGCCCTTTCCCTCTGGTCCCCCTGGGAAGCTCTCTCTTGGCAGTGCTCCTGTAGCTCCTGGGTTCTGTTCCACCCTGCTCCAGCTATGACACTGTTGGAATCCCCCTCCATGGGTCAGCTTCCGACACTAGACAGTGATCACCTTGGGAGGCAAGACCCTTTGCAAATAGTTGGCACTGAAGGATGTGTGTAGAGGGCCAGAGAGAACTCATCTTTATAGACCTGGACCACCAAAACCATGGCAAGACTGAGCCCATGAGTTCTAGAATATACCAAGGGCAAGGAACAGTCTTGCTACTTGTCATGGAAGAGGCATTAGAGCCTGGTAGCTATATGTGGGAGCCTGAACCAAGTCTGCTTTGAAGCTTAGCTTCACCATGAATGGGTCACATGCCTTTGGGCAAGTTGCTCGGCATTCATTAGTCATTTGTGAGTTCTGACACATCTAAGTCTTCTGTGAGCATGGGGTTACCAGCCAAT
Source organism: Peromyscus eremicus (assembly GCF_949786415.1). Lineage (NCBI taxonomy): Eukaryota > Metazoa > Chordata > Mammalia > Rodentia > Cricetidae > Peromyscus > Peromyscus eremicus. Next base: position 57,290,991 of record NC_081431.1, on the reverse strand, counting down.
AGAAGTACAGCAGTAGAGTCATCCTGGTTATCAAGTACTACAGAGCCCTCCTTCATCTTTGGCAAGCAGCACTAGCCTGTGGCCCCTGTCACTTGACCTCCACGGTCCAGCAACCATAGGAGGCAAAGCAGGATGCCCTTGGGCTCCTCCAGCTCTACAGTCTAACCACATTGCTAAAGATCATGTACATAATCCTTGAATCACATTTCATTCTGGTGATGAGATGGGTTTATCTGGACAAAGTATGCCTCATAGCTGGCAAACAGTGATGCTCAATAAGTGCTGGTTACCACTGTTGCTGATCTCCAATGTCTCAGACACTCCTGTGTGTTAGGTGGTCCTTCAAAGGGCTTTGGAGGAAGGTGTCTGACCTCTGTACACTATATAACCTTTGTTACCGTCTTGAGGTTGGGTACTTTCTTCCAAAGACCCAAAACTCTACAGCTAGGCTTGGAGTGGCCCTGAAACTACAGGTTAGGTTCAGGGACTAGAAAGGCCTACAGTGCCAAGCGGGCCTCCTTACCTGGAGACTTGACCCTGATGCCCTTAAAAGCTCAGCGTGTCCTTTTGATGGTGGCAACAGGAGCGCAGCAGCTTCTCCACACTGCCTGCTGAGAAGCAAGCAAACCCCACTGGCTAGGAAGTATCAAGGACCACAGGTCCAGCCTTCATAGCTGAAGAAGGACATCTCTCACGTCTGTAGTCATCCACCATGGCAGAGGGAGCAGCACCATAGCATGGCCACCTGATTCTCCAGCCCCAAGGGGCATAGATGCTGTCTTTGCTGTGGCTGCTCCCTTTCCAGAGTGCTGAAGCAGGGACATGTTGATAGGAAAGCCAGGAATTGAGTCCTGCAGCAACTCCTGGATGCTCTGTCATCATCAAGACAGGAAGGAAGTGCCTACTCTCCTGTGGCAAACCCTGAACTCTTGGACAGATGGGGATATCATGGGGACAGCTAGATTCCATGGCAAAACAAAATGCTCCATGACAAAATGCCCTGGCTCCTATAACAACTGAGAGAAGGGAAAAAAAAAAGATGATGAAGCCTTGAGTCCCCAGGGTGGCCTGTTTCCTTCCCTCCCTGGAGGACCATCTTCTCTGAGAACTCCCAGTCCTGTCCTAAGCTCATTCAAACAAAGCTGTATGAATAGGGTGTCTTCTACCCTATGCCAAGGATATGATTCCACTGTGTGTGGGGGTGGGGGTGCTGGAGACCAGCCCAGGTTTTGTGCATGCTAGGTACGTGCTCTACCCCTGTACCCTTTTTACTCTTTTTGATATAGGGTCTATCTAAGTTGCCAGTGTCCTGGCTAATTCTATGTCAACTTGACACGAGCTAAAGCCATCAGAGAGGAGCGAACCTCAGTTGAGGAAATGCTTCCATAAGATCAGGCTGTAGGCAACCCTGTGGGACATTTTCTTAATGAGTGATTGATGTGGGAGGGCCTAGCCCACTGTGGGTGGTGCCACCCCTGGGCTGGTGGTCCTGGGTTCTATAAGAAAGCAGGCTGAAAAAAACATGTGGAGCAAGCCAGTAAGCAGCACCCCTCCATGGTCTCTGCATCAGCTCCTGCCTCCAGGTTCCTGCCCTGTTTGAATACCTGTCCTGACTTCCTTCAATGATGAACAAGTGATGTGGAAGTGTAAGTAGAATAAACCTTTCCTTCCCAAATTACTTTGGTCACGGTGTTTCATCACAGCAACAGTAACCCTAACTAAGACACCAAGGCTAGCTTTAAACTTGCAAGCCCCCTGCCTAAACTTCCTGAGCATCTGGGATTACAGAATATACACAACCATGCCCACCTCTGATGCCTTTGAATAGTTTTCTAACTCCTTTGGTATGGTTTCTTGAGTCAAACAATTTGGAGGCTGAAATGTGGCCTCCACTCTGTGTATACCTGCTTCAAAGTTAGACGTAATTGAGAACTTCCATGGATGTAGTGCATGCTTGTAAGCCTAGACAGAGGAAGAAGATAAGTTCAATGTTCACACTCAGCTACCTATGGCCAGCCTGAGCTACATGAGACTGAGGTCTTGAAATATGAGAGCAGGAGGGAGGGAGAGGAGAGCAGAGGAAAGGAGAGGAGAGGAGAGGAGAGGAGAGGAGAGGAGAGGAGAGGAGAGGAGAGGAGAGGAGAGGAGAAGAGAAATTCTAGTGTGTAGTTCTGACCTGCCTTAATGTCTGGGGCTGTGCTGTGGGTGGTCTGGCTCATGCTTTGGGGGCTGTGGGTCTGTCTTTTAGCAGGGTACACATGCCCCATGGCTAGGACAGCAGAAGGCCAATCTCTGCTAAGGGCAGAACACTGCACCTCAGGTCTCATCAGAACTGCAGATAATGAGAGAGGCAACATCTGGACACAGGCATCCTTACATGCCTCCCGTTCGATAAGGCCACAAAGATCCATGGCCTTCCAGTCAGGAGATTCAGAACCTGGAGGTCCTGGAGAGCTAAATCTCACTGGCAACCTCACCTAGGACAGAGGATACACAGGACTTTAGGGAGGGGTCCTTTGGGGACAACCCCTGTGTGCTCTTATTCATTCAAATGGTTCCCCAGAGCCTATAGTCCCGGGATAATCACTCCCATCAGCCACAATCCCACAACCTGTTTCTTCTTCTCCTTTACCAGCTCTCCTCCAGCCAGCCGGGAGCTCTTGCCACCACATCTCAAGCTAGGAAGCCTGCCCAAAGCCTCAACCTCAGGTGCATGCTGGTTTGCCCTTACAAGCTGCTTGACAAGATTCTTCTGAATTAAGCAGAGTTGTTTGTTTTTGTTTTTGTTTTTAATGGGGAAAGGACTGAGGATCCAGGAAGCAGTACATCCTAGAAGTTAAGTTCAAATTCTGACTCTGGTACTTGCTTTCCTGGCTTTGGGTGGCTTACTTTTTTTTTTTTTTTTTTTTTTTTAGGTAAGTCTCCATTTCTTTATTTGCAGAGACAGAGAAATAGTAATGTATTTGGCATAAAAACAATGCCTCTTAGACACTAAACAATTAGTAAATATTGTGATTAGGTATAGCATTCTTGAGTTTTCCTTTTCCTTCTGCCTGGGAAGAATCAGGTACCAGGTTCCTAGGAAGTAGCTCCCTAGTGTAGGGATCTTGCAATTCTAGGCCCCATGGTACCTTGGGGACTCTGTTGAGAGAAGGCAGGGCCTCCTGTCTGGATGGCTGCCAGCTCTCCCCAAAGGGAAGGGCCTATTTAGTGGGTCACCAAGGGCAAAGAAAGCCTGTGTCTTTAGAGTCTGAAGGGTAACCAGTACTTAAAATGCTTGTCTGGGAAAGGAGCCAGGCATCTGAACCCTGCAGCCTCGGCCTGGGGGTCTGTTTGGGGGAAGTCGTTCCTCTGTGGTCATATTTCACACTCTTAAACTGGTCCAGCTCTTGTGTACGTACATATACACACACGTAAATGCACCTTTGGCGTGTGCATCTGTGCTGGAAACTGGAGAGTGCGCTGGTGCAGATGTGCACTGACCCACGGGAACACATACGGCACACTGCACACTCCAAGTTTGTGTTATGACCCTCAACCTCACCCAAGTCCTGGGCATTGTGCTGTGTGCCACACAACCCACTGTGTCCGCATTTGCAATGTGCTGAGCATTTGATGTCTTACCAGTCAGCCTGAGGTCACAGTTTATAATGCTGGCTCCCCATGGAAACCTCTGGAGCTCTTGACTCAAGCCTCCCGCACCAAACTATACCCAACAGCAGGAACCCAGCGGATAACCCTCAGGCAACTGTGCAGTTCCACAGGGAGTCGCTGATCACAGTCACAAAGGTGCGAGTTCTTGGGGCCCACACCCCGAGTCACAGGAGTAGCAGCACCATGAGACACACAGAGCGAGACTGCCAGTCAGAAATTAAAAGGCTCTGCAGAGAAACCGCCCACTCCCATGGCCCTGAAATGTATCATTGAGATGTCTAAAATAGATTTCAGGGTGGCCCAGGCCAAGCCATGGCCCCAGCCGCGCTCTGCTTGCCTTGCTGAGGTTTGGCTTGAATGGAGCTGAAGGACTGTATATAAACACAAGATGTACAGCGGCATTGACAGCAGGAGCCAGAAGGCCTGCAGGACATCCACAGTCCCTGCCTCCTCTACCCACTGTAGCACCAGCTAAGCAGAGGAGTGGAGGCACCCAGCAGGTCCTAGCAACTCTCCCCCAGTGGGATCTTCCCACCTCTTCATTTTGCATCTCACAATCCAGAGGTATAAAATCTGGGACGGGCCCAGCTCTATTCCGGCCTCCACCTCTATCGGGAAGATGTAGAGTTCCTGGGACGTCCTCCCAGTCTATACACTGATGTTCGCTGGTCAAAAGGAAGCAGAGGCTTGACTTCATGGCACAAAGTGGAACTGAACCATGGAGGTTGGGGAGTCCTCCTGCCTACCCGGCTACCGAATCAGCAGTATCTGGGGAAGGTATCTATCTGCCTTGGTGGCAGGAATTCTGTGGGCTCCTGTTGGAGGTCACCTCCCCAATCAGGACAGTCAGTAGAGTCTGGTACCCTGGCCCTTTCTGTGCAAGAGAGGGAAAGCTGCAGGCCCCCCCTGGGCATCAAATACATCTGGGTAACCCAACAGGGTGTCGGGGGAGGTCAGCCAGAGCAAATGAGAAACAGGTAGCGCCCATTTCCCCTCTGCTGGCTGGCTAGCACAGGGACTCTGTGAAGGGAAGGAAAGGCTTTGTCGGGAACAGCTTCTCTGGGACCAAAGAACTGTGGCCAGGTGCAATGGGTCCCCCGCCGGGTGCTCAGCCGGGAGTCATTTTAAGACGTGACCATGATGAGGAGGCAGGAATGTGATCAGGTGGAAGATGAGCTTTATCAAGCCTGGGAACCAGGTGGATATAGGTCAGACTCCCTCCCCCACGATGTCTTATTTAAAAGAAAAAAGCCACAAGCGAGAAAGATGAAAAGGTAGGGCAAAGGGAAAATAATGAGACGCAGCTCAAACAGGCATCTGACCTCGGTGGAAGGCAGGCTACCTTCAGCTGTAAGAATCCAAAGAGCAAATGTGGACCACGGTAGAAATTCTCAGAAGACAGACTCTTGGTTTAATAGAAAGATAGAAATTAAAAAAAAAAAAACAAAACCTTCCAACAATGAATGCTTTCCAGGAAAATAAGGTAGTGAGCCCTCTGTTACCAGGAGCATGTAAACAGAACACCCACCTGCCTCTGATGCCACAAAGGGATTAATTTCAGCGTTCAGTGGGTGGCTCATCTAGACAATTACCACTCTGAGCACTGTGCAGAGAGGAGGAGATTTTGCTCTTGCCTGTCCTTAGAGACACTGCAGTCAGGGTGCTGAACTGCAGCTGTGCACCCTGGGGACCCACTCTGCTGTTCCATCCCTCAAGTCCCAGGAAGCCCCCTGCATCATCAACCCCTGGGTCAGAGGCTAGAGAAGTGGCAATGAGAATGTGAACAGAGCATTGCAGGGGAGGGAAAGACGGAGGACAGCAGGGGAGGAGGAGTTGCTGGGCAGCTCGGAACAGAGGGCAGGCAGAGGCTGATGACAGCCCCAGGAGTAGCTTGGGCACAGGACAGACAGGTAAAACAAGAAGAAAGTATCAGAAAATATCTGCCAGGGTCCTAGATGGCTTAGTCCTGCTTCATTTAAGACTGGAGATGCTTGTAGTCTGGGCTTGGAGTCAGTAATGGGAAAGAATATCATCCTGGACATGATTTGGGGGAACCAGAGCAGCTCAGGGCACTTCTGCCCCCCTTGAACCTCCTCCCCAAGGTAGAGAGCCTACCCCTAAGACCTCCTCATCCAGCTCTTCCTCTCTGAGACACAGAACCCAGGTTGTCTTATGAGGAGACCAGCTTCAGTCTCAGCGATCAGGACAAAGCAATGGCCAGAGCAGAGGAACAGGACCTCCCGTCCATCCTTTGGTGGAGACCCAAGCCTAGAGACTTGGATGAAAACATCCTAAATATGACAGAGAAAGAAATGGTCTTCTCAGTGGAAAGCAGGAGGCCCTGAAGCCCGAGATCTGGTGTCAACTCCTATTCCACACGAGCATGTTCACTGGCTGGCCCTGCATGCTGCCACAAGCCCTGGACCTGCAATTCCCAAAGTCCCCTCTAGCCCAAATGCCACTTTTCAGGGATCGGCAGAAGGAAGGGTTGTCCACACTCTTCCCAGGCCGCATAGAGCTCCTGGAATCATCACATGCCTTTGAGTGGCGCTTCTGGTACTGGGTGAGCTTGAGCACAAGCGCGCGCACACAACACAACTGCCTGCTGGGTAAGCTTGCACACACACACACACACACACACACACACACACACACCTGCCTGCTGGGTGAGCTTGCATACACACGTAACACACACACAACTTGCCTGCTGGGTAGGTTTGCACAAACACCCTCCACACACACCCCACACACCCCTGCTGGGTTATCTTGCACACACACACACACACACACACTTCTGCTGGGTGATCTTGCACACACACGTAACACACACACACACACACCTGCTGGGTGAGCTTACACACGTAACACACACACACACACACACACACACCTGCTGGGTGAGCTTACACGCACACACACCTGCCTGCTCTGGGCAGTGGTTATGGAGTCACATCTCTACTCCCCACCAGGGTACCAAAGAAAGAAGTACGTGTGAAAACAGGTCATCCCACAGCACTCAAAGCAAATCCATGAAGCAACCCTTTCCCAGCCCTCCTCCCCAAAGCCCAGGGGCCTTAGAAATGGATAGCTTCCTGTCTTTCTTCCTCAATTCTATTTGGTCTGTGCTTCTGAGGGCAGAGAACTGTTGTCATGGAAACCCCTCCTTGGATGCCAGACACCTTCTGTGAAGCAACAGGACTAGGAACTCCAAGATCCTGGGTTCTTTCAGACCCTGACCTCGGACCATCTTAATTGTTTTACTCTGTCCATTCTCTCCTGGAGGGCTGAATGGTGAGGGCAGCTGAATGTTTGGGGAGTCAACGGACTGACTTTGCTTGAATCTTTAGATGGAGGACTGATGAGCTGAAGTATGGTTTGGGATATAACTGTAATTTTAATTTCTCTGTGTTAATATAAGTGCTTTAATCCACCCATGATGTTTACAGGGTCTAATCACTGTCCCACCCTGATAGGATGAGCCATGGGAGGGGCCTCTTCACTCATATACGGGGAAAGTGAGCCCCAGGGGAGGAACCAGAACTTAGGACTCTTGGACAAGGATTTGGGAATATTAGTTTCTGCTTCGCCCCAGAGCTGGCCTGGTGGACTTGCTCCAGAGTCAAAGCTATCTCATATGGACTATCAAGTTAGGGCACTGGAACTGGCCTATTTCCCCTGGGGTTCACCCTCAGCCTTCTAAGTTTCCAGGGCTCTCCAGGGGGACCCTGGTTACTTGGCAGCTTTCAGGTTAGGGAAGGGACAGAGAGGCTGTTTAGATCATCTGGGCCCCAGCTGAGTTTTGGGGAAAGGATGATCAGATTTCAGTTCTTCCCCTTTATTCTAGAAAGGTTCTTATTTGGGGCTGCCTGCCCCACCTCCCTGCCATTTGCTTGGGAAGTTGGGATTGAGATGGTACTAGGGAATGTGTATAAGCTGGTACTGGACCTCATGGGCCAGAGCAAAAACTCCATGACATTAGCCATGGGGAGACATCACAGCAGGATTCTCTCCAGATGCCACTCTGCCCCACACCATGTTCCTCTGACACAGGGCACACGTGTACGGGCCCTGGGATGCCAATCATTCTACTATCCCCCTTACTCCTGGATAGTGTGCCCTCTACCTCATCTTCACACAGAGAAAAGGCTTTGCCTAGAGTCTCCAAATGCCTCCCCATCATCTGATGCCAGAGGGTATCCTGGGGCCTGATGCCACCCTGTCTTGATCTTCTCAGCTGGAGGCAGTACAGCACTACCTCTGCAGACTTCCCACCTCTCTCCTCCATCAGAGAGTGAAGCTCCTTGGCCTCCATGAGGCCTGCTCTAAAACCTGCTCTCCTGGCCCAGGACCAGTACACACCACCTTCCTCAGACCCCTCCACACAGGTGAGCCCCTCCTCCTCTTGGGTCCCCCATGGAAGAGCTGTAACTGAGGATGCAGAAGGAAATGCATTCTTCAGCTCAGGAGACAGGCCCTCGCATTGTGGTCCAGCATCTGCCCAGCTAGAAAGGGAGGAGTACCCTTGTCACCCTATAATTGTTGAGTGGTCTTGTGGAAGTGCGCTTGGGGAAATGACAGCTGAGCAGGAAGGTATAAGGCACCATAGCTTGGCTCCTTTTCCCCTCCTGCCCCTAGCCAGCCCTAGGACCATCTGCCAGAGTGTCTGGGGTGATGACCCATCTTGAGAAGCAACTAAGAGGTCTTTGATGGGCAGTGTGGGAAATGCCTTGATTACGGAGGGCTTAGCTAACCCACCCCAAATAAAGGAAGCTCTGACCTTGAAAATGAGGCTGTGCCCTCTACCTGTCCCGGCCACACTCATCTTCCCCTGCCCAAAGCATAGGAAGGCCCTTTCTCCCTCAGTCCTCTCATTCTCTCAGGCTATGTTCAATACAAGATAGCCTCGTGTCTCAGTCACAATCCCATGACCACCTTCTTCAGAGAGGCCTCCCTCCTCAGCCCCTCTCTAGAACAGGCCTCCTAGTGCCTAGCGTTTTGTTTTCCTTATTATCTGTCTAAGCTCATTGAATGGCAAGCTCCTTGAGGGCAGGGCCTCTGATAGCAGGCAACAGGGTGGCACTTCCGCCTGTCATTTCTGCATACTCCATCCCATCCCCCCTTTTCACTGTCCATCGAATTTGGGGGGCAGCTTTCTAAATGGACAAGGCTGCTTCCCTCCCTGTGCCCTTGTCCAGTTCCCTGACTGCCTCTGCAAAGGCCATCCGTGTCAGAGGCGGAATCCTTGTTCACCAGACCCTCACCACACCACAGGCGGGGATGTCTCAGGAAGACTGCAGCAGTCTGAATAGGTTTCCTTCAGCATTCTCCAGGGGCCTGGGGCGAGCACCCGCTCCCACCTCCATCCATCCATCTGGTCACTCGGACCGCTACCCTCCTCTCGGCCCCGCCCCTTCACACGCTCACGACACGCCCCTTCCCAGCCCCCAGCAGAGCTGGTCCGGTCCTGCAAGGTACCCAAGAAGATGGGGTCCCTGGGCTCCGGCGCCTGAGGATCCACATCCCATCCACTGCAACAAGTCCGTGCACCCAAGGTGGCTCGCGGCCGACCTCCCGCAGCCCCTGTATTGCCGGTGTAAGCTTCCGAGGCACTGAAGCCTCCTCGTCAGGCACATCCTCCATGTATCCCTGTTTGAGGACAGGGGCTCTACAGAAAGAAAGCACAGTTCCCGGGCTGGCTCTGGGTTTTTTCCTCGGACTGTTCAGGCCTGGAGAACAATGGAGCAGCGCTCCAGCTTCCTCCATCGAGGAAGCTTTGTTCCTCCCTTCCCGCCAGCTTGGCTTTCATTAGCCAAAGGGCAAAGGCTTCTCGGGAGCCTCCGCGCAAAAGCCCAGACCTTTCCTAAAACACTTAGGGGGATGGAGGTGGTGGTTGCTTGGGGTTGAGGAAAAGGACGCCTCCAGATGCGCGCAGCTGGCTGCCCGCCCGCCTCCCTGGCCCCAGACACTTCTTGTTGCCAGGTCCCCCACACCCGGGAAATCCGATTCAAGCTCCCACCCGGGGTCCACAGAGGAAGTGGAGCCTCAGCTCTGCTCCAAAGACCAACTGGCCCTCACATCTGCTCTCCCTACATCTGTGCTCTAGATCTGGGCTCTTACCAATGATCTCCTAGCAATTCTGGATGCTGTGTTATCCACCGCAGACCACTCCTCCGCTAGTGTCTCTACCAACCTCACCGTGGTTTGCCATATTAGGACTCTGGACTTCAAAATTCAGGGGAGCTAATGGTTTCTGAGAACCTAAGTCCCCGCGCCCCCATTGTCCACCCTCACCTCCGACAGGCCACAGCAGAGCCCAGGCTACCACCAGCGACATCTTTAAGACATGCATTAGCCAGACACAGCTGGAGGTAGGCCAGCTCTGCACATCTGGGCAGTCATGCCCCTCCTAACCTGGCCGGTAATCATATAAGGGGAAAGGGAGGAAGCTTCGCTTTCCCCACCTCTCCCTGCAGCGGGCCAGGAGAAAACCAGGGGCGGGGTGGGGCGGGGCGGCAAGACATACCCAGCATCTGGCTGAAGAGCAGCTGCTCCAGGTCGCCCAGCACGGTTACCACGAGCTCGGGGTCCACCTTGAGGAAGGCCCGCTCCTCCTGGCCCTTGGCTGAGGGCACAGTCCCTGAGCCCTTTTGCGCCTTAGCCTTGCTGGAAAGCAGCTCGTCATCCGATTTGCCATCGTCGCTCACCGCTGCCTCAGGCGCCTTACTGAGAGGCTTGACCTCCGCATAGGGTCCGCGAGGAATCCGACTGGGTTTGCCTAGGCTGGGCGCTAGCGGAGCCAGTGGGGTCTTGGCGCCGCCGCTCGCCGGGGCTCCTTTGGGCTGAAAGAGCGAGTGCTCTGATTTGGACAGTGTCTTGGACATTAGAGGAGCCTCGCGGCCCTTGGGCCCCAATTTGCCCAAACCTTTGGGTGCCTTGGCCATATCATCGCTCCACTCAGGCTCATACAGCTGCAGCTTTTTCTCGGAGTCCGTGAGAAACGAGAGGTTGGTGAGTGACTTCTGTTTGCGCAGGTTGGAGGCCGGCGGCCCACCGGGGACACGGCTGTCCACGCTGCCGGACTTGAAGACCTTCAGCTCTGCTGCGCTGGCCTTGGCCATACTGCCACCGCCGACCGCCGCCTTGGCGCGCTTGGGCAGCATGCCTCTGCCGTCCGCCGCGGCCGCCTTTCTGCTGGCTCCCCGAGGCTCGTCCGCGCCCTCGTCGCCGCCGCTGCCGCTGCCGCCGCTCAGCTCCACCTCGGGCTGCACGCTCTTGACGCTGCTGCCCAGCATTCTGCCTGCCAGGAGCGCATGGACGATCCGCGCGTCTGCAGGCACGGGGCGGGGGAAGGAGGCGGGAGCGCCGGGAGAGGAGGGGGCGGAGTGGGGAGGGGGGAGACGGAAGAAACCGCGGAGGAAGGGGAGAGGAAGGGGAGGGAGCAAGGGGGCGAGCAGAGGGCGAAAGGGAAAGAGATGCAGGGAAGGAAGCCCGGGAAGAGGAAAAGGCAAGGAAATAGCGGGAGATGGGGCGGGGTCGAAGGAAAAGGGGCGGGGCAGGGAGAATACAAATTAAAAAATTTAAATCAGTCAAAGGAAGGATGGAAGCCCGGAGGCTCCATCGAAGCGGGGACGTGCTGCGATGCTGGGATCTCGTCTAAGTCCCCGGCGGCCGATCTGTGCTGAGGGCCGCACACACTCCCGGGCAGCGCCCTCACTACACTCCTCCTTCCAGCTCGCGGAGAGGCTGCGGGCTGCAGCTCCCAGCGAAGAAGGGGAGGGGGAAGGCGGGGAGCAAACAGGAGGAGGGGTGGAGTGTGCGCAAGGGGAGGGAGGTAGGGGAGAGAGTGTGTCTATTTCTGGCTCGGGAGGGGGAGGTGTCTGTGAGCTGAGCCCTGGGGGCACAGAAAGGATCCCACCAGTTTTTTTCTTTGCTTGCTGCAGAGAGGTGGGGTATATGGTTTCCTGCTGCATCTGGGAAAATGTATCCGTGGAGGAGATTTAGGGGCTCAGGTAAAGGTATTGAGAAAGGGTATCTGTGGACACAGGACAGAGAGTTGCCCGGTGGGGTCTTGGGTAGAAACCGGCAGAGCCTGAGGGAAGTTCCCACAAACCACCTTCGGTTTCCCCCTAGGAAAACTCTCTTGGTACCTTCAGTTCCTCTGGGGCACAGTTTGCCCTCATAAGCCCAGAAGGTAAGGGGCACAGTTACAGGACAGGGTGGTTTAAACAGGGCTCAGGGTTGACAGGGAAGTGGGGGCTGGGATGTAAAAGGAAGGGGCTAACCCTTGGGAGCAGGAGTCTGAGTCCCCCATTCTACTTGATCACATGACCTTGTCAACGTCATTGAAGCCTTCTTGCTGTCTGTCGCTCCTACAGTTGTTATAATACAGCTTCATAGGTAAAGGGGCTTTGAAACCCAAGGACTCCAAAGAGACTTGGCATTGGTCCCTCTGCAGAGCTGCAGGGCCAATGAAAAAGATCCTGGATATGTCGGTCCCATCAGCATAGGAGCTCTCCAAGTGCCACACGCCCAGGGTAGGTGTTGATGGTTAAAGGACTCTGAGGTCTAAATACTGGACATCAGATGCTGACCAGAGCCCAGGATACTCTAACTTCCTCGGTCCCAGTTGAGAGTCTATTAACCTTTCTAGGACAGGGACTATAGCAGAGAGGCCGTGTCTAGCGCAGTACTGAGAATGGGAGTTACTGGGCAGAGAGCTGTTTGGCAAGAGCTGTGGCCTTTCAGCTGGCCTCAGAGAGCCAAAGAGAGATGGAGGGTCTGGCCTCGAGGGACTCAATGTCTGGCAGGGAATACAAGGCAGACAACCCAAGACTTGGGGAAATAACTTTGTCCCTGTGAAAATGAAGTGTCCAGCACATTTATCTCAGGAAGGCAGGCATGGGTATGTGTTCTCCTCACAGGAATGACAAGAGGTACTGCCTCGGGAAGAGATTGGCCAGGAAGACAGTGTTCAGAGGCCCTGAGTCCAGATCTTAGGAGACACAGAGGCAGAGCCAAGACTGTGAGTCCATGGAGGAAATAAGCAAGTTGAAGCTGGTCAAAGGAATATTGAGTAGTATCCTGCTAGAACATGACCAGGCATAGAGAGGCTGGCCATAGGGCACACAGATCCTCATGCTTCTACCTGAAATAAGCTCCTAGTTCAAGCAAGCGAAAGAGCATCTCTCATCCCACAGACTACTTGTAACAGTGTCACAAACAGCTAGAGTTTGAGATCCTCCTGCCTCAGCCCCCTGAGTGCTGGGGTTACAGACAAACCATCGTTTTTAAAGTCCTCATTCTTATCCACCTGTCATCCTGTAATTGAGTCGAGATTTCCCTGATTCAATGCCGTGGAAATGTTGCTTTCTCTAAAATTGCAATTTAGAAACCAAAGGATACTTGTGGGCTGATTTACCAAGTTCTTGGTTGTTGTTGATAGTTTTCCCCCCTGCATGTAAGTTCATCTCTGCCTTAGCTAATGAAATTGGCTAATTACCATCCTGACTGAACAACACTAGGTCCATCCACCCACTTCTACTGCTGCAGCCAAAACGCCTGGCTTAACCTGAGCCCTCGTCTCTGGTGTCCATATCTGTAGTAAAACCTTCAGCAGTTTATGAAACCCTAGTCCATGTGCTGATCTGTCTGTCCACCTGCATTTCCTTTGCTCCGGATGCCTGCTGCCCCCGGGACCTGACCTTCCTTCCTCCACGGTTGTCTCACTCCCTTATTCGATTCCACGGGTTAGCTTAGTTCTTTCTCTTCTCTGTATCCTCTTTGTTCCTCTGCGACTTCTCTCATGGGATATCATATTCCCCAAATCTCAAGTCCCTTTTCTCCTTTCAATAAACAGCCCCTGGAATTCTGCTTCTCGTTAGAAGAAGACAGAGCAGATAAAGGAAAGATCACTCCTCAGACTTTGTCTGAAATCAAGTTGGTATCTGTTCTTATCAGAAGAGAGGCACCTCCCCTTCCTGCCGTCTAAGTCTGGATCCCTCTCCCTCCCACTCACCTCCCAGCACATCACCTGTCAGGTTCTGAGATGTAAAATACTATCTATGCACAATGTCATGAATTAACTCACTGCCAGTCCTCCTGCTGTCTTGAAAGGGTCTTGCTATGGCCAGGTGGTGGTCCCTTTAAACACTATCTTGGCATCTTGGAATACTCCAAGGCTGCCTAATACCACCTCTACCTCCATCTCCCCCTTTTTTATTCTTTTCACATCCCCTGAGTTTCCCAACCATTCTCTCCTGGAGTGCGAATGCTCTGCTGCCGTGGCAACAGCCATTCTGGCATCCGTCGATAAAGCCGATATGTACAGAGCCTTTCCTACAGCGATTCCTCAAAAGAGGGGGTTCTGCCATGTCATACTATCCCCAAGATCAACTCTGAGCCCCTCCTACTCAGTCATTTCCCCCCTTTGCTATCCTGCCAAAATGCCAGGGCTCAAATGGTTCATTGCATTGAGACCAACGATTATTAATGGGCTGGGCAGACGGAGGAGGGTGCTGCTGATGTCAGTAACCTTATGTGAGGACTGGTTCCCGTCAGTTCCTGGGGAGGTGGGAAAAGAGGCTGGTTTGGAATCATCTGTATCTTCCTCAGTCCCTCGATCTCCTAAAACAAGCTCGATACTCCATTTCTGCCAGTTTCTGTAGTGGAAATGGGCTGTGTAATTTGACCATATTTGTTGACTATTATCTTGAAGCAATTTGAGGAATGAAGATGTAGGCCTAGGGCCAGGGACAGGCATGCTGTGGGACTTGATGTTCTCACACCCCTGTGACTAGAAATGCTGTAACCCAGGGTGAGGGGGCGATGGTCTGAGGCTCTGCCTGTTGGGTTAATGTTAGTGGAGCTGGAGGGAAGAGAGAAGAAGGTAGACACGTGAACTAGACTGGTCCTGCCCTGATGACCTTGAAAGGTGACCTTGAAAGAAGGGAGTGTGAGGGAGGCAGGAGGGGGCAGAGAAGTCCACACTTTGCTCCCCACACAGCACAGGACAGAGTTCGGGGACAGGTAGTACTTGTTTCTGTGCCTACAGTCAGGATCTAGAGATCAAGGACTGGAAACGCAACCACGTGACTGCAAGCCTAGCCTATCCATCCTGGGCTAAGGCTGGGGGTGCCGTCAACCCAAAGAGTGACAAGCTCTTTCTTTAAGGCTTTCTGGGCTCATCCTCCTGTGAAGTGCCTGCTTGTCACTTCCCAAGAAGATTCCGACAACCCCTGTCTCTGTAAAATCTATTGCTCCTCACTTCCTTCTACCAGGTCATTTCTCTGTGTCACTCAGTCCCTCAGTGGGGATGTCAGAATGTGGGCAAGGCCATGCTAGAGGCTGTGAAAACAGCTGATGTTTAAACACCAAGTCTCTAGAAAGCCCCTCCCCATTGCTCACGCTGGTGAGCTGGGCTAGCTGCTGAGGGATTTAGCAGATCACAAAACCAAAAACTCTTGTCCTTGTGGAGTTTATATTCAAATGGGCAAGACAGCAAATTAGCCAGAGATACCAGCTACTTAAAAGCACTAAGGAGGGGCCAGCAAGATAGTCCAGTGGATAAGTGCTCCTGCCCCTAAGCCTGACAACCCGGGGCCCATTCCCAGAATTCACGTGACAGAACTGACTCCTGAAAGTTATCGTCTGGCCTCCCACAGACACACACAAAATCAATATAAAAAATGCTAAGGAGAAAAAAATGGAAATAAGAAATTCCTGATATGTTTCAAAGACAGCAAGGAAGATAAAAGCTCGGCCTGAAAAGGAAGGGACGCTGCAGAAAGAGAGTGGGAGGTGTGCTAGGAGGCGGGGCATGGGGGCCTTCTAGGTCTTCATATAAGGACTTGTCATGCGGAATAACACTGCAGGCCAGGGAGAGACCTGGCTTCCCCTTGGAAAAGATCACTTTGAGTCTTATGTGGAGGCAAATTCTTGGGGTCATTGGCTGAAGTGGTGAATCCAGCTGAAAGATGATGGTGGTGGGGATGGCGGTCATGAGAAGTGGTCAGCAATGGCACACTTTGGAACCATTACAATTTGCTCTTTGGCTAAATGTGGGTGTGTAGGAGAGAGAGGGATCAAGAATATTTCCCCAAGGTTTTTTTTTTTTGGCCAGTACAACTCACAACTCTTGGATAGGAATCTCTCTCTCTCTCTCTCTCTCTCTCTCTCTCTCTCTCTCTCTCTCTCTCTCTATTTTTTTTTGTCCTGGAACTTGATTTGTAGACTAGGCTGGCCTCAAACTCAGAGATCCTCCTGTCTCTTCTCTGTGGTACCCGCCCCTCAATGTGCTGGGATTAAAGGCATTCACCACTGCAGGCTTTCTTTTGTTGTTGTTACGACAGGCTCTCACCAGGCTAGCCTTGAACTTATTATCCTCATGCCTTAGTCTTTTCTGAACGCTGAAATTACCCGCGTGCCATTCTACCCGGCTCTCCTCAACCCCCCCCTGGTGAAGGAGAATGCTTCTCCTTTAAGGATGGCACCCCGACTCTCCCCACAGTTCACTGCAGCCTCTGTAATGATTTCCTCACATCTGTGGCCATCATTCATCATGCGTTTATTTGTGTTTCTCAAGAATCCATTTTTTGTTGAACTTGTCCTCCACGGCCATCACAGTCCTGTGCGCATAGTGGGTTCTCAGGAATATTTGGTGAATGACGACTAATGAAATGAATGAATGCGTGACTCAGAACAGATGTGTGGGGCCTGTAAACAGGGGTGACCTCTCAGTACCCTGTGGTGAGAGACAGCACAGCTGGAGTGTGGAGTGGAAGCCAGGCCTCTGGGATGGCGGCCCAGCAACATCTTTTCTCACTTCTCTGTAGCCTTAGGACAGGAGACTCTGTCCTTGTCCCCTTCACAGGAAAAGCCATATCTTCAGGGAATGACCTTGGGACATCTAGCTATGAGACTACCTCATGCCCCCAAACTTCTGCTGCGTTCAGAGGTATGGGGGAGATTTTCTGCACTTCTGAGAGAAAGGGGCAAGCGTGTACGAGGTAGTCTCACAGCCCAGCCTGTCTGGCACACGCATTAGTATTAAACTAGGACTAGAGTTCACCATTTACTCCTGTGTGGACAAGAAAATTCAATAATGGACACAGTGATGTCACACAACACCCCAGCATGCTTATACCTCCAGGAAGTCCTCTTAGATTGGTCTGCTGCCTGCCTACTAGACAAAAATGAGGCTTGGCAAGCTGAAAGCTGGTAATAGAACCAGGGTTCTAGACCTCAGCCAACCTCCAATCTGCCCCTGCCCCAATCCCAAGAGGACAGAAATGTGGATCAACCCTAAGCTGCAGCACACATTCCTTAGAACTCCCGGCATGGCCTTCCCCTCCACTGAGCTCTGACAGGGCAGGGATGGTACAGAAAGGAGCAGGGAGGCCTGGAGAAGAAAACCAAGTCATTTCCGGTCACACGAGGAGACAGGATCTGAAGCCAGCTAGACATCTCCTTGAGTCTAGGGAGGCACTGACCCTCTTCCAGGGGTCTGTAGAACCTGAGGTAACAGGGGTTGAGGGCTATTCAAGAGAGCCTGCTCCAGATCTGGTGTGTAAGGGCAGAGGACAGGCCCCTTCTCCAGCCATAGCCTCCTCAGGAACCCCAAGGCTAGAATGTCTGGGGCCAGCAGAATCTAGCTCAGGGCTGGGCTGCTGTTCCTTGTTCTTGCCTGGGTGTTCTGGACCCCATGCCTGAGCATGGGACCTTTCTTCCTGGTGGCTAGTTCTCAGAGGGCTGTCCTGGAGGTGGGAGGTGTGGGCTCAGGATCTGCAGGGGGGAGACCCTCCTCCCCTCATAGCTACAGCTCTGTGATCTGCAGGAAGAGGATCTCTAACTTGGTGGTCGTCTGGATGGCCTTGCAGGTAAGGACCACCCCACCCTCTGGGGCCTGGCTGCCACACACGCCTGTGCTGACCAGTACACAAGCCCTTCACAGCTCTGGCATCACCTCCTGGCCCCTTCGCTTTCCTCCTTGCCTCTGTCCAGGTCTAACGCACCCCTGTACCTCCGCTCTGCCTGGCCTTTCTCTATATGTGTTCAGGTCCAACACGTCTTGCAAGGCCTCCTTGCCCAGCCTTCTTTTTTTTTTTTTTTTTAGATTTATTTATTTATTACATATACAGTGTTCTGTCTGCACAAATCCCTGCAGGCCAGAAGAGGGCGTCAGATCTCATTACAGATGGTTGTGAGCCACCATGTGGTTGCTGGGAATTGAACTCAGGACCTTTGGAAGAACAAGCAGTGTTCTTAACCTCTGAGCCATCTCTCCAGCCCTTGCCCAGCCTTCTTTGACCGCCCACACAACTTTGTGCCTTTCCTACCTGCTGACTGTAGTCAAGGGCTATGCAGTCATATTCTGCTTACTTGCATCCCGGGGCCAGATCCTCTTCCCCCAATGAATTGAAAGTCTCCTACGTAAGGCAGACGGTGATGACGTACTGAGGCTTGCTGAACTGAGAACAGGTGATCCTACAGGAACCGGGTACCAGGGGCCCTCTTACACACATTATGTACCTTATTTCATAAACCCTATGAGTCAGGAAGTACCATTGTCTTCATTTAATGGAGAAAGAAACTTGCCCAAGACCATCTTGGGGGTACCCAAGATAGTTAGACTTTGAATGCCGGTCGGTTAGGGTCCTACAACCTTCCACAGTGTCCTTCATCCACCTGCAGCTGTAGCTGATTTGCTTCATGCTGCATACTGTTCCAAGCAGCATGGAGCCCCCTTAACATGAAATCCCATGGTCCTATTGATGAGATCCTGTAACCCTACACTTGCTGCCCCAGAGGTTAGAGTGGATCTAGGCTCACAGTCACAGTAAGACTGGCTCACTGAATCCAGGGAGAGGAGAGAGCGGGCGGGCGGGGGGGGGGGGGGGGGGGATGGACCATCCTGTGGATAGAGGAAGTGACGTACAGTATAGCTAGCCTCTTTCTTGCCTCAGCTTCATGAATTCTGTCCTTCTCAATTCCAGTGACCCTAACAGCCTCCACATCTTGGAGGTCCTGGGTTCTCTTCTGGACTTGCTACATGGCATTAGATGCCTATTTTCTCTGCACCTCCACTGGTCCTGTAAATTAGGTAGGGTGAGAGGGTATGGAATCTCCACTTCCCCTGCTCTTAAGACTCCCAGCAGGGAAAAGCAGGAAGAAATACCTAATCTAGGGCACTCTTTCTGAAATTGTACTCATTGAAAACCACATCCCCTTGCTTCTCTGGTCAACACGAAGTCCAGATGTTTCCACATGTATATTATGTGCCCTATATATTACTGTGGCAACTGTCCCACACACACGGATATGATGGTTCTTGCACACTGAGCCTCAGATGAGCTCTGTATCGCCTAGATTACACGGTCCATAGACTAAGACCAGCCTAGATTGGTTGTTGTGGCAACTATGGGCATGAGATAGGAAACTTCAGGCAAGCAAAGGGAGAGGAGAGTGGAGAGAGAGAGAGAGACAGACAGACAGACAGAGAGAGACAGAGACACAGACAGAGACAGAGAGGGACAGAGACACAGACACAGACAGAGACAGAGAGACAGAGACAGAGACAGAGAGAGACAGAGAGAGACAGACAGACAGACAGAGACACAGACAGAGACAGAGAGAGACAGAGAGACAGACAGACAGAGACAGACAGAGACAGAGACACAGACAGAGACAGAGAAAGAGAGAGAATCAGACAGACAGAGACAGACACAGAGAGAGACAGAGAGAGAGAGACAGACAGAGACAGACAGAGACAGAGACACAGACAGAGACAGAGAGAGACAGACAGAGACACAGACAGAGACACAGACAGAGACAGAGAGACAGAGACAGAGAGAGACACTACATATTCACTATGAACAGGCAAACTACTTGCACGACCATGTATCCTTTTTTTATGGTCTACCCCAGAGTCAAAGCAGACACATTCAGTGTCTCACACTGCTGAATCACAAGGTTACATGGGACCTCTGAGATAGTCTTATACAACATTTTCCCTCAGGAAATAACTGACCTATTTGTAATAAGCCCTATTGCCTCACTGAAGGCCAAGTAAACCCCCAAACAGTGAAAACACAAGGCCCACAGCTGAGGCTGTCTTGCCAACCCAACTGATGACATCCTACCACAGAAATAACTTTGTGATCTGTATCCACAGACCAGATTTAGGAGGTCAGTAGACCAAGTCACCAAATATCGGCCACATGCCCAGATGTTGGCCATTTTTCTCTGAGACATAATGTCCATCAGTTTCATAAGGAAGTTCCGGAGCTTCAAACAGTTAAAGATAACTGTGTGAATAAAAAAAACTGCAACCCGCCTTAACAAGACATGGCCTAGAGACACCTGAGCAAGCTCTGTCCGAAGAGAAGACACTCTCACTCTGTGGCTGCTCTCACTGACACCTCCGAGCTTTATTAGAGTTTTTGTTAGGTTTCTCAATAAGACACAGCATTCAACAGAGGGATTCATATTTCAATTATTTTTAACCGGTATCACTGGCAATTACTTGGCACAGGAAAAAAGCTCTGCAAATCCTAGAAATAGTTCTCGGTGCAGTGGGCGGGGCTTTCAGAGTCGAGATGAGAACTTCACCTTCTCAGAGTCGTGTTTTATCCCCGGGTAGCCTGCTGCTTCCTCCTGCCTCCACATGAACCCAGCCGCTACATCAGGAAGGATGCAGTGATCTCACAGCATCCTGCTCCTGGCTGGACCTGTTTAGTATGGCGTCTCAGGCCTCCACATTCCCTGCTCCAGCTTCCACGGAGGCTGAGTTCTTCTTGGAAGTTCCCTTAGCTCTTTGACCCCCCATTTACACTGCAGAACATCCTCTTTTTGTATCAGTGAAATCCTTAAAATAAAGTACAGCCTGGTGTGGTGACTTGTGTCTTTTAATTCCAACACTTGGGAGTCAGAGACAGCCTGGTCTATCTACATAGCAAGTTCCAGGTTAGCCAGTGCTACATATTGAGACCCTGTCTCAAAACAAAAACAAACAAACAAAAAAACAAAACAAACAAAAAACCAAACAAAACAAAACAAAACAGAAGATATAGTCAGCTATTTCTTGACTTTTTCCTCTTCCCAGGGCTTTGCTTGCTCTGGGATGAGAGACATGAAACTCACTGGTCCTACCTTAGTTTCCTCTGACGTCTGGGACTCCTGTCCCCCAGGGTCACACACAGGATGGAAAACAGTGCCTACTGTCCGTGACTCCTGTGTCTGTTGCCTCACTCTTCAGGTGCTTGTCCTCAAGCGCCTTCTGTGTAAGTCTACTAAGTGGCCCTGAGGGGCAGAGCCAGGAGCTCTAATCCTCTTGCCAAAGGGGCCATGTGGGATGTGGGAGGATCTGTTGCAGTTTCTGTGAGGTACTGAGACAAGCACAGCTTTGACTCCTTGGGACAAAGCACCTGCAAGTCTTTACCTACGCTGGGACTTCCAGAAAGATCACAGTAGAGAATACTAAGGAGGCTGGGCAGACTTCGCTGGGCAAGACAGAGGCCTGTCTGGGGGAGATTCCTAAGAATCAAGCCATCTCTTATGCTCAGGCCTTCCCCATGGTTCACTGGCCCACAATAGCTACACAAGGGACTGGGGTTTCTAGAAAAGAAAGCTGAAGCAGTTGTCTGCAGTTAGAGAGCCATCAGGATGAAGCCAAGTCCAAGGGAGACAGGGTCTGGGGACGAGGACAGGGGTGTCACTCCCAGGAAAAGCACCAAGGAGAGTCTATCACTAGCTCATCTATTTGCTATTCATCTTCCCAGTAGCAAGGACTCTAGACAGAGGGGCATGGCCCTAGACTATTTGTGGTGGTGTCGTCAACTTGACCAAAAGTTAGATTCACCTGGGAGACGGGCCTCTGGACACACCCACGGGGTATGAGAAGACCCATCTTCATTGTGGGTGGGATTGATTCTTGGGCAGGAGATCCTAGACTGTATAGGTAGCTAGAAGGGAGGGCTGAGCACAAGTGTGTATGCATTCACTGCTCTCCAGTAACTGCTCCGAGCTCCGCCATGACTCAACTTCTCCGCCATGATGGGCTGTAACCTGAAACTGTGTGGCACTCCTGTTGCTTGTCATTTCAGGGGAGTCATGAGGCTGGAGCTCTGCCTCTCATCTCTGGGACAGGACACACAAGCCAGAGCTGAAGCATCTCCAGGATGCTCTGTGGACCCTGTACTGCTGTGTGCTGAACAGCTCCCAACTGCATCGTGAACCCCACAGGGACAGAAGTTTTTGCCTATTTTGCTCAAACTTCTAAAATGTACCTGGCACATAGTAAGTGTTTAATTAAAGGGTTGATGTTGACTATGAAGTCCTTCTGGGGTTGGGCAGGCAGAGGCCTTGGTTTTCTTAGTGCAGAGAAAACAGGGAAACTAGGCATTCTCAACCCTGCGTGTTGTGTTTGGAAAACTCAAAGTGGCAAACACTGTGTAGAGCCCCTCACACACCTCTAGTAGGGGGAATGTGGGGAGGGCCTGGCCCAGGGCAACAATGGGAAAGGGGACTTCAGGCTGCCCAGCCTCTGCAGTTCTTGATTATTTGCTAAAATTGTTCCTACTGGGTTCAATTTACTCTGGAGATAAATCTCATTGCCAGCCAAATGCTGTCAGGAGGAGTCACTCAGTCTTCTCGCTCCCCCTCCAAGGCAGCGGAATCCAGATCCTTCTCTTTCTATTTCAATCCCCTCTGGCAGGATACCTCGGATGACCTCCCTTCTCTAGCCTCTTCATGTTGGCCATCTCACTGCTTCTCCCTCAGGCACTGCCCCCTCTCTGGACTCCACATATCTTCTTCTTCTTCTTCTTCCCTAACGTCATAGCATGTATGGCTAAGGGTATGCCCACCAAAGACTGCCTGAGTTCAAATCCTGAATGGACCAAGTTGGGCGAATCATTTAACTGCTCTGTACTACAGTTTTCCCATCTGTAAGGTGGGGTGATGAGGACAGCATGTCACTTGATAACAAACAATACTGGGCACATATTAAATAATTAGTGTGCATCAGGCTCTCTCCTATGTATTTTTCCTATACTGAAGCACTTAATTCCCACAAACCTCTAGGGGAAGGTTTATTTATTTGTTCATTCATTTATTTAATACTATTTTAAGACATATGGTCTCACATAGCCCCTGCTGGTCTTGAACTCGTGCTGGAGGCAAGGATGACCTTGAACTTCCGATCTTCCTGCCTCGACCACCAAAGCCCTGAAATTACAGGTGTGAGCCACCACACCCAGCTGCAGCCAAGTCATTTATTACCCCCAGCCACAACCAAGGTAACAGAGGCTCAGAGAGATTGTTTTCACCACTCAACCAGAGAGCAGGGAGCTGTGGAGCCAGGCTCCAGCTCTCGTGCAGTTGTTGGAAGGATTAAATATGCTTACAACAATGCCTGGTTTACAGAAAGCCACAAGAAGTGTCAGCGGCTGCTACAAGTGTTAGGCCCTCCCACCCCAACTCCTGGAAGCCTATTGGTCCCAGATGGCTGTGGTGTTTGTGCAAAAAGGGTCTTCTGAGCTCTGCCCACACTGCAGCCTCCCCTGCCCCATTAGGGACACAGCCCTGGAGCACAACGACTATCATCCACTCTGTACTTGCTCTATTTTCTGGTCAATTGTCTGCATGTCTCTTTCCACGGATGGCTGGGACATCAGACTTACCCTGGCCCGGAAGTCCCCAGAGGACAGGGAACACAGCGGTGTGAACTCAGCATGAAATGACATGGGTCTGGAGTGACAGCAGTGCCATGTGACATCCTGGGGCCTGCTAGGATGGAGGGAGATGGCGACAAGGTGTGGGGCTCATGACCCCATTTTCTTCCCTGCCACTTGGCGGGGGTCTACGGCAACTGGGCTGAGCTTGGACGGTGTACAGTCACCACAGTGAGTCCTGGTGGCAGACAGAAAGGCCAGGGGCTGAGAGAAGGGCGTGTGACCTACAGACAAGCAGGGTCCAAATCCTGACACGGCCTGGAGCTGCGAGTCTTCAGACAGGTGTCAGAGCCTCTCAGGGCCTCAGGTGTTTCTTTTCTAACAAGAGTGAGACCATTGTTGAAGAGCCACACTGTGTTCACAACGGACTTCGTATAAGAAGCACCTAGTATGTGCTTATACATAGTAGGCTTTAATAAACGGTGGCTATCTTTATCGTTTGGCTGTGTTAGCATTTTGGGAATTGGGAGGCACTGGTGTTGGTTTCAGTCCACCTGCTGACTCGCCATCAATCCTGAGCATAAGGGTGATCCCTCCTCAGGGAAAATGAGGCCAAGGTCGAGGAACTAAAGGTCTGTTGGAGCTTTCACTCACTGTGTTCTTGGGTGTTTGCTCTCGCCTCTGTGCTGCAGCAGTGAGCTGAGAACACTCTCTTCACGCTCTCCCAGAGGGCACAGCGCTCATACCTCACTCTTGCCCCAGACTAAGTCACATGAGATAGACCACTTTTCTTAGAATGAGCACCCTATACCCCAATCCACAGTGGACTTGTCGCTTTAAGACAGAGTCCACTCACCAAGGGAGGCCAACTGCATAGCCCCCTCCTGGTCTATGTTTTTATCAACCCTCAGATGGGAAGGAGGCAGAGTGGAGTGTCTGGCTGGTTCCCCAGTGACACGTGTTTCTACGAGAGAGAAGCTCCCTTCAGTGTGTGTCCACTTAGCACTCATTCAAACACACCACAAAGTGGAAGTAATTGAGGAATCCATGTAAACCTCAAGGCGACCCTTTCTGGTCCTGGACACAGCCTCACACATGTGGGCATGTGGCAGAGTCAGCCCTGCTTTCCTTGCCTGTTCAAATTAGGATCTGATGACGGCCTTGCAGAGAGAGCCAGTGCTGAGTGTGAGCAGATGGGCCCAAAGCCAAGTTGTCCCTGGAAGAGCCAGGTGGACCCTGGGATAGTCAGGGAAGGCAAATAAGCACCTGTGGACTGGAGGCTTACACTTTTGCCCCCAGGGCAAAAGCAGATGGAACAGCTGGCTGTGGACAGTCTTTGGCACATATGAAGGCCATCCCCAACACCCCAGCATGGTGGCAAGACATTATGGGAAAATTTCTTCCTGCTATATAAAGATTATAAAGAGTGCTCGCTTGGACTCTATTCCAGGCAGAGTGGTACAAGGCAGAGAACTCTTTGGCATTCTCCTTCTCTACCCCTTCTAGGACCCTGCACCTCCCCCACGCTCATGAGAAGAGCAGGGAAAGACTGGTGGTTTCTGCTCAGCTGGGAGGGGAAACCTGGCTCACAGGGGAGGCACGAGAAACAGACTGCCCACTCCGGATTCCTTGCTCATCAAACACAGTGAATTCACCAACAGGCAGGGGCGATATCTGAGCTTAAGGAAAAGTCCCCTATCTCCCACATATTGGTATTAAAATAATATGATCAATAACCAGGAAATAGCTTGGAGGTGGTGATGCATGTCTTTAATCCCAGCGTTCAGGAGACAGAGGTAGGAGGATCTCTGTGAGTTCGAGGCCAGCCTGGTCTACAGAGTGAGTTCCAGGATAGTCAGGACTACACAGAGAAACCCTGTCTCAATAACACCCCCCCCCCAAGAAAAAGAAAAGAAAAAAAAGAAAAAAGAAAAGAAGGAAGGAAGGAAGGAAGGGGAAGGAGGAAGAAGACAAAGACAGAAGAAGAAGAAGAAGAAGAAGAAGAAGAAGAAGAAGAAGAAGAAGAAGAAGAAGAAGAAGAAGAGCCACAACAACAACAACAGGAAGAGGAAGTGGCAATGAGCTCGTTGTCCCACATGACGCAGGGCCTGCTGCAGCATGTTTTACGCATGATGCATGCCTGATACAGCCATTCAACTGCTTTGTCAACAGGTACGGGCAGGACACTAGGGGGACTTCAGGGACACCACCAGATGCTCTGAAAGAGTTTGCAGAGTGAACCCCTACCCTGTGTGCTCCTTGAAAGCAGATCAAAGTCCCCCTCCTCCTCCTCTGCAGTGCCGGCAGTGTTTGTTTGCCACGAAGCAAACGCTCACGGGGACTTGCTGACTGAGTGGAGCACACGCAGTGAGTGACTCACGACATGTCCGGAGTGAGTTCAGAAGTAAAAGGGCAAAGCAGAGTGGAAACTTTGTGGTTTCCTCCCTTTCTCTCTACTCCATCTTCTCCAAGCTCAGTAAAGCCCTGGGTCCCTCACAGAGAAGGCATAGCCTAAATCTCTCCTCATCTAACCCATCAGAGAGCTCAGTGGATCCTCAGCAAAGACGCGTCTGTCACCATGACAACCAGCGAGGACCACAACACAGGCAGCATCATGAACCTTGATCCCCTTCCCTAGGTATCTTGGGGGAGGCTGGTGCTGCCCATTGTTCTGTGTGAAGGCCATCTTTAGAGTTCAAGGCTTTTTGCCTACCTACCCACACACCGATCCCCTCACCTGGGATCTAGAGGACATTTTCAGATCTGACTGGTGAGGGTGGTCTTCAAGCTAACAAGTGAAAGGGCTTCCAAGGGTCAGCCTGCAGCGGGCATGAAAAGCAAAAGTCCTCTCCCCAGCTCACGGGGGTCACAATTAGTAAGGAGCGCTTGGCTAGGTGGATGGAGATCATTAGCCTAACAATGTGGTGCACACATAAGGAAGCCATTACGCTAACAAAAACTGCAAATGTAAAAATAGAGCTGCACATAGTTTCCTGGTTACCACATTCTATTCTGATGCTTTGTCAGTGCCTGTGAAATTCAGTTTACTTCTGTCCCCTGCCCTGCTCTGCTTCCACTGCATGTGTATTTGTTGTGGGAGGAGATGGTTATCCTTTAAATGCCCAGGCCCTGCCCTAGGACCATTCTCTGCAAGGCCTGCTGTATGAAGTGAGTGTGGCGGTTCTGCAATCTCTCCAAGATCACACTGCTGTGGAGCTCTCTAGAGAGGGCTCCAAAGGGCCAGTTCACCTTCCCACCTGCCCATCAGGGAACAGAGAGGATACAGTGGCATGCTATCACAGCCGAATGAAGTCAAGGCCCGGCTGGGAGCTAATCTCACATTTTTGCCCAGTGGAGCACAACCTTCTGGACAGGCTTGAGTCTTCTAAAAGCAAGTTCGTGACGGACCGGCAGTGTATGTCAGTGGTATAGCACTGGTCCGGCATGCACAGGCTCCTAGGTTTAATCCTCAGTACCACAAACAAAATCAAGTTTATCGTTTTGCTGGAGCCAATTTCGTCTGGCCCAGGAAACTGACAGAGAGAGCTTGTTTCCTGCGATGTGCTGTCACGTGCAGTTTGGCGCACACGTTGCTGAATCCTGCGGTTTATTTTTATTTTTTAATATTGCCAGGAGATCAATCAACACAGAAACCTAAATGCTATGGGGGATTTTAGAATCTGACTCTCTGGGGTCCTAGCCAGTGGGTCACAAGGCACCTGGTTATTCGTTCATCGTGCACTCATCCAGGGACGCTGAACACCCGAGGGTGTACTTGGAAGAGGCATGATACTGAATTTGAATTCAAGGGTCTTCTCGGTCAGTCTCGGGGCTTTGGGTTTGTTAGCAGTGTATGTGCTGTGGGTGACACCGTGATTACAGGGCGACACAGGGAAGGGCACATGCGTGGGAGTGACTTGTTATTAAGAGCGTTCCTGGGAGCGAAGCAGGTGTCAGGCGGCCCGGCAGGTGGCTATGGACCGCCACCCAGGCTCCCAGCACCTTCATGTTGGACCTGGGCTTCACCACAACCTGGCTGTCACTCTCCCAGCCTGTCACCTTTCTATTGTGGTCTCCCTGTGACATACATAAAGATGCTCACAATCTGAGCCCTGGACAAACGTGACGTTGACCCCTCCCTCACGGCCACCCTTCCTAGCCTGACCCTGAAGCCCTCTTGGACGTGACAGCTTTCACCCTGAGTTGAGTCAAGCGTGGAGGAAATTGTCAGGGCAGTTCACAGGTCAGCATCTCACTGTCAAGAGACAGACTGCAGGGCCAGGGAGACGGCTCAGCAGGTGAAGGCACTTGTTATCAAGGCTGATGACCTGAGATCAACCCTGGAACCCATATGATGGAAGGAGAGAGCCGGTTCTCACAAGTTGTCCTCTGACCTCCACATGTGCCCTGACACCTGTACACACACACACACACACACACACACTCACACACCCCTAATTTTTGAAAAATTTAGGGCTGGCTTGGTGACTAACCTAGTCTACACAGTCCAGCCTGGGCTACATAGTAGGACCACGCCTCAAAAAATAAACTTCTTTTAAAAAGGAGATAGACCCAAGATGGATGTGGTGGCACCATCTATAATCCCGTCACTGGAGAATATAAGAGGTTTGAGGCCAGCTTGGACTCTTTAGTGAGGCCCTGTCACAAAACAACAGAAAAGAAGAGGGTCCCTAGGCCCAGGCCACATCCATCCCTCGGAGATAAGGAGAGTCCAGACAGTGGCTCCTGTGTAGAAAGTCTTCCCCAAAGTACTTACCCATGCAGGAGAAGCTTTCCTCAGTCCTGCTAGGGGGGCTGGTGTATCCATCAAGGGCCCAGCTTTCCTGAGGAATGGGGCCAGGCTCCTGGTCTGTCTGCAACCTGTGGGGCCAAGAAGGAAAGGTAACTCGTGGCTTCAAAGCCCCTCTATGGGCTAGGCAAACCCTTTTTGAGCTTGGGTCCTCTTTCCTACAATGCCCTGAGCTCTCTGGGCCAGCCTCTCCTGGGGACATGTGTACATGCAGACACTCCAGGAAGCAGCAGAGCTGGACCAGGAAGGAGTCCCCAGGGGCACCAGCATGTTCAACATCTGTTGCCCTTTGCTGCCCAGCAGCGTACATCATTCACAGAGCAGAAAGATACCCCCAGAATCTCAGGCACGGGTTCCTCTGGCCTGCTGTGATTCTTGTCCTTAGGATGCTCATGTTGGCTCAGCAGAGCGCATACCCGCAGGGAAGGGCTGTCTCTGACGATGAAGCCACTGGACTCCTGGCACTCAGAGAGGCATTTGGCCTCTCTAGAATCGCTCACCTCAAGCACACTAGGTCAGAAGAGGAGGGGTAGGCTCCGCCTGAGCCACAGTGACTCCTGATAGGTCCATGGTGCCAACAGGAAGGGTGAGGTCTCTGGGCACTGGCTACCCAGTGCACAGACCTCAGAACACAGCCCCAACCATACAATTGCTCCAGGAACAAAGGCTGTGGGAGCTCTCCTTACATGCAATTACCCTGGGCTCAGAGCAGTCCCGCCTACCCCCATATCCCCGCCCAATGTCGCCAGCTAAATGGACCCTTTGGCAGCTTGGCAGGAGGGGGAAGGGAGGGCTGTGCAGACAAGAGGGGGAATTGACAGGCTGGGCCAGGGGACCCTGGGAGTCTCTAGTGCCGCTGCAGTTTGTCTTCTTAGGTTTTCACTTTTTCCAATACCTCTACGTCTGGGACTCTGAATCCAGCTCTGCCATGAGCTCACTGTGTAACCCAAGCAAACATCTTCCCCTCTCTGGGCCTGGTTTTCATCAGGCCCGGGAGGGATGACCTCTGAAGGGCCAGGCTGAAGTTGCTTACTGGGTCTGCCGCAGGGGGGTTGTGGCTATCACTGCCTCTCTCCAAGCCATCTGGGCAGCGCTGAGGTATTGTGCGCCTGCCAGGCCTCAGATGGGTGCTGGTGACAAGGCAGGGGGGAGGAAACTGAGAGAGCAGGAGATCTTGTGCTGCTGGCCTCTGGGGGGTGCTTGATATAATGGGGGACACTCATCTTAGTCAAGCGTACAACAGTCAAGGGGACAGGGGGAAATGAGACAGTTGTTTTCTTGGAAAAAAAATTAGTATGGACATGCAGCATAGTGTTGTGAAAATAGTAGAACATTCTACTGAGGTGAGGGAATTCTATATAATGTATTAGAGGTTTCATTGGATAGCGTCATCTGTAGAGAGCTGAGCAGTGTCTGTCTTGGATAGGTGCTAGTCAGCTTTGCAACAACGATGGTATGCTGTCACAAGTCTACGGCATCACTGCGTTACAAGGGCAGGTAAGAACGAATCGTCTGTATGTGTCAGGAACCCCAAACCCAGGAGCATGAAGGAAGGTGGCCTTTGCCTCTCTGCTCTTAGTTGGCTCTGCACATGTGTCTAAACCTGCCTCCACTTCTCTACATATGCCAGGGCTTTTCAGCCTGAAAGGACAGGACAACGTAGGCCAGAAATCAGTGGGAGGCTGAACCAGAGGAGAGGAAAACCGAAATGGTGACCTCAGTGACCCTACACTCCTGACACCTTTAACCAACCATTCCGCCTCCCAAGCGCTGGGATTAAAGGCATGTGCCACCACCGCCCGCCGACTATTCCTTCTTAACTAAAGTCTTGCCTGAGGATTGAAGGTGTGCACTGTCAGGGAAGGACAGTGGTAGGTGGGGAGAGGTATGATTATGATGCAGATGCTGCGGCTTTTTACAGAAACGTACTGGGAGTAAGGAGGAAGCTGTGACAGAATTGGATGTGTGAGACCAGAAACTGGAAGACAGCCAGAGGGACATTCTGCCTTCTGGGGCCCAAGAAGGAAGGGCATCAAGAGGAGGTGAGAGGTGGCAGGCCGATGAGTGTCATGGGATGATCACACCCAGATTTTGAAAAGATATGGCTGGGAGGCTGGGGTAAAGTGAAAGATGGGTAATGGATTTGTTTCCCAGACCAGGCTGGAGATGAGGAGGAGGAAACCCATTATTAGCCTCTGCTTCTGCATTCACCTGAGGCTTTACAGAAGCCCAAGGTATTGGGAGTGGAGAACAGATTTCCACGGAAACAGGATGTCTATGGATTCTAGGGAACAGATGGCACCTCCTTGGCTATAGAGCTTAGTTGAGTGGCCTAGCCAAGCTCTTGGCAGAGCTGGTCCATGGCAGCAGCTCTGGGCCCGTGCAGGGTGTGTGGAGATCCAGCCCATCTGCCTACAGCATGCCCGGGTATCCTCCATCCAAATCTTACTCCTGCTGTGACCCATCCTCCAACCACAACTGAGGGCCTGGGAAGCACAAGGTCTAAGGATGGGTGGTAAGGACACCGCTTCCGGAGAGGTGTAACAATTCCACTTCTGTTTGAAATGCAAACAAGCAGTCAGTGTTTGCTGAGTGCTGGAAACACCGCTCTATTTAAGTTGCGTTAAAATGTTCAGAGGGAAATAGCCTGACCTCTTTGAAAAATGCCAGACTGTAAATATGCCAGGAGACTTGTAGGGTGGATAATAAAAAATCTGAGAGTATTTAATACCTTGACAATTTTTTCCCAAAGAATGAATTCAAAATGAAGGGAGTCAGGTAGGAAAAGAAAGTCACAGCCACCAGGGAGGTGTTGAGCTGTTAGGGAAAAGGCCATTCAAAAGAGGGCTGGGGCTGGAGTGTGGCTCAGTAGCAGAGCCCTTGCCTAGCATGTAGATGGCTGCGGGTTCGACCCCCAGCAAACGAGAAACAAAAAAGGAACAGCTTCCCTGTGTCTACGCTTCTCGGTTCAGTTTTAGCTTCAGAATCTCAGAGGAGAAAGGAAAGGGACAGATGTGACCTGCCCCTGAAAAAGGGACATCTGTGCATTGAGCTGGTAGGTATAGTCAGCAAAAGGGCTCGCCCGGGTAAGAATTCCTGGGCTGTGAATCTGCTGGGATCCCGAGGTAAATAAAACTCCCTGCCTTACAGTCAGTTCGTCAGCCTTTCTCGCTGTTGGAAAGTTCTTCCCAGCCAGCCTCGAATCTGTCTCAAGCTAACTCCTAGCCACCATGACACTGAGTCAGCTTTTTGGAGCTGCTCCAAGCAAACTAATTCATCTTACAGCACGACAGCCTTTCCCATATTTGAGAACAGCTCACAGACCTTCTACACCTTCTCCTTCCAAAGCAAGCTAACTTCTTCATTTCCCCCACTCATTCTTCAGACACCTCTGCGGGACTCCTCGGTAAGGTGTCAGTCCTTTTCTAAAGGCGTTTTGGTGTGCCAATGTCCTTTTAAAACATGGTGCTCATCACTGAATGCGGCACTGCAAATGAGGCCTGACCACAGGCAGAATATAACGGATATTAATTTCCTTGTCCCAGATCCCAACACCTAGTACTGTGACAGAAGGTCGCACACAATTGTTTAGAGATCTACATACTTGTGAGTTGACTGCTAGTGAAGGATGATATGCCTAGGGCTCCGGCTTTCAGCTGCTCTGAAGTCTCAGAGGTCCCCCAGCACCCAAGGGTTGATGCAGAATATGCTTTTATATACCCCAAGATGTAAATTGACAGCTACTTCCCATCTTAGCATGGGAGTAGGGAAAATTCAGGAAGTGAGTATAGTCAAGAAGGGGTTTAACTTACATTTGGGCATTTCTAACCTACATAATGATTAGTAATTAAAATTTAGTTTACTTAATATGGTCATGTTAGTAAAGAGTTATTTTTACTTAAAAAGCCTAGTTGGTTGGCTCAATGTTATTCCATGCACTTAACTTGCCATGTCTGAAAGCTGGAGAGGCTGGCATGTTGACCACACTGCCAACAACAACAGCATCTACCTAGCCATTTAAGAAGTATTACCGATTGCCAATACACCATGCACGTAAACAGGCATAAGGCCGTGTGACAAGCGATGTAAACAAGCAGGTGAGAGAAAGAGGGATGGACAGACAGACACAAAAATGCTATGAGAACAGCACAGAGAAGCAGTTAAGGCCTTGCTCAAGCTACTGAAGACTCCGGGCCTCAAGACAGCACAGTCTGTCTAGCACACCGTGGTGGCAAACGGGCCCACACAAATTTGGCAAGTCTAAAGCATCGCTGACCCTGCTGCCTGTGTATCGGGTGCTCAGGTATCTTTCATACCCTCATACAGTTTCATCATTTTCAAGAGAGTGTGGAATGGGCCAGTTTAGGGACACCCTCATGAGTCTCTGTTGTCAAGGCCCCAGGGTTGAGAAAAAAACAGAGAATTTAAGACTATAGTCCTGTCTTACACGCCCAAGTTTCTAGGGCTTTTGACCTGTAGTCTCACGAAAGCCTCTCTCTTCGGTGAGATTGCCCCTTGGTCCCAGGACCATTGGCCCTCCCTCTTTCTCTGCCTGCCCACTTCCCAACTCACCTGTACTGAAAGGGGGCCACCGTGGCTGTGATTGGCTGGCTCTGCTGATGGGCGGAGGAAAAGCTAATGGTCCCCAGAGTATGAGAGGGTTTCAGGCTCTGCACAGGGCTGCAGACTGGAGAGGGAGTCCCTGGAGCTGCCCCTTCATCTAGCTCCAGAGACCTAGGGGGTTTGTAGTTTTTGTCTCTTTGATCTTTTCCCTGGGAGCTAGGAAGCATCCGACCTTCAGGAGGCCCAGGAATTTGAGTTTCTCCATGACAGCTTGTCCCCGGTGGGCTCCTTCCCCTGGTCTGGCGAACTGAGATTCCGTCCTGGGTCTTCTTCCGCTGGGTGCTTTGTGTCTCCCCAGCTCTTCTGGATTCCGCCTGACTGGAGAGGGCTCTTTTGGGGGTTATCCTGGGGCTGCTCCAGGGGGAGCTGGGGAGGCTTTCTACACTCTCAGCCGGCTCCCTGGCTGGCCCTGCAGCCCTTGGGGTACCTCTTCCTCTGTAGGCCTTCGGGGAGGAGTTTCTAGAAGAGACTGCAGCCTTGCGCCGACTTGGGGAGGCAGCTCTCTGGGGGCTCAGGGCCAAGTCAGCCTGACGAGGCCGAAGCTGAGGAGAAGCGCCCGGAGTGTGAATCCTGGTCTGTGAGGAAGCTCGAGGCACCGGGATGGAGGAGGCATAGTGCGGGCGGCTGGCAGAATTCAGGTTGGCCATCCCATTCATGGTCAGCGACAGGGGTAGGGCCACACTAGGATCCTGCAGAGGCGGGAGAAAAGGAGAATGTCAGGTAAAGAGTGTCTGTCCCTGGTGCATAAGGATGGTGCTGGCATTGACAGACAGCCATGGGCTTCCTGCCTGACTCTGGGCAAATATGTAAGTCTAGGTGTGAAAAGGTGTTGAGAACATGCTCTACACATGAGCTGTTTGACTTTCCTTGACTCTGCTCCTCTCCAGCGGTGGAGACGGACTCACCTCACAGTTGCTACTGGATCAGACCTTTCATGGTACCTCAGGTCCTTTAGATACCTCCGGAGGGAAATGCAGTATTCTTCTACATGCCATTGGACCCAATGACGTGTAGACCACAGTTCTTCCAATCCAGAAACTTGTAATTACTGGACCTGTCTCCATGAGGCCCAGGCTCCCCCAGCTCTCTTACTCTCTTAGTTGATGACCTCTCTTCTGGTCCTCCTTGCTTTTCCCAACCCCACAACCATGGGGGATGTGAGCACCCGGCCCAGAGTCCTCTCTGCTCATTCCCCTCCTGCATCCTGCGTTTGTGAAACTGGTCTCTGCCACTTCCTCCCGCCTCATATAGCCTGAGAAACTGAGTGTCTCACCTGAAGGTCAAAGCAGCTGCCCCAAGTACCTTCAGTCAACGGCATCATCCCTTCTCCTCCACCTTGATCCGTTAATATCCCACCTCTCTTCCAGATCTCTGTCTCTCTCTCTTTGTCTCTCTGTGTCTCTGTCTCTCTCTGTCTCTCTCTCTCTCTCTCTCTCCAGCTCTGCCATGTTAATGAGTGAAGTAATTATTCTCGATTCAAAGATAATTTTGTAGCTGTTTGCAAAGACACATGTAATCAAATTTGGATCAATTTAAGAGTCAAGTCTTTAAAAATCAAAATATAAGAATGTACAGAATACAGACATGAACACGTCCATAATTTTGTTATGGGAAAAAAACTTTCTAAGAACCACATCAAAGGCAGAAATAATAAAGAAGCCTGGAGGCAGTAGCACACACCTTTAATCCCAGAACTTGGGAGACAGAGGCAGGCAGATCTCTGAGTTCGGGGCCAGCCTGGTATACAAAGTGAGTTCCAGGACAACCAAGACTGTTACACAGAGAAACCCTGTCTTGAAAAAACAAAAACAAACAAAACAGGCAGACAGACAAACAAACAACACAAGAAATAATAGAGGAAATGCCAATAGAATTTGAATACATAAAAGTTAAACTCTCTACATGGTTTTTAAAAAAGCAACCCTTTGCAGACATTAAAAAAAAAAAAAAAAACCAAAGAAATACCTGCTACAAAGATGGAAAGCGAGGAGTTGTTGCCTCTGAAGACAGGGCCTCCACCATGTCGGTACTAGACAGCAAATACTCCACAGAATAAAGGACAAACAATTAAAAACAAACAAACAAACAAAAAACCCTCACAAAATCATCATGCGGTCATCCAAAACAAAGACAAAACATTCCATTTGCAACTTTGTAGCCCTGCCTGGCCAGGAACCCAGTAAGCAGAGCCGGCTGGCTTCTATCTCACAGGGATCCCTGTGCCTCAGACTCCCAAGTGTTTGGGACTAAAGATGTGAGCTGCCACGCTGAGCTTCCATTCAAAAAATTAAAAATGCAAAATAAACAGGCTCTCATTTGCTGGTATCCAGTTTACTCTTATGAAAACTATAACACGGACTGTTGGTAAGAACACCAGGCCTTTCATCCCACTCTAGGAACAATAGCACGTCTAGAAAATCGTCCTAGGAAAATGATTAAAGATAGGAACCCAGATTTATACACACTGAAAATACTCAAGTTGCCGTTTGCAGGATAAATTGTCGCCGCTGTGTGACAATGGAGACAGGGGCATTGTGGACAGTGAACCAAACTCCCAAAGCTTGGCCAGTCCACCTGAAACCCCCAGGACAGCCGCTTTTGTGCCCAAAGAAGCCAGCAGCAGCAGCAGGATCGGTGATGTTTATGTGGTGGGCAACCTCTCCCTGACCTTTGACCTGCTGCCTGGGACCAGCTGTGGGCTGGTCTGTGAGAAGTCAAGGTAGATGTGCCAGGGGGCTGGCTCTGCAGAAGCAGCTTGAAGGCCGTGGGAGCATACAGGGTCGATATTCCCACAGATGACAGGAAAGAGAAGACGTACGCTCTCTCTCCACTTTGCTCCAGTTCCTACTTCAGTGGCTGATGGCATTCCTGGATGACCTAAGAGCCCCGCCACCTGCTCCATTAGAGGTGGCTAGCAAAGAAAGCTGTATGCACTCAGGGACCACAAGGAGCTCTCTTTTGCCCTTCCGGTATCGTTACCCGGAGGACCACACCCACGGCTCAGCTGACTCCCACTTCCCTTGCTGTACGCTCCTTGCCCACCTACCTGGTCAGACTGAGGGAGTGAGTCGCCCTTTGCCTGCTTAGTCTCCCAAGCGGAGCATCCTGCTCTGTTTCAGTCCCGGCATGAGAGGACCAAGAAGTTCTCTCACAAAGATATCTGAGAGGAACTCCAGCGAGTTCTGTCCCACCCATGCCTGCACCTGCTAGCAGCTGGGAAGCTACGGAACCTCTCCACGCCTGAAGAATGCAGGCAGGATAAACTGAGGCACAGAGCCTGAGTCCTTCGACAAGAAGAGAGCACCCTGCTTTGTAGCCTACGGCCTCAGTGGGGTTGAGAGTGCCTTTAGTCTGCCATCCTTCCACCCAGCCACCCACCCTTTAGTGGTCAGCCATGCGCATCAGTTATAGGGTGCTGAACACTGGCTATGAGGTTTACGTGGGCTCAAGGGGCTGACCTTGGCCTAGAACACTGAGCTGTGCTGGACTCTGAGCAGTTGAGCTGACCAGCAGGCCCCCTTGGAACAAAGGCCCCCTTGCAGCAAAGGCTTTAGACAACTGATCTGTCCCACCCATGCTCAAGATTTTAGCATGTGTTCTAGCCCCATTGGTAAGATGCTACACGGCCTAGGTTTGCTCCCATCCTTAATCCTAATGCAAATCCAACATGGGGACCAAACCCAGTTAGGCCCCTCAGATCACCCCCCTGGAAATGACATCTTTAAGAGCATCTAGAAATTGCATCTTGGTTCAGTCTGGCTGATCCAGTGTCTCCAGGGTGTTGCACCCTGACTCAAAGACCCATAGGAGTCCACCTACCTTATCTGCCAGGGACCTCCAGCTCCTATCTCTGCAGGGCCTAGAATGGACTTTCTTGCCTCAGATGGCCCCACGCCCTCTGGCTAGGCCTGGCTGGCTTTCCAGCTCTCACTGTCTGAAGGCCAAGGCTGCTTCTAGCTCCCTTGCTAATGGAGTACACCCACAACGGTGCTGCTTTCACCAGATCATCATTTTTTAAAAAGCATGATGGGAAGGACTTTTAAAACTGCATTGGTAGGTCGCTGGGGCCCCGCCCCACCTGCCTGTCCATTGCAACTGGGACCTTGCTTGCCCTTTCTCCTCAGAAGGTAGCCCTCTAGGAGATTGGAAGCAGGATGCTGCTTAGGAGGTGACAGCCATTGTCCTGGAGGAGCCTGGGAGAACCACATCAGCCTTAGGGTAAAGAAGGATCACTCCCCAGACAGTAAATTATTCTACCCTGTGGCAGAGGGATCATGTAGGGGTGTCACTAGTTTTTTTTTCTAAATGAGCATCTCCAGGTACCCAGCACCTGGGAGAGGAACTCAAAGGATGCCCAGCGCACACGCCTGCCCATACCAAGCTGTTCCCTATGTACCTGGAAACAGTCTCTTTTAGTGAGACGTTATTTCTAACCCTCACAACAACCTGAGAAGGCAATTTTTACTATCCCCCTTTCACCAGACAGGAGGATGATGCTGTGGCTGAGTGAGCTGTGCCAAGACTCACTGGACATGGAGTGAGCTCTGTGGGTCTGCAGACTGCATTCGTCAGCAGCGGTACCCAGCCTCAGCCCCAACACCCCTTATGCTATAGCGGACTCACTCCTTGCTGTGATGGCTCTTCTGAGTCTCTCAGAGATGGAGCTGGGGAGGCAGATTTAGTCCACAGGTTGGAAACCAAAGCAGAAGAAAATCGGTGATAGGCAGCACCGGGTGGGGAGCTCTTCTCCCAGCATTCCTCATGTCTTATTCATTCTCTGCTTCCCTCACTCTGTCTGCCTCGGGTGGTTGGGGTAAGAATGAGACAGGGGTATGAAGAGGGGGAGAGATGGTAGATGTAATTCAGCCCTGCCAGAGGTCTAATATGCCCGGTTGGTGGCTGGTGATACACATGGGCTAGGGTAGAAGCTTATGTGATGGCTAATCTTGGTTGTCAGTTTGACTACATCGGGAATCAACTTAAACCCAAGAAGCTAGGCATCACCGTCAGGGATTTTGTTGATTGGATCATTTAAGATGGGAAGACCCACCCTAAATCTGGACACATAAAAGGACATGGAAGAAGGAGGCTGTTGCTTTTTGCCTGCTTGCCTTTACTCTTGCCAGCAAGTTCGTCTACCCTGTTGCTGGGGCGTACCTTTGCTGCTGTTAGAACCTACTTCTTTGGGATTCCAATATAGACCAAAGCCCAGCAGCTCTCTAGGAATCCTCTAGGACTCCAACATCAGGTTGGGTCTGTAAAGACATCCAGTCTCATGAACTGAAAAACTATAGGATTTCTGTCAGGAGATAGCCATTGTTGGACTATCTGGACCACAGCCTGTAAGGCACTCTAATAAACCCCATACATATATATACACATATATACATATTGAATGAATAATATGAATATATTAATGAGTGAATGTATGTATATATTCATTCTATCAGTTCTTTTTTTTAATTAGTTCTGTTCTTTAGCAAATACTGACTGAAACAGCTTAGGAGAAAGGTTGTAGGAAGGGTAGGAGGTAGGGAAAGACACATGGGTGGGGGTCTCTGAGCTAAGACATGGACACTGGTGCCTCCTGAAGTTATAAATAAACCTTTGTCCAGGTATTTTCTCCTGGGTCACAGTCAGATGCTGCTGGCTCTGGCACCTATGGCATTCTTAGTAAGCCAAATGATTTCAAGACTCCATTGTTCTGGGGCTCATTTTGCTCCTGCTCTGTCCTCACTCCTTATTGTTCTGAGTCCTGAACATGCAGAATAAGTAATACTGGGGAGATGTTTGAGTCTGTTCAAGCCAAAGAGCTTGGCTACAAGTACCATCAGCCTTCACGACACCTTCATAGTGCATCTGAGGAGGGTCAAGGGCAGAAGAAGGCTAAGGATGGAGCTGGAAGGGGAAGCAAGGGATCCAGCTCAAGAGAGAGAGAGAGAGAGAGAGAGAGAGAGAGAGAGAGAGAGAGAGAGAGAGAGAGAGAGAGAAAGAGAGAGAGAGAGAGAGACCACCAAATCATTAAGCACTCTGACCTGATACTTCATTTGGCCTCAGTGAAGAAGAAGGTCCCCGGAGTTCCTTAGTTCCCTCATTCTGGGAATCCCAGTGCTCGCTAAGTTACATTAGGGAGTTGGTACTCCCTGTTACAAATAGCATCCCACTTTCAAAAGTACTCTTGGCATCATCTCTGTTCAACAACCACACACCCTAGCTGGGTACCTTCCATCTGCTACATGCTTTGCCAGGTGCTATGGAAATCAAGATGGCAGAGACCCAGGTTCTGATCTCAAGGACTGAGAAACAGCCTGTACAGTGAGTACTAGAAGAGATAAGAAGCACCATGGCGACATCATGGTCTGTTAAGGATGTGATATCTAGTGAGGCCTCAAGGAAGAGGCAGCAACAGGGCTGGCAGTTCAGTCTTAGAAATGGTGATATAGGGTTTCTCACACCCATGGATCTACCCATCAGCTCCACCATTCAGACGATATTCTTCAAAGAGACTGAGTGCTACAAGGAAGAGTAAACTTCTGGACCCAAAGCCTAGCTCTGCATCTGCTTATGGTGTGACCCCTGGCAAGTTCTGGAATTTGAGTTTTCCATTCTACAAAATGAGACCAAGACCAGCGCCTACCTACTAGCACAGTTTCAGTAAATAAGTTAGTTAAATACAAAATGCTTAGAGTCATGCCTTGTCTAGCCCTCAACAAATAATCGTTAGGACCTCAAAGGCAACTCTCTCTCTCTCTCTCTCTCCTCTCTCTCTCTCTCTCTCTCTCTCTCTCTCTCTCTCTCTCTCTCACACACACACACACACACACACACACACATTTTATTATCATCATCAATATTTGTTTATCTCTTTGAAACAGGGTTTCATGTATCCTAGGCTGACTTGGAACTCACTGTGTAGCCAAGGATGACCTTGAACTTCTGACTTTCCTGCTTCCACTTCCCAAGCAATGGCATTACAGGCATCAGGCTCCATGTATGATTTATGCTAGAGATCCCAGGAATGGAGGCTGAGGCTCTCCTGTTAGAAATCTGCAGCAGAACAAACACTGCCCACCTGTTGGAGGATATTTGTACACTGTGTGAAGTTGTATTGCTGTGATTGATTTAACAAAGAGCTGAATGGCCAATAGCTAGGCAGGATGTATAGGTGGGGACTTCCAGACAAAGAGAGAAATAGGAGGAGATAATCAAGGTGTGTAGGAGATGCCAATGAGACATGGAGGGAGTCAGACATACAGAATGAAAGAAAGGTAAAAAGTTACATAATAAAATGTAGATTAATAAAAGCAGGTTAATTTAAGTTATAAAAGCTAGTGGGACAAGCCTAAGCTAAGGCTGAGCTTTCATAATAAGTTTTCATGTCATTATATGGGAGCTAGCTGGCAGGTCAGAAAAAGACTTGTTACAGCCACACTGGATATGATGTCACCCAACTGTCCACCAGAGGAAGTGGGAGGAGACTGAATGGTTGGAAATGTGTCGTGTCATGGTAAGCGGGAGGCCAGTCTGGAAGGCCCCCGACTTCTTACTATGTGGCTTTAGACACATCAAGTTTTCTAAACCTGGAGCTCTCTCTCTCTCACCTCCAAAATCTGGCCATGGGCTTTCAGAAAGATTAAATGAAGGAATAAAATAAGACACTCAGCCTGGTGACAGGCACATAGCAGTGGCAGAAATCATTAGAGGGAACATCTGTCCTTCCTCTGAGGAGGAAAGGAACCGAATTCAGATGACAAATGGGACTGCCTGATGTTTTGCAGATGAGTCAAGAGGCTGATGGCTTCAGGTGGAGCAGCCCCAGGACCCCCAGCATGCTGTACAGCACCCTCATCAAAAAAACTTGCAGCTTGATCAACCCACCCTACCCCCTTTCTGTCTACACTCCAACTGCCTGCTCTCACACACTCACCCCGGTGCCACAAACACATATTTAAAGATTTATTTAATTTTAAAAATTGTGTGTGTGTGTGTGTGTGTGTGTGTGTGTGTGTGTGTGTGTGTGTAAGCGCAGGTGCCTACAGAGGACAGAGGATCCACTGGAGCTGGAGTTACAAGCAGTTGTGAGCCGCCTGGCATGAGTCCTTTACAAGATCAGGAAGTGCTTTTAACTCGTGAGCCGTCTCTCTAGCCCCTTCTATTTTATTTTTAAACCAAACTCCTTTTAGTTGCCTTTCCGGGCCGCATGCCTGACACCATTCTAACCAATTCTGCCTGCAATAACTCGCAATTGTCCTTGCAATTGGTGTCATCGTCATCCCTACTCACAGGCACAGACTACAAAGCCAGGGAGGTTAAGGATCTTGCTCAGGCTCGCACAGCTTGCAGATGGCAGAGCCTAGGTGACACTTAGGTTTGCAGCTAGCCCTCTGCAACTTCCCACCCTAAAGCTGGAACCAGCCTTTCCAGCTCCAGCCCCCACCCCATCTCTTCAGACTCTATTCACTCAGGCCCCAGGCCCCGTCAGGACAAATGCCAACTAACTGGCTTAATGCTCTGCAAATCCCAGAGCCAAGAAGTATTTTGGGTCTATAAATATTTTACTCTAGCTGAGAAGGTGGCGAGAGCCTGAGTGCCAGCTCCCTGCATTCTGCAGAGCCTGGGCTGGGTGTTTGGGGAGGAAGGTGGTCCATTATGAGGCTGGAGAAGTCTCTAGATTGCGAGTTCTGGACCGGCTCCCCTCTGCCCCATCTGCCCTTGAGCAGAAGCCCGCAGTCACGGTAGGGTGGGCGGGGTCTGGTCGTGGTGCTGATAGGACAGCTCCTCCCGCAGCAGCCTGTTAAAGGGGCCGCTGCAGCTTTTTGGGGA
Organism: Peromyscus eremicus; assembly: GCF_949786415.1. Lineage (NCBI taxonomy): Eukaryota > Metazoa > Chordata > Mammalia > Rodentia > Cricetidae > Peromyscus > Peromyscus eremicus. The sequence continues at coordinate 57,249,414 of NC_081431.1, read as the reverse complement.
AGCAGTTAAGATGCCAGTTCCACAAGGTCAGACACCCTAACTGCAGTATGAAGAGGATGGATATATTATGTTGAAATAAAAAAAGAGAAGGTGGAGGAGAATAAAGGAAGGAAGAAGAGAGAGGAGAGAAAAATAGAGATGGAGGAAAATTGTTGGCCTGGAGCATTCCACATAGTACAGAGTGGCAGCTAAACGCAGATCTGGAGCCAGGAGCATCCGAACTTGCCACATCCTCATCTTCCTCTTTCCCACACACTGCCATGCACATATGGGCACTGGTGCTTCCTGCCTGAGGTCTAGAGGCAGTCCAGAGCAGGGTACTTATTGGGCCCTAACAATAAGCACTAGGCTTATAACACTAGATATACAGACAGGGGAGTTATGAGAGGAAGGTCTTCCACTGTGTGCGCTGCTTGTTAGTGAGCCACGTCCCCAGCACAGCGTTGATCCCCTCTCTGCCATTAGCATCCAAGTCAGCCACTGCAGTCAAAGCAGGATATGCTTTGCAGTATACTAAACAGAACGTTTCGTTTCTAACCTAAACTTCATTTCCACTTATCATTGGGTCAACTGATTTATGTAGGACTGGAGTGGAGTGGATACCCAAAGCCAGGCAGCAAGCTCAGTTTTCATATGTTTAAAACCGAGGCACGGGCAGGGCGATGGTGGCGCACGCCTTTAATCCCAGCACTCAGGAGGCAGAGGCAAGCAGATCTCTGTGAGTTCGAGGCCAGCCTGGTCTACAAAGCGAGTTCCAGGAAAGGTGCAAAGCTACACAGAGAAACCCTGTCTCGAAAAACCAAACCAAACCAAACCAAAAACAAAAAAACCCCAAAAAAACAAAAACAAAAAAACCACGGCACAGGGTTGGCAAGAAGACTCAGCAGTTAAAAGCATACTGCTCGGGCAGGAGAGATGGTCAGTGGTTAAGAGCATGCACAAGTTCTTGAATACAGCCTGAGTTTGATTCCCAGCATCCACATCAGGCAGCTGACAACAACCTGTAACTCTAATTCCAGGGGATCTGACATCCCTCCAACCTTCTCAGACACTTACACACAACTAACAATAATTAAAAAGAAAACATACTGTCCTTTCAGAGGACCCAACATCTACACCAGGCAGTTCACAATTGCCTGGAGCTCCAGCTCTGGAGGATCTGATGCCGTCGTCTGGACTCAGTGGGCATGTGCATTCAAGTGCACATACCCCCATATAGACATACACATTTTCACATAATTTAAAAATAATAAAGTCAATGTTCTCCAAAGTGGGCTGGAGAGATGGCTCAGTGGTTGAAAGCACTGGCTGCTCTTCCAGAGGACGTGGATTCTATTCCCAGCTCCCATTATTCCCAGCACTCCCATGGTGGTTCACAAATGTCTGTAACTCCAGTTCCAGGGGATCTGAAGCACCCATCTGGCCTCTGAGGGCATCAGCTATGCACGTGGTAGACAAACAAACATACAAGCAAAACACTCATACCTAGGAAATAAAAATAAATTTTAAAAAAACATGGCATGTGTTAAAAGAGAGCACGGTATTGTGGGAACACTCCTGAAGGTGAGGCCCTCACTCTAGGAAGATAGCCTAGGGGCAATATCTGAGACAGGAGGATGGGCTGGTTGAGCTGCAAGGAGCCAGGTGCCACAGAGGGAGCTCTCGGGCTGTGTGGCTTCTTGCAAACCCCTTACTCCATCTGCCACAGGGTCTCTTTTGCCTTTATAATCCTGATTAGCACTTCCCATAACCAAGCCCCAGCTCAGGCTTTTCCTCTGGCTGGAACCCCAGTCTGGTTCCCCGGGGGCTGAACTTTCACAGAGAGCAGACAGCAGTTGACCTCCGGTGCCACAGCGAAGAGGTGACGCGTGCTGCTTCAGCTTTGGACAAACACCGTGCACACTTACACATACTTCCGTGGTCTGGATGGTTCTGTGTGAACAAACAGCACACACACAGACACATACTTCCATGGCCTGAATGGTTCTGTTTCCCCCCAATTCACACTCTGAGATGGTTCTCCAAGGTATAGCATTCAAAGGCCAGGCCCTTGGGAGGTAACTACGTCAAGGCAGAGCCCTTATAGATGGACTATTGCCCTCTTCAAAGTGGCTTCAAAGGTGTTGTCCTGTCATGAGAAGACTCAGAAGACCCTGTGAGGAGAGGCGGGCCCTTACCAGACAGTGAATCTGCTAATACCTTGATCTCAGATGTCTCGTGATCAGCATATTTCTGATGTTCCATAGAGTAAGGCACATGTGCCCGTACCTAAACACACAAAGATATGCACCCTTATTCCCCAGATATACACACTCATACTCTGACCAGATACACACAGGCAAACCACACCCACACACATGAATACACACAGTCACATACTCTCTCTCTCTCTCTCTCTCTCTCTCTCTCTCTCTCTCTCTCTCTCTCTCTCTCATGCACACACACACACACACAAACATACATGTTAACCCTTACACATTCTTAAACTCATACATCAGTTTTTAAATTTATTTTTTAACTTGTTTACAAATGATCCAGTTTAACCTTGTTTGTTTGTTTTTTGAGACAAGGTCTCTCCTTAGGACCCAGTGCTTGCCAATTCAGCTAGGCTCCAAGGACCCTCCTATCTCTACCTCTCCAGTGACGGATTTATAAGCACATGCCACCATGTCCCTAGCTTTTTACATAAATATACCGGGAACTGAACTCAGGTCATTTTGTTTGCGCGACAAGCGTTTTTACCGCATCTCCCAGCGCCCTCACCACTACACTGCCCCTTACTGCCCTTCCACATCCTGCAAGCATGCACCAGGCGCTCCCTGGAGAACGGAGTTAGGACCTGGTACAGTACATGTGTGGTATCTGGGGCAGGATAAACAGGCAAAGACAGGCATCCTCGGCCTGCAAGGAAGGAGCTTGTCCTGAGCCACAGTGTGAAGTGGCTGCAGAGCCTGGGGTGACCCCTCAGACTCCTGTCCACGTTAGACCTCCATCTTTCTCAGATCTGGAATTGTGAAGAGGCCCTCAGGGTTGAAGACAGAGCCTCAAGAGACATTTGCCTCTAACCTCTGCCAGTCTCTGAGAACAGAGATATTGGGGGCATCCCCCACCCATTCAACTGCCAAGTCCTTGGCAGAAAAGGGGCTCACCCTAGGCAGTGTGGAGAGAAGACAAGGGTGGGCAGCTAGTGGGTATCATTGAGTGGGCAGAGGATTGGCAGAAAACAGAGGGAATGGCTACAATCTGGCAAGGGAGCAGTGTGGGCTCTGTACCCCAGCGCCCGCCTGGCTGGCTCCTGGCTCAGAATGGGGATTAGGATTGTTCAAAGGCAGTGGGATCCACCATTTCCTTTCCATGTCCCTTCGGAGTCTCAGGCTTCTGCCAGCTCTTAGGAATTCCCTAATCCTTCAGACTGGCATGGCCCTCTTTCTGGCCAGATGATGACATGTGCTTACAGAGGAAAGATGGGTCTCCCGAGGTAACCTCAGGTGCTCCCAACATGACTCTGAGTAAATCACCAGACTGTAGCCCAGCCCTGCTGATCCCCGACAGAGGCTTCTGAATGCAGCAAAGCCCAGATTTGGCATGCCCGTCACCTACTACCCCAAGCAGCATTCCCTAGCTGTTCCCTGACCATGAGCTGTTCCATCGATACCCAGGCTGCCAAAGACAGGGCACGCTGAGATCTCAAACACCACACAGAAGAAACAGTCACTACTTTCCTCCTAGATCTCAGAACCGGTCACCCCATTCCCCTAGGCTAGAAGTTCTTCTATGTGTCTAACCTCTACCCCTCTAGTTAAAATACGGAATGCACTTTCTATTTCCTCATTCTGAGAGCATGCTTCTTTGAGTTCCTGGCCTCAGAAACAGAGCTGGAGTTTGAGCTTCGGGGAGGGGCCTCAGAACTTGCCGGCTACAGACTTCTGCTGTCAGCGTATCTGGCACAGCTTGCTGATTTGCTCCATCCAATGGCTCCACTCAAAGCTGCATCGTTGGTTGCTTTTCAATTAGCCAAGAGGAATGATTTAGTGCTAATGAAAATCAATGATTTAAAACTGTCCCACAAATCACAGGGGGCTGGAGGTCTGTTATAAATGCCTCTTGGGGAAGTTGGGCTGGGCCTGGGAAGTATGAAGCCCGCCGCCCACAACTTTCTACAACTATACAGTGGGGCGGAGAAGACCCCCTCCTCCCCTTCCTCCCCTCCTCCCCCTCCTCCCCCTCCTCCCCCTGCTCCCCCTCTTCTCCTCCTCCCCTCTTCCCAGGCACTTTCCTGGAATCCAGAATGTTCCTGCTTCACATCCTCCAACGCTAAACATCCTACCACTGTGTTTGGCTCCAGCAATGAAGATTATAAAGTTTAGAGTTCGAAGCCACCAGACACAGATGTCTAGGTCCTGAGAACCAGTTGCTGGGGGTCTGGTTCCTTAAGTGACAGCTTAGGTACCTGTGTCCTGACCCAGGCTGGGCTGCTGGGCTGGGGAGGAGCAGCTGTGTGGAGCCTTGGGGGTGGGGAGCTCCATCAAGACAGAGAGAGCAGAGACCTAGGCAGCCATCCAGATGACAGGTCTCTTTAGGACTTGTTGGCTCAATCTTTCTCACATTCACTTTACCAGGATTTTTCTTCCCCAACACAAGGCTTCCAGCATTTCTCCATAGATGAGTTTTCCAGCTGGGCAGATGGAGGTGTATCATTCAGCAAAGGTTAAGGCACAGGGCTGGGCCAGGGGAGGGGAAGGTTCCTTGATGGTAGGGCAGGGGAGAGCTCTCCAGGATTCAGGAATACTTTAAAGGCTTCCAGCCCAAACATCCAAGCTGCTTTCCTGTGGTGGGGCGGGGTGGGGGACTGTTTTGTTGTTGTTGTTTTGTTTTGTTTTTTGCCTGTAATACCCTGGGCCTCAGTACTCTGGAAGTGTGGGCACAAGGCTTTGGAACAGCATGCTCTCCACTTGGGAGGGCTGATAGAGGGTTTGAGCAGGCTACCTGACATTCAGAGAGGAGTGTCTCCATCACCGGCATTTCCAAGCTTGGACCAGACACAAGTCAGGCAGATGGCCACCCCCCTACCCTCACCCCACACTGAATGACAGTGTTAACTTCTCATATCTTTTTTTTTCTTAAGGGTGTGTGAAGAATCTGACTCTATCTAAAGGTGTGCGGCGTTTGAAAAGTTGCTTAGCCTCTCTTAAGCTTTGCTTGCTTCTGGAAAACAAGGATAACGAATATCACCGAACTGTAAAGATGAAACAGACCAAGCACAGGAACACATGGGAAGAACTTTAAAACGATTATTATTAGAGCAGGAGAGACAGCTCACCGGTTAAGAACAAGAGGACTCACTGCTCTTCCAGCAAGAACTCTGCTCTGTTCCCAAGCACCCAGGTTAGCACCCCACAACATCTGCTTCAGGGGATCCAGTGCCCTCTTGTGGCCTCTGCAGGCACCAGCACACCACACACACACAGACACACACACACCCACACACACCCACACACACACACACACACACACAATCTTTAAAAAACCCAAAAGGGTAGTTATTACTCTTAAAAATCACAACATATATTAGAAAAAATAAATCCAAAAATACACATACACTATAAAACTGTGGCTGTGCTATAGTTATAAGTGTACATCTCTTTATTGTGTACTAAGTACCTTTACCTTTTACTTTAAGTCTCCAAAAGTCATTCAAAATGCATTTATCGGATCATGAATTGTTATGGGAATGTATTGCCTGAACCCTGGTTAAACCTCACTACCGTTGCTGCCCATGTATGATGTTTCCAGTTTTCCACTATCGTGGTTTTTTCTCTTTACATTTTTCCCCCCAGATTTTTGACACAGGATTTCTCTATATAGTTCTGGCTGTCCTGGAACTCACTCTGTAGACTAGGGTGGTTTCAAACTTAGAGATCTGCCTGTCTCTGCCTTCCGAGCACTGAGATTAAAAGCATGTGTCACCACTGCCACCGCCGCCACCATCACCCCTGGCAGTTTTCCACTATTGTGTACAAGAGTGTGATAAATCCATACATTCTGCTTGTGCTTCAGATCATTTCCTCAGGCTTCATTCTTAGAACGAGGATCACTGGGTCCAAGAGGAGAGAGTCCTGAAAAGCCTGTCGCTTACAAATTGCAGATTGCTGTTCCCAAAAGATCAGCCAGCTCCTTCCACAACAGTGTCTGGAGTATCTGACTCACTCTGAACAGTGAGCATCTTGCATCTAAGCTGCCTTGTTCAGCAGGGGGGCCATCACCCACTGGGAGCCCGGCCACATATACAGGAGCACGAACAGGCCAAGTAGGCAAGAAAGCACAGCTGGAGGAGATGAGTGGACGCCCCTCCACCCCCACTAGACAAAAGACCCTGTCTGTTCTCCTTCCCACTAAACTAAGAACCTGGACTGGCCGAGTGTGGTGGCTCACGCCTTTAATTCTAGCACTTGAGAGGCAGAAGCAGACAGAGCTCTATGAGTTCAAGGCCAGCCTGATCTACAAAGTGAGTGCCAAGGCAGCCAAGGCCATTCATTGAAACCCTGTCTCAAAAACAATCAATCAGTCAAACAAACAAACCAGCAAAAACAATCTGAAACGCTCTAATTTGGAGCTGGGAACTTTCTAAGCATAAAGAGCATTAAGTAACAGGACTGTATCTTTCTCGTTGTCTGCTCGGAGTTTAAAGAGACAGAGGTGTTCCTCTACCTGGAACGCCCAGGGCCAGGGGTGTGATAACCTGTGGCTAACCTGTGGCCTTGGGAAAGCCTTGCAGTTCATAGGGGCAGAAACACTGAGGAAAACGCCAGTGAAATGGGGTTGTTGGGTGTAATCCCAGCATCCTTATGAGTGCTGGGTACTGGGATGGACAGTTGTCCACACAATCTATCTTGAAGAGTAAGTACAGATAGAGCAGCCTTTTTGTCCATGGGAGAGGAGGTTTTATAATATGAGGTCACTTGCTTTCCAGAGAGTCCTGACTGGTCACTATCCCCATGGGGGCAGGGGGCAGGTGGTTGGATCAGTTCAGGCTCCCCCAGCACCCCTTTCTGTACTTCTCCTTCATAAGACAGCATCAACTTCCACTTCCTAGCTGGGTACCTGAAGGACATCTGTCAGAACCTCAGAGTCTGTGGACAAGATAGCTCAAGTCCCCGCTGCACTCCAGCGTAAGTGCTGGGCATTCTTGCTACCCCCTATCTCTTTCCCACCTCTTCTTCCTCCTTTTTCCAGCAGCATTCTCCCAGATCTCCGAAGGAAGGGAAGCAGAGGCTGGGGGGAGGCCACACACTTCCTGAGGACAGACCAGGTCCAGGGCTCCTACATGCCCCAAATCCCTGGGTGGGAGCCTGTGTGGCCAGAATCTCATGTTATCCCTCATCCTTTCCTTTTTACCCTTTCCTCAATGCTACAGGCTGGACAAGACCATGTTCAGATGTAACCCTCTCTGTGCCCTATAGAGAAACTCTCCATCGGCTGTCTCACAAATCTTATTGAGAAGCCCTGCCTTGTCTAGGTTGTCAGAATTATCTCACAGAGAGGTGGTCACATGGCCCTGTTCCATCTGCCCATGCAAAAAGTGCTGCACCTCACATGAACATCCCTAAGCTAGTCTATCTCCCCCGACTCACACTATGTCTTTTGACAGGCCATCTAGAAGGTGTAGGTTTAAGTGAACTGTAACATCCTCTGGGAACGCTCAGAGGGGGCATTTTACTGCTGGCAAAACGGCGTGGATGTCCTGAGACACAGGGTCCTCTTGCAGCACATCTAACTCTCCTCTCCCTTCCTTTTGGGCAATATTTGTTGCCATGGAGATTCTAACACAATGGGGCAGGTAGAAAGCCTGTTGCTTGGCAACGAGATGCTAAAGGTACAGGATTGGCTGCCAAGGTCTAGTTGGAGCAGAAAAGATGATGAGGGAAGGTGGGAAAATAGAGAAACACCCCGGGGGAACACAAAGGCACAGGAGAGAAGCAGAAGACAGGACCAGAATGAAGAGAATGTAAATACAGAAGCAAGAAGAGAGAGCCCGTGACCTCCCTAGGGCTGGGTCACCATTTGTGTATTTGCTAAAATGCCCTCCTAGAAACAACGGCAAAACAAACAAGTGTGAGTGTATTTTCATAGCTGTGTTTATGTTGCAGCGGGATGATAGAAGAAAAGAAAAAAAAAACACAAAAATTTTAAAAGTCCTTACACAGAAGGGCTGAGAAGTCCTGTGAGAGGGCATCATACCGTGGTGGAAAGAGCAAGAATGGCAAAACTGGGTTGGATCTACCCTGTACCTCTTCCTTGATGTGCGACCCATCAAGAGGTATAACCTCTTTGATAACCTGACTTTTCTCGTCCGTAAAATGGGAACAGCAGATCACACACCTGTGATCTCAGCACTCGTGATCGAAGCAGGGCAATCATAAGTTCAAGGCCAGCCTGGGCTATACAGTGTGACCATGTCAAAAGATAAAAACAAAGGGAAAAGGGGAACAATGTGCATCTCATAGGGTTGTTGCAGAATGAGAAAAAGTGATGGACTCTGGCACATGGGTTCTCGGGGTATTGCTGGCCTTTTGCAATTACAACCGATCCCCGTTGTTCTCTTAATCACCACAGATGGATGGAATGGAAAGAACCCAAAGACTCCTCAGATGCCCAAAGACCTGACTTCCATCCAGATTAATGAACCCACTGTCTATGAAGCCCAAGCAAACCATGAACTGGAGCCAGTTGCTCATCTGTTGAGAGGATGCCACTCTCTCCCTCACAGCAGTGAAGAGGAGCTTATTCAAGAACATTGATGAGATGGAGTATTACTCAGTGGTAAAAAACAATGATATCATGAAATTTGTAGGCAAATGGATGGAACTAGAAAAAAAAAATCATCCTGAGTGAGGTAACCCAGATCCAGAAAGACAAACATGGTATGTACTCACTCATAAGTGGATAGTAGTTGTAAAGCAAAGGATAACCAAGCTATAATCCACAGCCCTAGAGAAACTAGGTAACAAAGGAGGGCCCTAAGAGGGACCCATGGATCGACCTGGGAAGTGGAAATAGATGAGATCTCCTGGGTAAACTGGGGGTGAGGGGAGAGGGGAGGGGATGGGGGAATGGGAACATGAGGGATTGGGATGGTCGATTTGCGGGAGGGACGGAGAGGGACAGCAATGAAAAAGATATCTTGATAGAGGGGGCCAGTATGGGGTTAGGGAGAAACCTGGTCCCAGGGGAAAATCCCAGGAATCCACAAGGATGACTCTAGCTAAGACTCCTAGCAATAGTAGAGAGGGTAGAGTGAACTGGCCTCCTGTAATCAGGTTGATGACTACCCTAATTGTCATCATAGAACCTTCATCCAGCAACTGGTGGAAGCAGATGCAGAGATCCACAGCCAAGCACTGGGCCGAGCTCCAGGAGTCCAGTTGAAGAGAGGGAGGAGGGATTATATAAGCAAAGGGGGGTCAAGCTCATAATGGGAAGCCACAGAGACAGCTGACCCGGGCTCCGGGGAGCTCACAGACTCTAGACCGACAGCTAAGGAGCCTGCATGGGACCGACCTAGGCCCTCTGCCTGTGGGTGACAGTTGTGTAGCTTGGTCTGTTTGTGGGGCCCCTAGCAGTGGGACCAGGATCTGGCCCTGGCTCAGGAATTGGCCTTTTGGAACCTACTCCCTAGGGTGGGATGCCTCACTCAGCTTGGATGCGGTGAGGAAGAGCTTGGTCCTGCCTCAACTTGATATGCCATGCTTTGTTGACTCTCATGGGAGGCCTGCCCCTTTCTGAGGAGGGGAGGGGGGAGGGGGGAGGAAGGACATGGGGGAAGGGAACAGGGGGAGGGAGGGAAAACTGTGGTTGGTATGTAAAATAAATTTTTAAAATGTAATAATAATGAATAAAAAAAGGAACATTGATGTGAATCTATCTGTCCCAGTGCCTGCCAGGTACCATGGAGAGACTATTGCAGGCCCGTGATCTGTAACCAACTCCCATTTGTCCCTCTGTGTGGCCGGCCTTTGGGGTCATCTTACAGCTCTAGATGGGGACTTTTTCAACCTTCCTGGATTCTCTGTGACCATGGAGAAAGCCATGCGAGCTGGAACCCAGGCACATGGTTGGCACAGACAGAACCTCCACTGTAGTGTTTCAGAAAACTCATTTTGTCAAACCAACCAAGTTTGTCACCAGAAGAAAACAAGGCAGTGACAGAGGGCAGCTGTGGTGACTTCTGAATACACAATGCCATGCGAGAACTACACGGGGTCAGTCATGAGTGGAGGACCACAAGTCTCGGGAAAAGCTGCTTAAGAAAGGTGGACTTGTCCTGAGTTATTTGAAGAGGGATCAACTGTGGCCAACTACTGGGTACCATCTCAGCAAATTAGTACCTTGGGGCCCATAAAGTTCAGGGAATCCTTTCTGACAGGTCCCGAGCCTTTCTTGCAGTAATTTTCAGCTAAGTGCTCTGGTTCTGTTCCGGGGAGAGACTTAGTGGGCTGAGGTGTCTCACTAGCTCAAGGTTCATGCAAGGACTGTGGAGGCAGGCAGGCGAGCAATGACTCACACACACAGATGCTGTTTAATTCAGCTGCCACGCTGTCTCCGCGGCTTCCTGAGCTCTCTCCCTGGTACTTGAAACACCTCTGTGGTAACAAAGCCAACTTTCCCAATAATGCCAACAAGACACCAGAGGGGTGCTGCTGCCATTTCTGCTTGGCCAGCACCCAGCTTGCCAGGAGTGGGATGGCTGGAAGTGGAGACTGGTGGGACCAGGGAAGCCAAGATGATTGTGAGCAAGAGCTGGTAGGCTGCGGGTTCCAAGCCTGGCCCACCGCAGCCTTCCCAGGCTCCAGCAGCTCTCTGGGGGCTCACCAGGCCTAGCCTCACAGCAAGGCCAAAGGACTAGGACCAATTTCATGGCCAACAAGACAGAACAAAATTTAGAGAAGGGCTTTGTCAGTCTTAGGAACACAGGGTTGCTCTAGGCAGACTGGTACCTACTTCTTTCTCTTCTGTCCCAGGAAAGGACAGGAAGAAAAGCTCTTGGGATTGTAGCATCAAGAGAGACTTAGGATGACTATGGAAGGCAGCCTTGATGGCGAATGTGTGAATGTTCCTTGGAACCACCTGGCTTGGTCTTCGTCTTGGACACATGGATGGTGGGTTTTTCCACAGCCATTCAGGAGCAAGCTATCTTGAGGGCACCAGAAAGGAGGGAGTGGGTAACTTGAGCTGGGCAGGGCTAGGATGTTCACTGAGTGTGGGAATGGGTGCTGAGGATTCCTCTGTTTTAACTACCTTCACATTTAAGCTTTTTATTTTATTTTTAGTGGGTATATCTGTATATGTGTGTGTGCATGTGTGTATATGTGTATGTATGTATATATGTATGTGTGAATATGTGTGTATGAATATGTGTGTGTGCTCATACATGAGCGCCATGCCATGGTGCATATATAGAGACCAGAAGATCACTTTCAGGGGTCAGTTCTCTCTCCACTGTGGGTTCTAGGGGTTGACTCAGGTGGCCAGGCTTGCATGGTGTGTTCTTTTTCCTGGCTAAGCCATCTTGCCAGCCCCTACTTCAGGTTCACCTGTCCTAAATATTGGCTCTTCATCTAATCCATTCTGGTTATTTTAAGAAAATTCTGTAGACTGAGTAGTTTGTGAACACCATGTATAGATCTTTTATATCCTAGAAGGCTGGAAGCTCAAGATTCAGGCATTAGAAGATTTACTGTCTAGTAAGGGGCCACTTCCTGGTTCAGAGGACCCCACCACCACCACCACCACTGTGTCCTCACATATGGGAAATTTGAGGGTCTCTCTGAGGCCTCTGTTGTAAAAAGAGGGCTCTGCCCTCATGACCTAATCACTCTTCCTGCGGCCTCACCTCTGAATATCACTGTGCTGTGGTATGGTTTCAACGTGTGAAGGCTGGGATGCACACTCAGACTCTCCACGTTAGATTTTACTGAAACGCTGTATCCCCCCTGAGATGGCACGGGTGACCACTGCTGCTTTGACCTGTCATCTCTTACCAGAAGCTGAGGGCTCGGGAAGGGAAAGAGAAGAGCGGGTTTAAGGACCAACCTTTGCACAGTCCCTGGGAGAGACGAACGTCTCAGGAGTCAGACTTCAGATCGGAAATCTGCCAAGTGCTGGAGGGTGGTTGCCCGGGGTGAACTTGGCCTAAAGCACTGCAGCTTAGGAGAACTCTTTGCACTCCGAAATGAAGAATCACACACCCAAGCCTTCCTGTGACTCTGGAGTTATCTGACTTCTCTTGGTCATTTTCCCCCCTCTTCCCACCTTTGCTTTGCAAATTTTTGTCGTTGTTTTTGCTCTTTTGTTTCAGCTTGGTTTTTCGAGACAGGGTTTCTCTGTGTAGCTCTGGCTGTCCTGGAACTTGCTTTGTAGATCAGGCTGGCCTGGAACTCACAGAGACCTGTCTGTCTCCTGAATGCATTCATTATATGTATTTCGGGTTCCATAAGGACAGTTTGGTACGTTAAGTATATAATGTGCTCTGGCTATGTCCTCCCACACATTCCTTCCCCCTTCCTCCTCCTCCTGTTAGTCCCTCTGCTTCTCCCAGACAGTTCACTTCCATTTCCAGCTCTCTCTCTCTGTCTCTCTGTCTCTCTCTCTGTCTCTGTCTCTCTGTCTCTGTCTCTGTCTCTCTCTCTCTTCTCTCTCTCACACACCCACACCCACACATGATCCTATAGATCTATAGATACAATCTTAGACCCACAAATGTGTTCTTTGAATAAAATTCCACTGTGAATATAAACCCTCTTTTTCTTGTTTTTTTTTAATGATTTATTTTTATTTCATATGCATTGACATTTTGCCTGCATGTATGTCTGTGTGAGGGCATCTGGTTCCCTGGAACTGGCTTTACAGACAGTTGTGAGCTGCCCTGTGGGTGCTGGGATTTGAACCTGGGTCCTTTGGAAGAGCAGTCAGTTCTCTTAACCACTGAGCCATCTCTCAAGCACCCCCACCTTTTTCTTATCCATTCCTCTGTTGAGGGACACCTGGATGGGTTCCATAACTTAGCTATTGTGAATACTCACACACTGTAAACACTGACGTGCAGGAGCTCTGGTGTGTTGATCTGGAGTGGTATAGCTGGATCATGCGGTACGATTTCTGGTTGCTGCTGCTTTGTTTTGGGGAACCTCAATACTGATTTCGGTTCTGATTGCTCTGGCTTAACATTCTCCCCACAGTGTAGAAGGGTTCCATTTTTCTCTGACTCCTCTCCAGCACTTGCTCTTATTTATTTTCTTAATGAAAAGTTGCAGCACTCCCATCCACCCTCCATCCACTTTCCCTTAACGTTCAAGCTTCACACAACCATGGGGCACTGTCAAAACCAGGAGACTAACATTGGCGTGTTACTATTGGTGTGTTACACTGCAAGCTTTCTTTGGAGGTCACCAGTTTTTTCTTCAATGCCCTTATCTTCTTCCTGGAACCCCCATTGTATTTGGCTGGCTTCTGCCTTCTAAAATTCACAATTCCTTTTGAAAACTGGATCCTGAACCAATGATATGGCCCAGTGGGTTGTTATGGAATATTTGTTTACACCGTGCAAAGATGTGTCGCTGTGATTGGAGTAATAAAGAGCTGAATGGTCAGAGGCTAGGCAGGAGAGAATAAGCAGGACTTCCAGGCACAGAGAGGATTCTGGGAAGAAGAAAGGCAGAGTTACCAGCCAGACTCAGAAGAAGCAGGGTGGGCAGTATGGAGATGAGGTAACGATTGAAAAATATGGGCTAATTTAATTAGTTCTAAGAACTAGTTAGGAACAAGCCTAAGCTAAGGCCGAGCTTTTATAATTAATAACTTTCTCTGTCCTTATTTGTGAGCTGGAAGCCCAAAGAAAAATCCGACTGCAGTGGGTAAAGGCACTTGTCACCCATTTGAGTTGGATCCCCAGAATTCACACGGTGGAAGGACAGAACAGGCTCCTGCAAGCTGTGGTCTGATCTCCACACGCACACCATGGTGCGTGTGCACCCACATGCAACATAAAATTTAAAATAAAATGAAATAAAACCACAGCCTGCTTCACCATGCTTCAGGGTAAAGGCAGAAGACATTTGTCTTATTGTCCACTCTAGGTTTGGAACTGAAGGCAGGAAGAAGCAGAAAATATGTCTCAGAGGTGGAGCCAGCAAGGAGATGCACCGGCTGCCTCCACCTGGATGCTGTCTCTGTGGGAACCTTCCTCTGCCCCAGCCTGGGTGCCTTCCTGGTCAGGGGTCATTCCAAGTACAAAGGCTTTGAGAAAGGACTGTCCCAGGGAGCCCTAATGAATGAGGGGAACACAGAAGAGCCAACAGCTTAAGACCCTTCCCCTGAGGGCAGATCATCTGGCCTGAGCTGCTCCTTTGGATCCAGGCCCAGAACTTGGCCTGTAACTTTAAAATTCAGTCCCTATTTTGAGCGCGCAGCAAGCACCTCATAACAAACAGCTGGAAAGAGAAGTTGAGACACTCTGCATCTCAGCAGAATTGTTTCCAAATAAAGTGCTGTTTCTTTCCTCCCCAGACTGTCCCCAGTGATGCATCAGTGCTTAACCACTGAGTATCTTTCCTTGCTTATGACACAGACACTCCCCCTCCCCCCCACCCCCATCCTCCGCATTGGCCTCTTTTATAGCAAGGACAAGAATAGTGCTAACAGGGGTCTGAGTGTGCTCAGGAAGCCTGCCTGCAGCTCCCCTCATAAAAAAGATGGACTCCTGGCAAAGGCTTATCTTTCTAGAGAGGTGAGATTCATGGAAGGATGCTTCCAGGACATCAGCATGGGCCGGGGATGGGGGCAGTCCTGTGTCTGAGAGTGGGCTGCTAGTCACCATGGCACAGAGGCTTCCCAAGTCTCCATACCCATGTACTGGGGGTCAGGACCTCATGAAACTCTCAACACATTAGTTTTGTGCTCTGTAGTTTATGAGGGTCACAGAGAACCAAATTGTACCCGGAGGAGGGGGATGGTGGGAGGGCCGGCTGGTGAAAGGTTAATGGACTGGGGTGGCGTATCCCGGACTGAGAATCAAGGGGAAGCTGGCTAATGGGCTCTGCAGATATAAAACCTTTGTTTTCCATCTTCACTAAGACAGGGTCTTAAAGTCCCTTTCCAGTCATAAAGACTGGGACTAGACAAGGGAATGATCAGAGCAGGAGCGGGGAGACCTCGGATCACGTGACATAGCTTCCCAGGGAGCCCTCTGATAGGATTTCTGTTTCCTAAGGATCCCAGAGGCTGGGAAAGTCAGTGGGCTCCCAACACAGAGATATGTGGTTTGCCTCCTCCTTATGTGTTAAGTGGGACCGATCCAATCCTGGCCCTAGGAAAAGCTCTGGAAATGTTTCTATTGTTTTTTTGTTTCTTGAAACAGACTCTCAATATATAGTTCAGTCTGGCCTTTAACTTGGGATCTCCTGGGCTTACAGACGTGGACCACCCACCACACAGGGCTAGAAATCTCTCCTAATCCTAATGCCTCCCTTATGATAGCCACCTGTCCAAGGCAGGGCAAAGGATGCAATGACCTTGGTAGGACTCATCCAACTCCAGGACTAGCCACAGAATGAAGAGCGGCCTCCTCTCCCCATCCCCACCCCTGAACTGAAGACTCTGACTGCTGGTGGCTAGGATCCTACCAGGATGCTGCTCTATAGACTTGTAGAACACACAGTAATAGCCCAGTATCTCCTCGCCCACTGCCTTATTTCCACGACAAGGTATTTGATAGATGATGAGTTTGAAGACTGAAGAACATGAGAGATGGTCCAAGGTCACAGGGCTGCCTGGAACTCAGGTTCTGGATTCCAGACCAAACATTTACAGGCAACCTTGAGGTCTTGACAGGTTTTTTCAATTCTTTCTTTCTGGTGTTATTACCCTTGCTTAGGTCCTTCTTGCTCTCCCCCTACCACACTAGCTGGTCCACTCATGATTTCTGCACTGAGTCCAGGTTAGCCTGATCACATGATGAGACCATGACTCACCAGCTGGGTACAATCAAGCTTCTTGGGGCCCCTAAGATCCCACACCCTTACTTCTCCCTATCTTCGAGCTTTACTGACCATTGTCACTTGCTCACACAATACAAGGTTTCATGTCTGCCTTTCTCTAGTTCTATCTTCCAGGTTCCACGAGGATGTCCCACCTAGGGAGGCCTCCCTGACCATCTGTGAGGAGCTGAGAGGCCCTGATCTCCTCTATGCCATGCATACAGCCATGTTCCTCACTCCTGATCTATCCTGGACTACTTACTCTCCAATGCTGCCTGCTTTCTCGAGGAACAGTTAATCTACTGCCTAATACTGTGCCTGACTCACACTGGACAGCGTCTTGATGCTAAGTCCCTGCAGCTGGGCTCTTCTCTGTCCCTTGCAGAGGCAGGAAGGTTGACTTCCTTTAACTGTGCTCTCTGTAGGCCTCAGAATGAAGGTAGGCAGGAGATGGCTCAGCTTAGAGAAGGACTGGCCTCACGTCATCTCACTGAGCCACTAGGTCACCGATCTGAATGGAGAACATGAACAGCTGTTAAGGAAGCTGATCTGGACATCTTCCCTGCTAAACAGGAAGTAGGGTGGAGTGCAGGGGCGGGGCTTCCTGAGGAGTAGGAGGGAGGAAATCTGGCCCATCATACACTTGCTGTGTTTTCAGGTTATCCTGGCTTGGCACTCAGCCCAGCAGGGTAGGGGCTGCAGCCTGAAGGGAGGTGTTTGCTGATCCTGTCTTCAGGCACTAGCCAGAAGCCCCCCGGGGGCATGTTAAGAGGTTATACGATCACCTGTGGTTTGCACAATGACTCTGCTCCGGAAGCTCAATGCCCATCAGCACAGAGTCCCCAAAAAGATGCTAAGGTTGGAGGTGGGAGATGCATGGTGAAGTCAGGTGTGTGTGAACCCCAAGAAAGACTGGGTCCTTTGAGAGATGGAGGCTGGGAAGTAAGGCGAGGCTACAGAAAACCCAGAACACTTCTAACCTGCCCTCCTAGTTCTTGGCCTCCGATTACAGGGTTAACTTCCTCAGTAGTCACATCTCTAAGCCCTGGGCTAAACCAGTGTCCCCACTATGTGTCACTTGTTAAAGCCCATGTGTTCCATCTCCTCTCACTAGGCTGGAAGTACAGTGGGGATATTCTGTTTGCCACCACCTTCCACAGCCCTGATGTGTGGTAGACGTTCAATAAATATGGTTAAATAGATAACCACGTGAAGTAATTTAAGAATGACTAATAACAGGGAAACCTGCACCAAATGCAGAGCCAAAGAATGACAGTGTCAGTCCCTGACTGATCTGGAAAACAAAACTGAGAAATGATTTGACAGTCCAACCCACGAGGTGCCTCTGTCTCTCCCACATGGGCCCAAGCAGTAACGGGATGAGGTTGCTCACGCTCCCTCAGTGTGCCTAAAGCCCTGGCTAATGGAGGCTGACTTCAGTATCAGTGCTGGATTACCCCAGAGGAGGGAATAATACCCACCGTCAGGAAGCTTCGAGGTTGACAAGATACGTGAAGGTGCTCTGAGGCTGTCCATCCTCATGGAGAGATGAGACCCACAAGGTGGACACAGGCTTGAGAGAAATGTAGTGCCAAGAGCTAAACGTATGGGATGTTTACCATGCACCGGCCACTCTTCCAGCCTTTCGTATGTGTCGGCTGATTTCATTTTCAGAAAAACCTTATGATGTAGAAAATGTTATTGTTTCCATGTTACAGGTAAGAAAGAGGATGCCAAATCCAGTCAAGGCACTTGTCTTAATCACAATAAGAAACAGGTTAGACTGGCCAATATTTAAGCCCAAGCTTCAGGCTGCAGAGCCGTTCTAGCTTCCCATGACATCCCTTGTACAAGTGATGGGCACAACTGCTTGGGAGCTAGTCATGAAGTGGACTGACCACAGTCAGTTGATTAGCACACTAGAAGAGGGGCATGCTGGGAAGGCGTGAAGCAGAAGGTAAAGGATCTCCTGGTTGCAGGAGATGCACGGGTGATAGCAGAAATAGCACAAGAGCGCAGCTTTCAACTCATCCTGAAGCAGTGGGGTGGAATTTCCTCTGCCTTCTCTGGGCTATAAGACAGTGGTCACAATGGAGGGCCAGCCTCTGACCCTGACCATAACCCCTAGCTCTAGCCTTTCACCATGCAGAACTGCTCTGGCCTGTCCTTCCCCAGTTCAAAGTCGGATTCTAGATTAATCAAAAGTTTGGTATATCTGGGAAAAAGGGATCTTTAAGTAGAGGTGATACCTTGGCATAGTTTGAATATAATTGGCCCCCATAATCTCATAGGGAATGGCCCTATTCGGAGGTGTGGCTTTGTTGGAGTGGGTGTGGCCTTGTTGGAGGAAGTGTGTCACTGTGGGGGTGGGCTTTGGGGTTTCCTATGCTCAGGATACTGCCCAGTATTTCAGTCAACTTCCTGTTGCCTGCAAAATGTGGGACTCTCAGCTCCAGCACCACATCTGCCTGCATGCCTCCATGCTCCCCACCATGATGATAATGGACGGAACCTC
Source organism: Peromyscus eremicus (assembly GCF_949786415.1). Taxonomy (NCBI): domain Eukaryota; kingdom Metazoa; phylum Chordata; class Mammalia; order Rodentia; family Cricetidae; genus Peromyscus; species Peromyscus eremicus. The sequence continues at coordinate 57,230,868 of NC_081431.1, read as the reverse complement.
CGAGCTGTAAGCCATCCCAATGAAATGTTTTCCTTATAAGAGTTACTGTGGTCATGGTGCCTCTTCACAGCAATAAAAACCCTAACTAAAACAGCATCTGAGGCAGGAGGGGGCTTCAGGACAGCACTTGAGGAAAAGGCGGCAGTTGAGCCAGAGAATGGAAGCCCACTGAGAACAGCATTTTTGAGAAAGCTTCAGTCAGATGGGAAAGACTCACTGACTGTGGGGAAGAGAAGTGAGACTGTGCTTGAGTCTAACAGCTACTTCGACATCTGCATAAGGTGCCTTTGTGACTCTCATATGTCCTTGTGCCTAGCACAGCACAGGAGCCCAGGGAAGCACCTGACAAAATAGAGCTCCAATGAGCAAGGTTTGAAGCAGAGGCAGACACCCAAGCTGGGCCTGAGACTGCTTTGGTTGTCACCGTTGAGACTAGGGCTCTCCTAATGTGAGTTCCCGAGGACCAGATCACACTGGCAGGCACGCTTGGACACACCAGTACTCAGACACACAGAGGGTCCAATAGCACCCAGGGGCCACTTGCCTGTCTACCCTGTTAGCACTAGAGGCATGAACAATCCTCCACGCTGCCATGCCCGGCCTTTGGGGACGTGCTAGCTTTGTTTAGCGCAAATGCAATGTACCTTGACTTTGACTAGTGCTCAGCTTTGAGCATTGTTACTTTTCTTCCCCTTCCCCCATGGAGAAGATTCAGGTATTCTCCACTCAGCGTTTCCTTTCCCAGAACTGACCGTCTAGGCTGGTCCTTCAAACACACCTCCCTGACACACAGGGAAGGCCGCAAACGCAGCCCTGTGAGAGACAGGGCTCTTCTACCCACTTCAGACGGCGGGGCCTTCCTCGTTTCAGCAGGTTCCCATGCTGGACAGCTCCCCCATCTGCAGTTCCAGCGTGGAGGCCGGTGTCGGCCTTCCTTTCTCCTTACCCTTTCCTGCTGTTCTGCCCTTTCCCTTGCAAGATTGGGGAGATAATAAATAAAAAGGCCAGTTGCCCCCCTGCGGATCTCCACTCTTCCTGAGTTCTCCACTGCCTGCACGTCAGAGGACCGACTTTTGATGCACGCTCAGGAGATAACCCCTATCTCTCAATCTGCTTCTCCCCTCTCTTCCTTTCCATTAAGAGTCACGCAACCTAGTTAGGCAGCTCTGTGCCTTACCCGATAATGGGCTCGAAGGCATGCATCATGATAGCTACACTGTCGGCCTTGCTACAGAACCACCCGAATTACTCTGGCTTTGCCTGCAGCCATGCATTGGTCTCAGGGTGCCCTAAAAATCCCTCTCAGCACAGACCTCCTTGTGGGTGGCTCGGAGGTACCCTCCCTGCAGCTTCCTGCAGGCCCCAAGCTCTCTTGCATTTCACTCCAGCATTCATCTCCTCCTCTCCCTTTCTCTACCCCCAGCTTGCCTTGGACAGGAACCTTTGATGTGGTCAAGGCTGGCAGAAGTGAGCCTTGGCGTGCATGAGGCACCACTGTGGTGTGGGGCTGAGCAAAATGACCCTTTGAGCCACACATGTGTCGGGGACACAGCAGTTCCTTCCCGTCGTCAGACTTCTTGGCTCTAAGCTCTTGTCAGGTGTTGTTCTCAGCACAGCAGAGCACAAAAGGCCTCTCCCCTCCTCCCACCTGCACTGGGGGGGTCCCACTACCCGGGCCCCCCCAGACCTGACGTCAGACTCTCAACACCTGCTCTTAATTCATCGCCATCCTGGTGAGCCTCCATGGCCCTGGACCCATCATCTCTGCAGCTGCCGCTGGAGCAGAGGCCGTGGGGATGGTTCCGGAAGGGGATGTAGCTTGGGGTTGAGGAGGAGCCTGCACTAAGACCACTGGGGAGCCTCAATCTTGGGGTGGGGACAAAATGCGTACTCAAACACATGCTAAAAGCCCCCTCCCTCCCTATTGTATCAGTAGAGTTACTGGTAAGGAAACGCATCGATGACCGTGAATTTGGTACAGGTCCAGGGAGCGGAAGCCCAGGGAATTGGGAAAGGGAAGAATGGGAAGAGAGCGGAGCCAGCAGGGAGAGGCTGCCGACATGGATAAACTCTGGGTTCTGGATTTGGTGCCTCTGACTCATTGTCCTCTAGCTGCTGCCCCAGGGCCTAACTAATTGGAAGAAAGTTAAATAGGGCCAAAGAAAACAAGGGAGATATTACAGAGCCCCAGGTTCCTGGGACTTAGGCGGGCAGAGCAGATTTCTTAATTTATGGGCCTGCATTAGTCTACCCCAGGGGAGAGGAAGTCTGGGGCCTGGGGTGGATTGAAGTCTGAGGACTAAAGTGTCCCTTTCTCACTGAGAGGCTGTGAAGCTGATGAATGTATGGACCTACAGCTGGAGTCGGGTCGGGGCTGGGGGAGGCATTCATCATGGCAGGCCTCTTTAGCAAAGGGCAGGGAGCTGTGACCATATACTGCTTCTCCCTCCACAATATCTCAGTTACAGCCCCCATTCAGACCCAGATGCAAATGTTCAAGGTCTGGGGATATTATGGCAAAGCTTGAAGACGTCTTTGATGATAAGGACAGCATCCCTAGAGGTTCCTAGGAATCAGGAAGAGGGGATGAGAAGATGTAACTGGGAGGGGGCATGACCCCAAACTAAGAATGACAGTTTCTGTGTGATAGGAGAGGGCCACCAAACGTATTTCAGTCATCCCTGGGCCGCTCCGGGTCTGACAGTGGAGTCTGCACTGGGGAGACAAGGCCCGGACCCTCATCCAGCTGGCCCTTCCTCAAGGGGTCTCCACTTTGCCGCCTGAGCCACACGACCTGTGCGCTTTCCTTATCGTCCCCGCTGGCTACAACTGGTTATCTCCCCCTGCTCGCTCTTCTTTCTTTTCTAGTCACATTAGGTGTCTGCCCTTGAGCCCAAGCCCGACTCCAGCCTCCTAGGTCTCTCATTCACCGATGCTCTGACCACTCCCCTTCCTACGGCTCCTCTGAGAAGCAGGAGCCGTGCTGGTGTTGGCTGTGGGACTCTAGGAAAAAGACCCACACACTCCCGGTCTGTTTCACTACCAAGAGGAACAAGAAAGCCAAGAGCTGTCCAGACTGTAGTTCAGGTCTCTGTCATCCCGCCCCTTGCCAGTGGTCCCCGAGCTTTCTCAGAATGGGGCCCACAGACTTTTCCCTCAAACTAGATTGAGGCTGACATCTGCTGTGGCTGTCCTGTAGATCTGTCAATAAAGGCATGGGAAGGGAGCAAGTAGCTCATTAGAGCACGGGGGCGGGGGAGGGAAGCCACAGGAGAGCTAGTGCCACCCATCAGGTACCTCAGGAGCCCCCCTGCTTTGTGGGAGAACAGTGGGAGCCAAGAGGAGAGGTAGAGAGGGGCCCATTCACAACCCTCTTCCCACCACAAGGCCCCACTGGCTCCCGTTTAGGTTGTTCTGGGTGCTGAGCAGTCATGTCCCATCTAAAAGGTGGCGATGTTGACATCTGGGGCTAAATAGAGACTTGCCACCAGGAAATGAGGCAGCTCTCCTGCCACTTTCCCATGGTGTCATTCTCAGCTTGAAATGATGTCTCTTCCCTTCCCTTCCCCGCCTGGTGACTCAGCGTCCTTATCTTCCCAGACCCCTTGTGGGGTCCAGGGAAGATGCCACTGTGAAGAAGCAGATGCTCCTGGGAAGGAGAAGCAGGAAGAAGGGATTAATGGACCAAAAAGAGATGTTGAACTTAGGGTGGGGCCCAGGCTCCTACCCAGAGAGCCCCTAGGCTCGCGCAAAGCTGCAGAGATTTGCATACATCTGCATACATTTGCATATGCTTGGTTTTTTTTCTCCCCTTGCCAGTCTAGCTCCCTATAGCTTGCTAGTCCCTCTTCCTCTTCACCAGGCCTGCTCAGCCAACCAGGACCAGTACCTCGCCAGGAGTCCCCAAGAGGCCCATCCACTGCAAATGAGCTCAGGTGGGCCTGATGCAGATATCTATGCATACAGTCCCCTTCCTTCTGGGCCCTGGACTAAGAGGCCCTTACTGGATCACCCTTCACTTAAGGCTAAGGGATCACGACCACTACAACCTTCCCCCTCTGTCTTTCTTCTCCAGGTGCCCACATTGTCTAAGAAGAAGAAGCAAATCAGAATGAAGGGCTGTAGAAAAGCCTTAGAGGATTTGGACTCTTGCACACTCGTTGTACAGAACAGGAAAAGCACAGGGCTGGACCAGTCTTTATCCAGCCAGTAGGATTGGCTTTGGGACAGATGCCATTGTCGGGGCCAGGAATTCTGCAAGGGACAAGGTGGTCTCCTCACCTTCCTTCTCATGAAACTAAGGGCAGCCAGAAGGCAGAGATGGGAAAAGACAGGTAGCTAGGTAGGTGGTTCCACGGAGCCAGGGAAATAAAGGCAGAGAAGGACAGAGGGAGAACCGGGAAGGAGGGGAGATGAGGAAGACAAGCCGTTGTGATCACCCGTGATCCAGGCATTGAATCTAAGCTGCTGCAGGCCCTCCTGGTCCTGCACTACCCAACTCCAGTTTACTTTTTTGGTGCTAGACAAGGAGGCCCAGCTGGCTCGGCTGTAAAGATGTGGTTGGCCCAGCTCAATGGCCTGTGACCAGATAGTCTGACCCTTGGTGTCGTCTAAGCATGAGCTTCACCCAACCAAACAAAAGTTTCTCCTTCCTTCAGTCCTTCCTGAGCTGTGCAAAGGTGGAGCCTTTAGTCACTAACACCGGTGGGAAAAAACCAAACCAACCAAACAAACAAACAAACAAACAAATCAAGATGGAGGTGCCAGGGACCAGGAAGGGGGAGACTGGCTGGCTGGAACTTTCGGGAAGATGGAAATGTTCTGTATCATGATTAAAATTAAACAACTGTATACTTTTGTCAAAAGCACATTGAATTTCATTATACCTCAAGAAAGCTGCCAAAATTTTAAGAAATAAAATAAAAAGGAAAGAAGGAGCTGCCTCGTAGGCGAGAGTGGGATGGAGAGAGGGATGGAAGTTGGCCATCCGAGGAGGCTGGATACGTTTTCCTGTCTCATACTGGCCCTTTGGACAGCACAGTGCCCTTTGCTTCCTGACCACACCTCCTCCACCTCAGTTTCTGATCCTGTGAAGTGGAAATAATTGTCTTTTTTGCAGGTGCTTGGGAGATCAAGCCACATAACGTACATTTGGGGTCCACTCCGGAATACTTGCTCAGATAACAGCAATGACCGTTTTGCTCATCTGTTGCTAGGCAGGCATTGTGAGCACTATACTACCACAGAGACTGATGTAACACCGCCCTACAGAGTACTAGGTACCGTTATCTCAGTTCATAGGCGAGAACACCGAGACACAGATATCAAGTTTCCTTCTTCTTTTTCTTTGGATAAAATGAAAATTTTCAAACTTTTTCTGTTTTGCTGTGTTCCCACTGAATGTAAATGGGCCGTTACCATCATTCCCCGAACTACAAAAGATCCACATTCAACTACAATGGATCCACATTCAAATAAACTAAAGAAATGCTGGGGCTAAAAAGGTCTCTCTCACTCTCTCTAAACTGAATGTAATACACTTTATTTATTTATTTATTTATTTATTTATTTATTTATTTATTTATTTATTTTTGGTTTTTTGAGACCGAGTTTCTCTGTGTAGTTTTGGTGCCTTTCCTGGATCTCACTCTGTAGACCAGGCTGGCCTTGAACTCACAGAGATCCCCTTGGCTCTGCTTCCCAAGTGCTGGGATTAAAGGTGTGCGCCATCGCCGCCTGGCACACACTTTATCCATTTAAATACACAATTTGTTAGTTTCTAGGGGGCTCCCAAAATTGTGCAATCATACTGCTGCCTAATTCCAAAACATCCACACATCCCCCAAAGAAGCCCACACCTAGCGGGAGTCATTCTCTCTCATTTATTTTCTATCTCAATGGATCGGTCTATTCTGAAAATAAGCAGATTCACAGCACATGACCTTTTGTGTCTGGTTTATGCTGTGAGCAAATGAACATCCTTGTTGTAGCATGTGTTGGTGCTATGCTTATTTTTATGAATGAAGAATACGCCATTGTATTGTGCACTGGCTGTTTTTCGCATCATTGTGGCCACAGTGCAGGACAGAAGCAACCTAAGGGGAGAAAGGATTTCTTTTGGTTCACAGTTTTGTTTTTGTTTTTGTTTTTTGTTTTTTGGGTTTTTTTTGGTTTTTCGAGACAGGGTTTCTCTGTGTAGCTTTGCGCCTTTCCTGGATCTCACTCTGTAGACCAGGCTGGCCTCGAACTCACAGAGATCCGCCTGCCTCTGCCTCCCGAGTGCTGGGATTAAAGGCGTGCGCCACCACCGCCCGGCTGGTTCACAGTTTTGAAGCGTCTCACTCTATCATGATGGGGAAGGCATGGCAGGGTGTGTGGTGATAGGAGACAGAACCACAGGTGCTTAGAACCCATAAAGCTTCACCGTTCATAACCCACTTCTGCCTGCGAGGCCTTCCTTCCTATAGGTCCCACAGTCTTCGAAATAGCGCCACAAGGTGGGAACCACACACCTAAAACATGAGGCTTTGGGGGAGCATACCAGATTCAGATCATAACATGTGGACATCACTATACTTTATCCATTTATCAGTCATTAGATAATTTCCACATTTTGAATCATTATGAAAATTGGTGCTATAAACACCTGTGAGGTTTTTGTAGAGACATGACTCTTCAATTTTCCGGGATATGTATCAGAAATAAAATGCTGAGTCGGGGGCTGGAGAGATGGCTCAGCAGTTAAGAGTGCTTGCTGCTATTGCGACGAACCCAAGTTCAGTTCCCAGCACCCTCATCGGGCAGCTCACAACCGCCTGTAACTCCGGCTCCAGGGGACCTTACGCTGTCCTTTTGTCTCTGTGGACACCCTCACACGTGGCATACATTGACACAGACAAATATACATACACATAAATAAGAACAAATTATTTTTTTTAATGCCAAGTCAACTGTCATTTTTGTTTTAAAACGTGACAAAATACTTCCCAGAGCTACTCTTGTGGTCCTATCAGCAGTTCATTTTTGCCAGCTGTTCTTTTAAGAAACATTCATTTTTAATTTTGTGTACTTATATGTGTATCTGTACGTGTGAGTGTAGGTGCCCTCAGAGGTCAAAGGCTTCAGATCTCCCCGGACTCCCTGGAGCTGGAATCTCCCAACATGGCTGCAAGAAAGCAAACTCCGGTCCCCTGTAAGAGGACTCTTTTTATTTATTTATTTATTTATTTATTTATTTATTTATTTATTTATTTATTTATTGTGTATACAGTATTCTATCTGCATGCATGTCTACACACCAGAAGAAGGCATCAGATCTCATTATAGTTGGTTCTAAGCCATCATGTGGTTGCTGGGAATTGAACTCAGGACCTCTGGAAGAACAGGCAGTGCTTTTAACAACCAAGCCATCTCTCCAGCCCTAGGACACACTCTTAGCCGCTGAACCATGTCTCCAGGTCCCTGCCGACAATGCTGATTGTCTACGTCTGTGATACTCACCATCACCGTGGGTGACAAGTTTTTCTGCCGTGTTTGATTTACATCCCCCCAATGACTACTGTGTTTAGCATCTTCCCTATGCTTCCCGGCCATCTGTGTGTCGTCTTTTGAGAAAGGCCTATTCAAATATTTTGCTCATTTTATTTTTTAAATTCTTTCTGGGGTAGCAGAGATGGAACCCAGAGCCTCACGGATACCCAGCAAGTGCTTTAGCAGCGAGCAACACCCCAAGCCCTCACTCATTTTTTAATGCAAGCCAGGAGGAAAGACCTCACCCTGGCGTCTTGTTCTTGGGACACTGAGACTCCAGAACCATGAGAAAATAAATTCCTGGGTGGTTTTTTTTTTTGGCACCTTGTTGTGGCAGCTTAAGCAGACTGACATAAACAACATCACATACATCCGTACTGTGTGCAGCCATTATTACCATCTGTCTTCAGAATTCTTTCAACTTGCAAAACAAACTGCATGCATTCAAAGACTACTCTTGGGGCTGCAGAGTCTGGTCTTTTAGAGACCTGGGTTATTCCCAGCACCCACATGGCAGATTATAAACATTTGTAACTCCAGACCCACAGGATCTGTCAGCTCTTCTGCCTCCCTGGGGACCAGGCACACACACACACACACACACACACACACACACACACACACACACACACACGTTGCACAGACCTACATGCAGCCAAAATACTCATACACATAAAACAAACAAAAACCAACTCTTCATTTCTCTTACCCCAAGCTCCAGCAAACTATCTTTTTTTTCCTTTCTTTTTGAGGCATGACAATTTAATTTACACATAAATGATTCTTTGAGCACACAAGGTATCAAATTGAAACAGTGGCTTAACAAGAAAATAAATCTGCACAAATAATTACTCAATGGGAACACAGACAATTCAATGGTAATATTTAAGACCACCATTTCAACGATGTTCTGTACACAAAGACTGAGAAAATACTGTAAAATTTACAGCATTGTTGAATCAATCCTAATTCATTCCTATAATACTCTCTTCTTCAGGGTGAGTAGGACTACATTATCCTGTCAATCAGTGATGGTGGCTAGGAGACTGTCAAAGGGAACACCTGAGAATACCAACAAGCACAATGGGCTGGTTTCACGAGACACAAATTTTCAACATTTACTTCATTCATCACTTTTATAAGATTAATAAGGATTTGGGGGGTAGATAGATGAACCCCAAAATAGTCTAGTGTTGAGAAGAAAGGAAACGGAAACAGACACCATTCTGAAATGGTGAGTCCGGTGAACCCAGACATCCCAATTGGTTCTGGGAGCTTCATCTTTGCTGTGTGGACCACGTTGACCACGTTGATCCCGCTGAAGCCCCTTAACTTTCAGAGGGCTACCACTCCTACATAAGAGTGCTTGTTTTCTTCCTTTAGGGTAGACTCACATCACCTTGGTTCATGTTTCTGTGTCAGAGTTCTCCCTTTGTGTGTGTGTGTTTTTTTTGGGGGGGGCAGAGTTGGAGGCAGACTCTCACACTGTAGCTCAGGCTAGCCTGAACTTACTTGAACTTCCATCAACCCTCCTACCTCTGCCTCCCAAGTGCTGGTATCTACAGGCATATATCACTAGGCCTGGCACCCCTTTTTAAATGTGTGTGTGTGTGTGTGTGTGTGTGTGTGTGTGTGTGTGTGTGTGTGTCTCGGAAACACAAATTTTTAAATCTTGGCAAACCCCAACTTATTTACTTTTTTCTTTGGAATTTGTGAATAAGGAACTTCCCAGAGGGCTACGAATGTAGCCCAATGCCTACCATGCCTGAAGTACTGGACCCAGCCCCAGTACCAAAACAACAAAAACCTCTCAGAGCCAGGATTCTAAAAGACAGATGGGTTGTGCGGCATTTCCAAAACTTAGCTGTCAATCACCTCTCTCTGTCTCCCCTCACCAACTTATTCCTCCTCCTCACAGAATCCCTGGTGAGAAGCCACAGAACACAGTGAAACTGTCTGCTCTGGGGATTTTTCAGGACTCCATAAAAAGCCCTCCAGAGAAAATGAGACATCACAAAGAGGAGACTCTAAGACCTGATGTCGGGGTCGAGGTACAAAGGAGAAGATTCCCAGGGCAACTATTCAAACAGGAAGCCCCAGCCAAGAAGCCTTCACTTTACCAACTGCTCTTGGGGTGTGTGTGGGGCGGGGGGGGGGGCAGAGGCTGAGGAAGGATCTTAGCCTTTTGCTTGCTCCTGAGGCCTCGGTTGAAGAATGTGGACCACTTCTCCTGTCTTGTAGATTGCCAGGGTCTGGGCTCCCTGCCTGCTTGTCAAGATTTCCCCTGACTCCCTCTATCCCTGTGCCCAGACCCTGTGTCTGGATGGCTCAGGAGCAGATTAGAGGACAAGGATGCAGGTCCAGAACCCGGCCTGTGCAGAGGCACCTGGAGTGTTCCCTCCTGCCAGCTGCACAGACAAGCTAAGCCCTAGGCCGCTGCTAAGAGAAGGTTCTAGAAACAGGCTTAGGAGGGCCTAAGTCATGTCTGCTGTATACAAGCACATTCCAGGCTGAGCCAGCTGCTCAGTTAGTACTAGATCCATCTCCAGGCTTCAGTTTACCCAGATGGTAACAAGAGTTCAATGCCTAAAGATTGCACAAACTTCTTTAAGAGTTTGCATGCATATCTTAGGCAATCTTTCAGAGTCACACAGCAAGACCAAAGGAAATAAGATTATTTCTCTTTCCTTCTTTCCCAACTGCATTATTAAAACTCCAGAGAAATGAAAGGGTCAGTATTCGACGTTTCTTTTTGTTGTTGTTGTTTGTTTGTGTTTTTCGAGACAGGGTTTCTCTATGTAACTTTGTGCCTTTCCTGGATCTTGCTCTGTAGACCAGGGTGGCCTCGAACTCACAAGGATCCACCTGCCTCTGCCTCCCGAGTGCTGGGATTAAAGGCATGCACCACCACTGCCTGGCCTCAACACTTTATTTTTAACTAGGTTACTTTTCTTTCTCCATGTAGTTCTATCTTGTAAGGAAGCATAAGCCTCTTAAACATGATGTCAAAAAGAGCAGCAGTTTTACAGCCTCCCAGACATGGATCTGAGTGAGTCCTCCAGGGACTGGGTGACCTTGGCCAACTTGTTTAAGCTCTCTGAAACATATTTTTTCCTCCCTTAAACGAAGGTGATTGTACCTATGAAAGAGCTGGCCAAAGGAGTCCAGTAAGTGCTGTTTTCCTTACTTCTCACGTTGTACGGTGAGATTTCTCAGCTGGAAAGCATTTTGGGGAATATCAAGTTGGATTCTCTAGTGGTTTGGATGAGGAATCCAGAGCACAGAGAGGCTAAGTGCTTGCTAAAGGACACATTGTCAAGTGGGGTTGCTAAATCCTGACGGATCCCAGTCCTTTGGGCAGTTCAAGGCCTGGCGACTCCTCTCCCCTAGGTCACTTACTCACATGCTTTATCGTGAGGCATGAATTGTGAGTCCTGGAAATATTATTCGCCATGATAATAGAAGACTGGGGATGTCTACAGTTAACTCAAAAGAGCCAGCAACTTGAACAACATCTTTCTCATCCCCATTAGCTTTCATGGGCAGAAGGAAGGGAAAGACAGGGAGGGCTCTGGAAAGGCAAACTATTTGCCCAAGGTCACCCAGCTGGCTGAAGGTCATGCCAAGACCTCAGTGGCTGTCCTCTCTACCAGAACCTTCCTGCCAGCCCCAGCTGCTCATTCACCCACTTTCTTTGGCTCCCAGGCTCCTCACTCCAGCAGGGAAGGAGTTAATGCCAACCTCTGTGGCCTCTGCAGGTGCGGCTCTTGAGGGAAGCTTCGTGGCAGAGTCTGCAGATAATGCGAGCCGCAGAGATAACGAGCTTTCTGTTTTAATTGCAGAGGGGAAACAGGGTGGGCTTGTTGGAGGGCTTGGGCAATTAACACAGCTGGGGCACAGGGCTGATGAGCCCTGGATGGGGCCTTGCCCCTGCTGCCTCCTCTCTGACAAGCACGGAGAGCAGGGCTATTATACCCACATGGCGGGCCTGGCGCAGCAAGAGCCCGGCCAAGGCACACAAAGAAATCAGCCAGGCAGAGAGGAGGCTGAGAGCCACCCAATGGGCTGAGCCCCGGGAGTGCAGCGCCACTGGGTTTGGCCTCATCCAGACAGCTGGACTGCCAGAGGATGCCTGAAACCCACTGTGCCAGGCCTCAGGCCTAGCACTCAGGGCTGAGGCAGGGGATGCTGAGGGATGTTGCACTCCATCCTCGACGAGGACCAGCCCTGAGAAGAGCCTAAGACTAGACTGTGTTTATGAGTTCAGACCTTAGGTGCTTGGCTTGGCGGCACACTCCTATGATCCTAGCAACTGGGAATTGGAGGCAGGAGGATCACAGAGGGAAAAAAAAAAATCAGAAAGAGAGCAGTGGAGATTGGCTGGTTAAAGGATGTCAAGGCTAGTAGCTCTACAATTAAAAAGCCAGAGCTGTTGCCCAGCCTGGGACCAACACTTAGCACTTCCCTGAGCAAAAATTGCTCATGCTCTCCTATGCAATCCTGGGATCATTCTTCTCAGGTCAGCCAACCTTGCCGGGCCAATGGGGGTACTGCACTCCATGATCTCTCTGGAGGTCCTACCACTTGCCCCCACATCCACTTCCTCACTACACCCTGGATTTTTCCCTAAGGAGGAGGCTGTCTGGTTCCCGACTATGTCAGCTCCGAGTCAGCAGACTTCTGCTAGCGCGAGGTGCTCTGGAGACACAGGAAGAGGGCATGGTCCTCCCCTCTCTGCTCAGAAAGCATCTCCAGCAAGCTCCAAGACATCTTGCTTGCCCAGTTCCTCCAAGACGGGCCTCTGTGGTTCCAGATTTCACAGGGCTGAGTTCCAGTCTGTCTAGGTACACTGGCTATTTCCTCCCCACTCAGCTCCTCAGCTCTTCTATACCTCAGGTAACCGGACACCTGTACCAAAAACCCCTCTTGTAAACAAGTAGTTTCTGATAACACTGATAGAAAAACATGGCAGGCTCGGCCTCGCCTTCCTCGGACTCTCTTGTCATCTTCTGTGGTTCTTCCTCTGCTGCTCATGGGTGGTATCTCAGCCTTTGTTCTTTTTACAGTTCTCACAGCCCTCTCAACACATTTCATAGGTGTGCATGTGTGTGTGCAGGTGTGCTTGCCCATGAGTGTGCACATGGAGGTAAGAGGTTGACAATGCGTATCTTTCTCATCACTCTCCACCTTATGCTTTATTATTATTTAAATTTTTTTGAAGACAGGGTCTCACCATGTATTTTACTGGTCTGAAACTCATTATGTGGACCAGGTTGGGCTGGAACTCACAGATATCTACCTACCTCTGCCTCTGAAGTGTCCACCTTATTTTTTCGAGACAGGGTCTTTCCCCAAACCTGACTCTCACTGTTTGGCTAGACCGGCTACCCTCAAGATCCATCTGTTTCTGTCCCTCATCCCTGTCCCGGAGTTATAGATGCAGGCTCTTTCTCCTGGCCTTTTCTTTTTTTCTTTTCTTTTCAGACAGGATCTCACCACACAGCCTTGGCTGAACTGGAGTTTGGTATATAGACCAGGCTGCCCTCGAACTCACAGAGACTGCCTGCCTTTGCCTCCTGGGTACTGGGATTAAAGGCTTGTGTCACCACACCCCAAAGGATGGCTTTGTCTTTAACCTCTATGTTTAGATATTTGTTCATCTGACACCCACACTCAAAACCTCTAGAGCTGAATTTGTTTTCTTTCTTCCTTTCTCCAAACCTGACATTCCCTTTTTTAAGTTGGAATACACGGTAGGAGCCAAGCTCTTCCCTTCTCCCTCAGCCATTGCATCCTGGTGACCCTTGTCTCCTAAGTAACCAGATGCATCCCCACAATCCATTTCCACCATCACTGTTCATGCTGGACCAGCCCTTGGATGAGAAGGAAAGCCCACTAGCTGATTCATTACTTCTTGCATTGACCTCTCCTGGAGACCACTGAGAAAGGGAAATCTGACCAATCATTTTGTATTAAAAGCCGTTAAGGGAAGGTAGACAGTGGTGGCGCACGCCTTTAATCCCAGCACTCAGGAGGCAGAGGCAGGCGGATCTCTGTGAGTTCAAGGCCAGCCTGGGCTACAGAGCTAGTTCCAGGACAGCCAGAGCTGCACAAAGAAACCCTGTCTTGAAAAATGAAAACCTAAGAAAGTTTGATGGTTGGCAAAGTAAACACTGCTTCTGCCCCCTCTCCCTACCTCTGCCAGCTTCTCTGGTTGGTCTCACCACACAGGCACTTTCCCAGGTCCTATCCAACACAGCCGGTGGGAAACTGTCGGAGACGTCTGATGCCGCTAAGCCTTTTTACCAGCTGTTTTCTCTGGTAGAACGCCCTTTGTCATCGGTCTATCCAGAAATCTGGCTCAAATACAACCTACTTCCTCCAAGAAGCCATTCTTGACCTCCTCTGCCCACCCCAGGTGGGGTGGTAACAACACCACTTTAAGGCCTGGCAGCAACTCATCTTCTTCAACTGAAGTACTGATTAATTGAACATAGCAGTCAATCTATTTGTTTTCATGTTCCTCTTATCTGCTAGACTTTGAGCTCTTTGAACACAAACAAAATTAATAATAATAATAATAATAATAATAATAATAATAATAATAATAAATACTTTACTTTGTCTTTACGTGCTGCCAGAATGAGTGTTTAAGGAATCATTTGAGGAGGATGAATCAGTGTGATGGTTAACTTGGCTGGATTAGGAACAGTTGATAAAACATGATTTCTCTAGAAGAAATCAGTATTTGGATAAATGAATAAAAAAAGAGCTATCTTTACCAGGTTGAGAGAGAGACAGACAGAAAGAAGAGAGAGACAGAGACAGAGAGATGGACAGAGACAAAGACAGAGAGAACCATTCAGACAACTGAGGGTCTAAGTAAACAAAAAGGCAGAGAGGAAAATGAATGTGTACTCTCTCCACCTCCCTCTTCTCCCTTCCTTCACCTAACCCTCCCAAAGTGGAGGGAACACCCCTCTAATCCAGCCCCTTACCATCAGGACTCCAGGTTCCCCGCCTTTGTGCTCTGAGGCGTGCATCAGTATCTTCCCGGTGTCCTAAGACCTTTGGCCTTGGACTGACGGTTATACCCCCATGTCCTCTAGTTCTGAGGCCTGGAGACTCAGGCTGAGCCACACTCTCAGTGTCCCAGCTCTCCAGCTTGCAGACAGCCTATTGTGGGACTCCTCAGTCTCTGTAATTGTGCTGGCCAAGCCTCCTAGTAAATGCCTCTTGGATATCCATTTTTATCCGTGTCTATTTATGTCCCCGGTTGGTTCTGATTCTTTGAAGAACTGTAACTAAAACAAGCACTTCTTACTCCTTCCACTAAGTGAGACTGAACACTCTGGACTTGATATATAAAGCAAACATGAGAAGCTCTGAAAGGTAGAGAGAAGGCAGGTGGAGTGAGGACCTTGGGACTGGGGGGACAGCATGGTGGTGAGATCCCTGGTTTGATGATTTTGGGGGGAGAGGGGTTGTTTTGTTGTTTGCTTCATACACCCCAGACCTGTAACAAAAGTGACCAGTTGCTTAGAAACCAAAGGGCATCAACAAATAAATAGCCTCAACAAGAGTCTGCTCCCTCTAGCCAAAGACCAGAAGATGATATTTCTCTTAGAAAGAAACTGGTAGAAACTGTTTACTCTTTTCAAACCCTGTGGGGAAAATCCTGGCCCCACCTTCATCATGCCAGAAAAGGCCAGGCTGGGAGCTAGACCTCACTCTTGCTGAACTGTGGTGTGGTCACCGGCAACCCTCTTGGGGTGGACAGAACCCAGCTGCCACGCACGCCTTCCTGCTTGTTGGAGACCTGCTCCTCAGGCTTGGTTGGAGACCACAGGCAGCCAGACTTCCAACCCCAGCCAGCAGAAAGGTGGTCCCTCGTCCTCCCTACCAGGTGCAATCAGAAGAGGATGAGTAGGGGTTGGAACTCCCTCTCAGGGCAGCAGTGACGGAGAAGAAAAAGGGACTCTATAAAGGAGACCCAAATGGGACAGCTTAAAACCGCAGCAACTGAAAAACAGCGGTGCCTAGATGAGATCGAGAAAAGAATTGAGGAGACAGAGCAAAGCACAGTGATCTGGAAGGCAGCCCAATAAAAATTACACAGTCTGAACAGCAGAGAGGAACATACTGAAAAAGACTTCGGGGCCTGTGGGGCTACAGTAAAAGACCTGGATTTCACGCCACTGGAGTCTCAGAGAGGAGAAAAGAGATGATTCTGAGGAGGAATGACTGTTCACTTAGCAAGAAACCTAAATCTGCAGATTCAAGGGAACAGAGATGCCAACAGGAGAAACACAAATAGATATACAATAAGAGAAGTCACAATGAAATATTTAGAAACTAAATGACGAAGAAAAAATTCTTGAAAGTTGGATGTGTGTAATACCAGCCCTCAGGACGCTGAGGCAGAGGGATGGCAAATAGGCTACATCAAAACCCAAAAGGATGCTAGTGAGATGGTTCGGTGGGTAAAGGCACCTTGTCACCGAGTTTGAGAACCCAAGTACAATCCCAGGACCCATAGTGGAAGGAGGGACCCACTTCAGCAAGTGTCCACTGACCTTTATTTTACCAATGCGCCACGGATGGTGCATTCCTATGCACTCAGGTGCAGTGTGTGTGTGTGTGTGTGTGTGTGTGTGTGTGTGTGTGTGTGTATGTGCGTGTGTGTATATGTGTGTGTGTCACACACATCAAATAAATAAGTATAAATAAATTGGGAGTTTTTGTTTGTTCGTTTGTTTGGTAAGTCTTGAAAGTCCTAAAAACTACATGGCTCCTCTGATCTCCTAGGGAACATGACTCCTTGTTGAGAACCTTGAAGGCCAGAAGGAAGTGGTGCCATGTCTTTCAAGTTCTGGAAGAAAAGAATGATTAGCTTAGGATCCAATAGCCAGTTAAATACCCTTTGGGAATAAAAAGAGCATCGAGAAATTCTTAAATAAAGGGCAATTAAGCTAATTTGTCAGCAGTAAATAAACCAGAAAAAAAATGACTAAAGGAAGTTCTCTGAGCAAGAAGGAACAAAACCAATATCCAGAAATAGACCCATACAAACACGCCCAACTGACTTTTATTTATTCAGTTAATTCACTAAAGCAACACTGAGGCTCACACCCGAAGCTTGAGCATGCTAGGCAAATAGCTCTACCACTGAGCCACCTTCCAAGCCCACCCGACTTTTTTTTTTTTTACAAAGTTGTCCAAGTAACTCAATAGAGCAAAAATAAGTCATGCTGAAGCAACTGAATCTCTACAGATTGAAAAACAAAACAAAACAAAACTCAGCCCCATATAATAACAGCTCAGAACAGATCATGGATTTAAATGTCACCTATGAAGCTATACTCTTTTAGGGAAAGGTATAGGAAGACATTTTTGAGGTCTGGACCTAGGCAAAGAGTTCTACAGTTTAAAAAAAAAACTTCATAAAAGTTTAAAAACAAATAATGAATTAGATTTTACCAGAATTAAAGAAGTTTGGCTCCGTGTGGTAGCGCACACCGAATCCCGGCGCTCCAAAGGCTGAGGCAGGAAGATTGGAAGATTGGGTTCAAGGCCAGTCTGGGTTTCATAGAGGACGACCTTGTGTTGAAAAAAAAAAGGAAGAACCTTGATTCTACATTGGGTCTTGTTAAGGGGTCTGGGGGGTGGAGGGGGAGGCCACAGAGTAGGAAAAACTATTTGCCAACCACAAAGCCAACAAGGAGCTAGCAGATAAAAGTCACAAAGAACTCTCAAAACCTATCAGTCAATTACCAAACAATTTAATTAGAAAACGAGCAAACGGGGATTTGTTTCATGAAAGGGAGCATACAGATGGCCAAATAAACATGCGAAAAGAAATTCAAAATCATTAGCCATTAGAGAAATGCAAATTAAAACCACAGTGAGATATGCCTTCACACATGTCGGAATGGCCCAGATTTTTCAACAGTGGCGATGCCAGAAGCTGGTGAGGACAGAGACACTGGGTCATCCATACAGCTCTTGTGGATGTGTTAAAAGGACTACTCGCTTTGGAAAGTGACTTAGCAATTTCTTTTAAAAAAACTAAACACATGACCCAACAACTGTGTATCCCTGAGAAATGAAGAGCTGTATTTAGAAAACCTCTATGCAAATGAATATTTATTATTTTTTTTTATTAATAATGACACAAAACTGGAGGCAACTCCTATGTCCTTCAATGATAAACAGATAATGGTACGTCCATACACACTACAGGATCCTAATCAGTAATTCTAGGAAGGAGCAACCTATTGCTACACGTAACGCCCTGGATGACAGGGCTGAAGAGATCTCATTGAGCTCTTCCAGAGAACCCATGTCTGGCAGCTCACACCTGCCTGTCACTCCAGCTCCAGGAGGACCTGATGCCCTCTGCTGGCCTCCTCGGGCACTGCACACATGTGGTGTGTTCACCTGTATACCACATATATGCACATAAAATAAAAATAAATATTTTAAAATAAAAAACCACCATGGATGAATCCACAAGGGGAATTCCAGGGATCCTGAGGTGATGCAAGATGAAATACCCCAAGTCTGGGATAGAGAACCAAGGTGCAAATAGATGCTTTCTAGCCTAGGGCTCCTCTCCTTCCCTGTCTGTCACCACTCGGTGCTTCCCCAGCATTCAAGGTCACTCCTGACATTAGGCATCTGTCTGCCATTGTTTAGGTCTGGATCCTCCTTCTGGGGAGTTCTGCCATTACTTCCCCATCAGACTAGGGGCAGTTCAAGGGCAGACACCTTCATCACCCCAGCCAACATTCTTCACAAACCCCCACCCTGACCCCACTCTTCCCTCCTGTGACACAGAATTCAATACAAGATCTGCCAACCCCAGCGGATTTTGATGTGTTCAAAGGTGGCTGTCGATAAACACTGGCTGAGTTGACTTAGATACAAATTCCTTAATGGCAGGAATAGATGATGTAGGTGAGCAGTTCATGGGCACATGGCCAAGAGACAATGAGTCTGGCAGACAGCAGGGAGTGAGGAAGGACACAAGATACGGACTCAGTAGTCCTACAGGGATGCTGGGGGACCTCCCTGCCAACAAGCACCTCTCTGTCTGTCTGTCTGTCTGTCTCTGTGTCTGTCTCTCTCTCTCTCTCTCTCTCTCTCTCTCTCTCTCTCTCTCTCTCTCTCTCTGTTTTCAGTTCTTTCCCCCATTTGATCCTCAAATTCTAGGAAAAGGGAATCCCAGGGTTATGGCAATCCCAGGGTTTAGAGACATATTCCAGAGACGTAAAGGGACCTCCAGCCATTCGTCCTATTTTGAAAAAGGACATTGAAGGAAAACACCCCATCCAGGATGAGGTCGGGTAGTCTTTGGGAGAACCTGAGTGTCCCCAGTAGGAGTGAGATACAGGCCTAGACACAGCACGGCTCTGTTCTTTCCTTGGGGAATGGTGTGGCTCCATCTCCCCAGCTCTCTGTGCTCCCTGCCAAGTGCCCTGGTCTGCAGAAACAGAACAGTGCGGGGCTGGCGACAAGACCCTCGTCTCCTGCACCTTCTGTCTACAGGACTGATGGGCTCAGGGACAAACAGAAGCTACACCTTAAGGGTGAGCGCTTGGAAGTGCTGGGACCAGTGGTGGCTCCAGTCTCCGGCAACAGTAGTGCATTTGATCGGCAAGGCTCTTTGTGCCTTGCTGTGGGCAGAAGCTCAGCTTCCGTGGGCCTGGTTGTCAACCTCCTACCAGCTCTAGAAGTTATGGGATCTCTGACATGCCCATTGCTCTCAAGTTAAGCTGGGCAGGCTCCTTTGCTTACAAAGGAACCATGACGGTCCTGGCCATGGCTAGACCCTGAGAAACCTCGGGGGCCATTCTACCAAGAGTGCTGGACCCTTGTTTAGACAAAACAATGAAGCCAACTCTGTTGGCAGAGGTGTGGCTGAGCCAGCCCTGAAGTTGTGAGCTTGGGAGAACTGCCACCATTACTCATCTGTCTTGTGGCGGCATGGGTGGGGAGAGTTGCCTCCCCAACTCCCCCTGAGCCCATCAATGTCTGTGACAGGTGGAGGAGCTGGCCCTGGAGTCATAAGAGCAGGAAGACTGTCCCTACCCCTCCCCAGCTACAGCACTCAGGAGAGTGCCCCTGTACCTCGCCTGGGCAACACAATAAAGCTGGCCTTAATGGTTCTATCTGTGAGAGAGCCGACCCTGAGAACATAAAAGCAGAAGAACTGGACCCACCCCTCGCTCATTGCTACAAGAGGTAAATTAGCTGGGGCAATGCTGGAGAGCTCACCCTGGTGGTGAGGACAGGAGAGAACTGGCCGACTGACCAACCCTGTTAGCTACCCGGGCCCAGACCCAGGGTTACGACTTGGCCTGCCCCAACATCCACCCCATCTATGATCTGCTGGAGCATGTGAAGGGACCTGATCCACAGACTCAAAGTTGCAGGATCTCCACAACACAGGGGAACAACGGGATATCCAGGAGGAGACCTAGTGAGGGCCCAGCATCAATAGTGTAGCAGAAACCAGAGGCCTTGAGCCAGACCAATGACTCTTTGCAATGAACATTTGCAAGTAAAGATATGTGGGCAAAGGGGTTTGCTGCGTGACTCAGTGTGTCACACTGCAGCTTCCACGATGAGAGTTTCCAATTTTTCCTTTTTCTCTCTTCAATTTTGTTTTATTTGGGGGGAGGGCGCAAGGGCAGAGGGTGGATGCAAAGGGACAGGGAAATGAATAGGATCAAGATATAAAAGACACATAGAACAATTTAAAAAAAAAAAAAAGAGTGCTGGGCTTAGGGTGTCCTTGCTGTGTGAGTGGCTACCTTCTACCAAGGATCACCAAGCCCAAGCCCAGCACCCAGCAAGTCCAGCTCTCAAGGCACGTCCTCCGTGGAGCCGGGTGGGATCTCTATCCCTTTGAAGCCCTCCAGCACTTCACTGGACTTCCTCTTGGAACACCTTCCTGTCTTAGACTTCAGAGTGTAAATGTCTCTGTCAGGGGGGCTAGCCCCTGAAACTAAGGTCACCTCTTGCTTCCTCCCCTGTGCCCAGCCCGGTCCTCTGCACTGCAGAGTGCTCAATAAATACTCAAAACCGGAACACTACAGTTGGTCCAGATTGGGCAGCTTAGCCCCTCACCTTGCAAACTGCATGTATAGTTTTGGACACAAAACGTACAGCTTTTACCTGATTCCCAAAAAGTGCCGTGCCCCCAAACCAAAACGATGACAGATAATATCCACTGAGTGCTTACTGTATATCTGGTTCTTTTAATCAGCATAAGAACCTTATATCTCTCTCTCTCTCTCTCTCTCTCTCTCTCTCTCTCTCTCTCTCTCTCCCTCCCTCCCTCCCTCCCTTCCTCCCTCCTCCCCTCTCCCCTCTCCAAGGTTTCTCTGTGTAGTACTGGCTGTTCCGGATCCGACAGCCTTTGCTGGCTAGGATTAAAGGCGTGTACCACCACTATCTGGCAGGACCACCCTTCTAAAGGAAGCCACTATCACCGCCCTCATTTTAGAGTGGCTCAGAGAGGTAATCTAACTTGCCCCAAGTTACACAGCTACCAAGTGGAAACACCGGAATTTGAACCTGGCCAATCCAGCCAGAGTCCAGACACTCTGAACCACGGTACTAACATTAGAGCCTTGCAGACAAGCAACACTCTGCACTGGGGCACACTGGGTTGTCAAGAGACTGGGTAGTCCCTGGGTGGAGTCTGACAAGTTCTCCCTCCTCCCAGTGGGCAGCGTGGCAGTGAGTTTGACATAGCCCCTCACCAGCTGCCTTCTAGGAAATGTGAGCGCCCAGAGTCAATGGCGGCTACAAAAAGTCCCCTGGGACGCCAAGACAGCAGCCCACAGCCCACTGCTGAGCCCAGAGAGCTGGGCTTGTTTGTGCCCATGCCCAGGGCACCCGCCTCTGCAGCAAACCACAAGCACAGGGCAGGCTGGGCTGTACGGAAGATGTTAGGCCCCCCTCGGTCACTATGGAAGGTCTTGACCTGAAGACAGGGAGTCAGGGGTGGTGGGGCGGAAACGGAGGAGAAACAGAAGCTCCCTGTCAGGGAGTGCAAGGAGGAGGAGACACAAAGTTAGGACAAGCACACAGTGTAGCCTCACCTGAGACTACACAGTCCCGCTCAAAGATTTGTTTTCATTTCTCTCCCCTCCTTCATCCCTCTCTCCTTTTCTCCTGTATTTCTCTCTGTCTCTCTCTGTCTCTCTCTCTTTCTCTCTCTCTGTCTCTCTCTGTCTCTCTCTCTCTCTCTGTCTCTCTCTCTCTCTGTCTCTCTCTCTCTCTCTCTCTCTCTCTCTCACACACACACACACACACACACACACACACACACACACCAACCAACCAACCAACCAAAAGACAAAAATCTTCTTTGAGGTTACAGCCATGTTCTGGGACAGCAGTACTCAGTACTCCAGAGTCAACTCCCTGTGGCCTGCCTTGAGTTGATGTTATGTGTGTATCCTTTACCTGGGAGCTGATGTTTTGTGTGTGTCCTTTACATGGGAGGGTCTGGTCTAAATGGAAAATTCCACAGGGATGGGCCCCTCACACACACAATTCAGTCTGAGCCAAATTAACAGGAATAAACACTACATGGGGCCACATGACTGTTTGCTTCCAAGGGGTGAGCTCTCCCACAGACTCTTCCCAATAACAACATCAGTTTCAGATGGACTTGGGACTACAGGGCTGACAGCACGCGGCTCAGTCTTCCAGCTAAGTGAGAGGCAGGGATAGGGTGGAGAAGTCTGATAGCGTGGAACAGAGAGAAAAGTAGCTCCTCAGAATCAGTGGACACTGTCGCTCCTCTTTACATGCTCCAGAGCCAAAGAAACCAAGACAAAGCCGAGTGTTTGCCCCTGCATAGTTCAGAGAGGACCACTGGCTGCTTCATCTGAGTCTCGCAATGGTTGAAGACCAGTCAAGTAGAACTGTGTCCCTTTCTCTGACGGCAGCAAAGGCCGGAAGAAATCAGAATCCAGGCCAGCTAAGTCCACATCTTGCTGGACACATCACTGTTCTCAGGGAGCTACAGAAGCCGGCTTGGCCCAGTGGTTCTGCAGGCTAGAGATGTTCTACCCACTTCGGAAGCCTACCATGTAAGCATGTCCCATACCTCAGGCCAAATGTCCCAGCTCCCCCAGTTCCTCACGCTCCCATCACGAATCCTGCACTCCGCTCTTCATCTCCAATCACACTCTTATTCATGACTAACTTAAAGAAAACATGAGTGTGCCTGGAAAATGCTCTGGGAATGCTCCCTGCATGGATGATTAGATGAATAATGGCTGAGTGAATGAAGGAAGGAACTGTTAACATTGCCCTGTGGATTCTCTAAGCACCTTAAATAGGCCTCTTTCCAGGAGGCGGCGAACCAGGAGATCACCAGCACGTCTGGTATCGTGACCGGCCTTAATGTTTGTGTCCTTGCTCTGTGACGTGCAATCCTGCAGAGCACATTCTTGTACTATCTCTCTGTATACACTGGTGACCATTTCCTTGGAATAAATTCCTGAACAATCCCACTTTAAAAGTGGAATAAACAAAACCAAATTAGGAAGGGAGATTTACTGCAGAAGGGGGTTAAAAAAAAAACAAAACTTATAACAAGTAATTTTAGGCGAAACAGAAAGCCTAGTTAGGCTCTTAGCTCTTGATGGTGGGTAGCTGGTGCTCTGCAGTTATGCGTCCAGGCTTCCGTAGCTACAGACTCCAGGACAGGACTACGGTGCTCACTCTGGGATCGGCTCTGTCTGTGATCTCATCATAGGGCAAGGCCTGGAGTCCCGGCCGCGTTACAGACTCCCTGCCAGCCGGGTCAGCTTCCTCCAGTGCCTGGAGCCTGGCAGGACCTAGAACATGGGCAATGCTTAGCAGAAGCCTGTAGTTGGCCCCGAGGCATATTAAGTCATGGAAATGAAGGGGAAGAGCCAGACTGTCTGTCATGGGTACCTATTGTGCATCAGGATCAGGCACTGTAGTGGGAATCCTGCCTGTGTTATCACATCCATTATCTCATTTAAATCTCTTGGCGGCTCCTCAGACAGCCTCTGCTTTCCTGGTGAAAAGGAGGCTCAGGGAAACGAATCTGATTTCCTCTTAATCACACAGCAACTGCTCAGTCTTGCTGGCTTCTCCGGAGATCCAGGAATCATCATCATCCCTGGGTGCAAGTAGCTAGCTCATGGTGTGTCCCGGTCCCTCTGCTCTTTTGAAACCAGTGACTGCCAGTCCTGGCAGGACTGACAGAGCCCTTGGCAGACAGGGTCACAATCACAAGGTACCTCTGGGTGGATGTGGACACAGCGGAAATGGGTGCTGAGATTCTGCAGAGCACAGGAAATGAGAGGGCTTTGTTGCCTTGGCAACGGGCGGCCGGGGTCAGCGGCAGAGCAAGGCAATCACAGGGCTAACGGAAGAAAACAGGCCATATTGTCAGGTCTGAGGTTCTAGGGATGGAGGACGCATAGAGGCAACCCCATTCCTATACCTGGGCTCCGGCGAACATGTGCTTCGGAGGACAGACCCCAAGTGAGGGAGACTGCAGCGGTTAAATGCCTCTTCTAAGGGGTGGAGGAGGGGTGGCAGCTGCCTGCTGGGGTTCACCCACAGCCTAGCCCTATCCGGAGCACAGCCGCCAGCCAGCCAGCTGGGGACCTTCCCGCTAAGACCAGGCTGTAGGCAGGGAGAGGGAGCTGGGCACCACGTTAACGTCCCCATAACCTCTCCTGTGCTTCTACCACATCTGGCCTGAGAGGACTCACCTTACCTGCTAGCTGGCTAGAGAAGCCTCCCCGTTCTCTAGACCTGTCCTCACAGGCTGCAGAGAGGAAAGGCGTGATTGGGGCTTATGAACAATGACCCTGAAGCAAGAGAGGAACAGAATTCAGGGCTATCTTGACAAGCATCTCGCCAACCCACCCCCACCCCACCCCCCAGGCCAACACAGGAAGGGGCCTGACCCAGGCAGGTGCTTGATCTTGGATCAGAAGGAGGGTAGCTGTGGGCACAGGCTGCGTCGGGGCCATGCTCCTCCCAGGGAAGGAGAGAACCTACTTCTCTCCACCTGCTCTGATTTTCCTGGCGGAGTTTTTCAGGTCAGTTTATTGAGGGCACACAGGAGGGCCGGGTAACCTTTCCCTGGGATGGCTCTGGCATGTCTTCTTTTGCTGGCGATAAAACCTAGGACTGTGCACATGCTGCTACAGAGCTACAGCCCACACCTTTTCTTAATCGTGCCAAGAAGAGGAACGCCATGTGTTTTACAGCTAAAGCATCTTCCGACGTTATCACCTTTATGCTCAGAGTGACCCCATGAGCAAGGCAGGGCCAGTGGCAGCTTTCTCTCTTTTTTGTTTACAGATTAAACAGCAACCTAGAAGTAAATAAGTGTCCAAGATCGTACTACTGGTTGGAAGTCAGGGCCCAGCTCTCTGCCTCCAGCACCCTCCTCTCTGTACATCTGTCTTCGTCAGGGTTTCTGTTGTTGTGATAAAATACTGCAACCAAAGGCAACTTGAGGAGGAAAGGGTTTATCTCCACTTACAGCCGCATCACAGTCCATCACTGAAGGAAGTCAGGGCAGGAACTCAAGGCAGGAACCGGGAGGCAGGTACTGAAGCAGAAGCCATGGAGGAATGCTACTTCCTGGCTTGCTCACAGGTCAGTCTGGTGGGGACA
The DNA here is from genome assembly GCF_949786415.1 of Peromyscus eremicus. Classification (NCBI taxonomy): domain Eukaryota; kingdom Metazoa; phylum Chordata; class Mammalia; order Rodentia; family Cricetidae; genus Peromyscus; species Peromyscus eremicus. The sequence continues at coordinate 57,205,644 of NC_081431.1, read as the reverse complement.
TTTTCTCAATTCAGGTTCCCTCTTCTCAAATGACTCTATTTTGTGTCAAGTTCCCCCCCAAAATCTAACCATGACAGTGACCATGGTCTTATGTGCCCAGCATGCTGAGAGACAGAACGGGAGCAGGAGAGACAGCAAGAGACCCCAGGGGACCCCTTATTCCCACTCTCAGTGCTGCCCCAGAAAGGCAGTGTGGAGACACAGCCAGTGGCCAGCATCTCTGCACCTGCCCTAGACTGTATTTAACACACACACACACACACACACACACACACACACACATACACACACACATACACACATATACACACACACATACACACACATACACACATACACACACACATACACGCATACACACACACATACACGCATACACACACACATACACGCATACACACACACATACACGCATACACACACACATACACACACACATATATATACACACACACACACACACACACACACACACACACACACACCAAACTAGAGTATCTTATACAATGTCAACGTGAACTTGAACAATGGCAGAAGGACATCTTTGGGGACAGGGAACGTAGCTCCAAGAGTGCTTGCCTAGCATGCATGAGGACCTACATTCAATTCTCAGTACAAAAACAAAAACAAACAACCAAAAACCCATGTTTGGTTCCCTCTCTTTTGAGTTATTAGCTCCAGGGGCTACGGCACCTCTGTGTCTCCATGGAATGCAGAAATCATCATGCTTGTAGATCCTGGGAGTCATTTGCTTCAAGAACTAAAGGTAGAGCTACAGGTAGTGATGCACACCCATAATCTCAGCACTTGAAACAGAGGCAGGAGGATCACTGCAAATTCAAGACCAGTCTATATAGTGAGTCCCAAGCTAGTCAGGCTACACAGTTAGACTCTGTTTCAAACAAGCAGAAACATAAACAAACACACAAAAAAAACTAAATAAGAAAATAAACAAAAATACAACAACAACCACAAAACTGAAAGGGGATCTAAATCCTTCATAAATCAACTTGGTCCACGAAAGCCCTGGTATCATAGGAGGTCTGCGGCAGCTCCTAGCTGCCTCATACTAGACAGTGGCCAGGCTGAATCTCCCTGGAAGGGAGCCGAGTGGGAACGGGTTACAAACCTCAGCACTTCTGGTCAGGTCTGACTGCCTCTACCCGAGCAAGGCTTTGACTAAGTCTGAACTACCCTGTAGTGTCCTTGAATACTTGGGGCTGTTGATGGTTATGGACAAATGTGGTGATGTATTGTGTACCCCAATAAAACTTGTATGAGGATCAGAGGCCAGAGCCAGCCACTAGATTAGACATAGAGGCCAGATAGTGGTGGCACACACCCTTAGATCACTCTGGAAGCAGAGATCTGTCTGGATCTCTGTGAGTTCAAGGCCACACTGGAAACAGAGCCAGGCAGTGGTGGCACACATCTTTAATCCCAGTACTGGGAAGCACACATGCCTTTAATCCCAGGACGTGACGGCTGGGTGGAGAAAGGTATATAAGGCCCGAGGAAACAGGAACTAAAGCAGTTCAGCTGAGACCCTTTCGAGTGAGGACTCAGAGGATTTCAGTCAGAGGATGCGTGGAGTTGTTAAGGTAAGAGGTGGTGGCTGTGGCTTGCTCTGCTTCTCTGATCTTTCAGCTTTTACCTCAATATCTGGCTCTGGGTTTTTTAATCATAAGACCATTTAACATTTGAACAACAGACCAAGGTTCTGGGGATTGGAGAAGCTGCCTGGGTTGGCTCTGAGCAGGGAGGAAACATGTTTTTCCCCATGTGATCTGCTAACAGGAAGCAGCTGGGAAGAGTGGGGAGCCAAGGAGGCCTTACCCTGCACAGCCATCCTGATCTTTTAGTTTGATCTTCTTCCCTAGGACCTGTCATTCAAGCCCTCTGGCCTAAGGGGACCACCAGAAACTTCTATGTGTGCACGTGGGGACTTTCAGACCAGATAGACACCCTGGAGAAAAGGGGGGGGGGTCATGGGCAGCCTGGGGACCCAGAGACCATGGCAATGAAGCCCCCTTTCCTGAACACACACGCTACTGGGGCTGGCAGTGTGCAAACAAACATGGCTTATGTTAGCTCAGTGAATCACTTGGTAAAGTGTTTATGGCTAACATCGCCATTTCATAGATGAGGAAACTGAGGGCAGAGATGGACAACAAAATCCCTGATGCCACTGTCAGTGTCAAATCCACCTCCATTGAGCTGACTGTGTATCTAGGGTGTTTGGGGTCATGTGTGGATGCAGTCACAGAGACATTGCCGGAAAAGAACCTGGGCCCCCTGGTTACCAGCCGAGCCACCGTCCAGACTCAGAAGGCACAGACAGCACAGCACAAGGGACTTTGGGGCTTAGAATGCAGCCTTCGGAGGAGGCGGTGGGTGCTGGTATGGTGTTGACAGCTGGTCTTTGGGCATGAGAAAAGTCACGTCGGGTTCCGGGGCTCTTGCACTGGCAGCCCAGATCTTCCCACAGGAGACTGCCCATGAGGGCCAAGAAGAACTCACCCAAGACTACAAGTGATGGGATAAAGGCCTGGCTCTGGGCCAGTGCCAGCCCGGCAACCAGCTGCAAGCGCAGTGGGAAGGGGCTGTGTGGCAGACAACCACAGCCTCCTCACCAGACCACCCCATCTCCTTGGTCTCCGTTAGGTGAGATACCCACACCAGCGACTCCTCCAGTGAATGGTCTGGGCAGCCTGTGGTATGTGATTTCTAGTCACTCAGTTGGACCATAGGGTATTTTGTTGTGAATCAGGTTCTTCCTGTGTAGGCGTGGATAGCCTAGAACACACAACAATGGCCCTTCCTCAGCCTTCCGGGTACTGGGATTACAGGTGAGCCTCACCATGCCCAGTTTCTAACCACAAGATCTCGATGGAGAAAGGACATTCCAAATGTACATCTGGGGCTCATAATCATGGTGCATGGAAGGCCTTGGAAACACATATGCCTGGCCAAGCTGGCGTCCAGGAGCCTGGAGGAAGCCACAGGGTTTCATGGAAAGGTATCTCTTTGCTCACCATGAAATCAGTTCTCTCCACAAAAGTGTCGGGACACAGACTGTTGCAGAGCTGGATTTGAACACAGGTTCCAGGAGCCACAAGTCCCATCTTCTCAGACTTCTGACAGCCTTGGGCTCAATAACGTCTGTACACACAGGATATCCGCATTCCTGGTTCAGGGACACTGTGTGGATATCGGTGTCCCTTAGCAATACAACCAGGATCATTAACAGAGAGTACTGGCTCCCTGAGCCTCAGCTTTCTACTCGAGTGTTAGCAGATGCCATCCAGCTGTGGCCCTCACCCTTCACCTGGTGACTCATCTCCTGCGTAGACTCCAAACCCATTAGTCCCTAGGCCATGGGCCCTCTGGACAGCCTATGCCTTTTAGCCTGTGGGCAGTTCTGTCTAAGGGAAAAACAAACAAAACAAAACAAAACCCCAGCAAAGATAACCTCTGAACCAGCAGAAGCCAGCTCCCCAGGAACAGGGTGGGGATGTTTGGGGATGCCCCGCTGTAGCTGATGATTTTCCCATCTTGTCAGGCCGGAAGTGACAGGGTGTGGGGAGGGTGTGATACTGGTTTCCAATGCCACCCAGTTCAAGATCCTAATCAGAGTCCCCGTGAGAAACAGCTGATACTAGTCTGGTCTTCCGGTGGCTGGGGGCAGGGGCAGGAGAGGGCAGACTATCCCAAAACACTAATGAAGCTGTCACACTGTCTTCCGGAGATTATTCACAAAGAGAGATCACAGATAGATGAGCAAATTATGGTACATGCACGAGAAACAACGTGAAAGGATGTGCACGGAGCTCTGGGTAATATGGGAAACCACCTGACATAACATAAAAATATGAAATTATATGCAGGCCATGATCCTGACAGTGTAGAGCCAACTTTAAAAGTAGAGATGAGGATGACGTCTGCTTCCTGAGTGGGGGATTCTGGCTGCTTAAAGATTTTCTATTTTTCTTTGATCTTGACTAATAAGGAAAAAAAATTCTACATGCTACACAAAACCTGGGTTGGGGAGGGGGAGAGGAATGGTGGATGGGGGAGGGCTTGTGCCTCTGGCTCACCAAGGGACAAAGGGGTCTGTGTGTGTTTGTGGGTGGGCAGAGGAAGAAAGCTGTCTATGAGGCCTGGTGTGGCCTTGAGACTGGATGGGGGAGATGGCGTAGAGCTGGGGGAGGGCATTTGGAGAGCTTGCTAAGGGGACTCTCTCCCTGGAAGGGACAGACCCAAGAAGAATGGACTAGCCTAGGTAGAAAAGATGCTATGAAGCATGTGTGAACCGAGGTTGTGCCCTAATCGACGTCCTGGTGCTGGTGGAGCAGAGGAGGCAGAGGAGGTAGATGACAGGGGTGGGCTTAGAGAGGGACATTCCAGAAGGTCTTAGAGTGAAGTGGGGGGTGGGGTGGGTGAGGGTATAGCTGTGCATCATGGAGCCAGAGGAAGACCTCTTACAGAACAGTGGGCCACAGGACTGCCCGAGAGAGGTGGTCTACCCTCGGCTATCAGGAGCCAGCCAGCTTCCCAACTTAGCAGCAGAGCACCAGGTTAGCCTGGAGGGCTGGAGGCAGGGACAGAGCAAGGGAAGGCTCTGGAGGCCACAGGAAGGAGTGTGGACGGGGTCAGCAGAGAGCCCAGGGCTTCAGGAGACAGAGGGGCAGCCAGAATCAGAAAGAAAATGCCAGCCAGAGACTGGGCACCCGAGAGGGTGGCTGCATTTCAAATGATCTTCTAAAGCAAAGTCTGAAAGTGGTGCCTAGGGGCCTTTGGGTATTAATTTTTGGTTTAGTTCAGTGATTGAGGGTTGGGGAAAGGGTATGCCTGGCACCCCCGGGGGTAAAGTGCTGATCTGAAGCCACAAGACTCCTGGAGGGCAAATCCAGCTCACCATGTGGCCTACAGTCCTACCTTCCACTCTCTAGGCCTCAGTTTCCCCTAGAGAGGTAGGGGCAGGGTGACAGCCTTTCTATTATCAGGGGCTCTGGTAATAAAAATGATTGTAAAACTCTTTTCAAATGGTGCGGCCGCCTCACAAGGGAGGCAATTCTTTCCCACAGAGAGGGTTCAGTTCCTGCAGGGATCTGCTTGGAACCTCTCTGCCCTTCAAAAGAGGGGCCCTTCTGTTCCCTTGTGATCTGGGTGAATGCTGTGTCTCTGGGGTAGCAGTGGCCCGGGCCCCGTGCCCGTCGCTGGCAGCCGCCTGCACACAGCACAAGGGAAACTTTGTGTGCCTCCCAAGCCTGGTGTGTGAACTGCCAAGTGTGTGTGGGGGGGGGTGGGAGTGGGGGACTTCTCTTTTGACAGTGGAGGAAACTGAGGCACAGGGGGGGAAGCCAATAGAAACTAAGACTTATCTTGAAAAGTGGTACTGAGAACTAGCATGTAAAAAGTACTGCGTGGCTTATGTAGTAATAATGATAGCGTGGTGGTGTGATTTGAAAGGTCCTCACTCTGGGCCTGTGACCCGTCACCTCACATTCCCACTGCGGCAGGCATAAGCCATTCCCACCTACGAATGTGTCTTCCACACCATGATGGCTTCCTAGGCCCTCAAACTGTGAGACAAAGTAACAATAACAAGAACAACAACAACTCTCCTATAAGCTACTTTTTATCAGGGGTTTGGTCCAAGCAACAAGAAAAAATAACCCAGCCGCCGTGGTGGCACATGCCTTTAATCCCAGCACTCGGGAGGCAGAGCCGGGTGGATCTCTGTGAGTTCGAGGCCAGCCTGGTCTATAGAGCGAGATCCATGACAGGCACCAAAACTACACAGAGAAACCCTGTCTCTAAAAACCAACAAAACAAAACAAAACAAAAAAACAAAAACAAATAAACAACAACAACAAAACCAGAAAAAATAACCCACACAGAGGGCAAGGCCCAGGTGCTTATCCAGCGCTCACCATGGCGGTCACTTCACATGTGTCACCTTTTTTGACATCTGTTTATTCACAACAAAAATACGCTAGGATGGGACTCATCAATGTCCCCCTTCTGTCAGAATGGTAAATCCCGAAGATGTTCATTCTTTATTGTTCAAACTGTGGGTGTCACCAAAGATGGAAAAGGGCCTTTGCCGATGTGAGAGGTCTTGGTGGGGAGTGAATCCTAGACCATCCAGGTGGACTCGATCTTATCGCACAAGTCCTGACAACCCAGAGCCTCTCCCTGCCGCACTGGGAGGGACGGCCGCCCAGGGGCTTGTCTGGTTCTTGCTGATTTTGGAGGAGCAGGAAGAGCCTCCGGCCAAAACCGCAGATGGTCTTTAGAAGCCATCAGGGACAAGGAACAGATTCTCCTGCAGCATCCAGAAGGACACCCTCTACAGATATCTTGATTTTTATCTTATTTCCTTTCTTTCTTTTTAGTGCTAGGGATGGAACTCAAGCCTCTATGCATGCTGGGCAAGTGCTGTACCATTGACCTGTGTCTGATTGTATTCAGCCATACCCTTTGGGCTTCTGATGCACGAGGCTGTAAGAGAACACATTTGTGTTGTTTATGCCATTCAGGTTGTGGTCCATTTTACAGAAGCAGAGGAAAGCATTCCACTCCCTCTTATAGGTGAGGGTGAGAAGAGTGAGCGAGGTCCCGGCAGAACTGCTGGAGGTGGAGGGGCTCACCTTGAACCCGTGCCCTCTCACAACGGGGACTGACTTCCACAGAATGGCGGGCCCTGTGCCATGTACGGCACTGAAAACAACCAGATCCCCTTGAGACGTGTCCGCCAACATAGCCTCTGCTGTCCACAGCTCCCGCTCACCACGGTCACAGCATCGGCCTTCCACAGCTCTTCAAACACCACCTTGTTCCACCCTTACAGCAGTCCACTGAAATGGGAACTGATACTCTCACTTGTAGATAGGGATCTGAGGCTCTGAGAAGCAAGTGTTGGTTACAGGGTCCCCAGCTCGCTACATCAGATGACCCCAGACCTCCTGCATCCGACTCTAGACTCTGGGCTCTTCCTTACCTCAGGTGTGGAGGGATCCTGCAATACTTGGAGCAGAGATTTAGGGTACCACTACCCCATCAGTGTAGGGGATAGGAGTCTCAGGTCCTCTGACCCAGTTTCAACAAACTTCTCCCAGGCTGAGCTACACCACAGAAAAGCACGTTGGGTCAGTCATCAATGCACTGATGCACTCTTTGTCATCCAATCTGGCTTCTCGTGTCCAGAGGCTCTTTGAGTGGCTGTGTTCTAAGGGTAAGCCTTTCCTGCTCCTGAGGGGCACACAGGGAGACTGTCATTAGGGCTCACACTGTAGGCTTGCACCCTCAGACTCTCCTGTCACCTCTTAGTCTGTTGCTCCCCACCCCATTGTCCCATTGTCCTCCCTGAGGGCTTGGCTACAAGACCAAGACAGCTTAATCAGGGCCCAGGCCACCCCTAAATCTCACAACCGTCTATCCTGGCAAGACTTGTTTACCAAGCATGCTCCCTCACAGGACCTGGCTGACCCAGCCCTCACCCTGAGCTGCTGTTATCTTCCCTTTTCAAAAGAGGAAAGGGTTACTCAGATTGTGAGCTGCGTTCACCATCGTCCAGGACTTGGACAAGGTCCTGACCTCCGAATCCATCTCCCTTTCCACTGCTTTGACCATAATGCCTGTTGACCAGCACTTGAGACAGAACCTGCCCCGCCCCCAGGTTCTGCCTCTGCTCACCTCCATTGCCCCTAGGCCAGGAAACGCCAAGAACAACCTGAGAATCCCATCCCAGCTGAAACAGACGGAGAAAGCCACCTCCTGCTTTCACACATTCCCAAAATGACCTGTGTGAGATCATGCCCTCAGCTACACTCAGCCAGCCTGGGCACTCTGAGAATGTGATGCATAGAGTACTCTGTCCGTTCTCCAGTCCTAGCCAGCTGAGAGTCACCTGTGTCCCAGACCAGGGACCACTGCCCAGCCACACCTGGCTGGCTAACTCCATATGTCCCAGGCCTCAGGCCTTAGGCAGCCCAGCTGCCTAGGAGTGGCTGTGATGGGGGAGTGAGTCATGGGGCCTGGAATCCCAATTCTTCCAGGACTTCATTCCTCCCAGCCAGCTCTCCATCTGCCCTCCAGATGTCTGCACTTCAGAAACACTCTCTGTCCACAAGGACCCGAGTTCTAGGGTACACGTACGTAACCTTAGGGAAACACCTTGAGAGCTACCAGGTGCCTTCATAAGCAGCGGGCCACTCGATGATTCTCAAATTTCAGTGATCATACTTGGTGGGAACCCTGGCTTCCCACAGAACAGTGCTTACTGGCTAAAGCATAGGAAGCTGCTGAGGAAACACAGCCCCTACCTGCAGAGATCTCCCAATCTGGTGATCAAGACACGGAGACTCTGAGACAAGTGGGGAACGTAACCCTAGACCTCAAGTCAACCCAACTGTGGAAGAGCCAGGGCTTCACGTGAGGTAGGTAGGTAGGACCATCTCTATCCCTGGAGAGCTTCCAACGTCTAGAAATAAAGGACTCAGAAGAAAAGCCTAGGAGCAAAGATGGAAGAAAGAGAAATAAGTGGATTCTCATGTAACGCCTACTATATGATATAATACCTACTGTATGAGATGATGCCTACTGTATGATATAATGCCTACTGTATGATAAAATGCCTACTGTATGATATAATGCCTACTGTATGATATAATGCCTACCGTATGATATAATGCCTATTGTATGCCCGTTTCACATACGTTCAGTCTTCGATAGCACTCACAGTCCTCTCATTCAATCACAGCTAATAAGTAGCAGACCCCGGATGCAAAGTCAGGTGGGACCACACCCTGCCTCTGGGTGGCCCTGTGTGTGACTGCTCATTCATCTCTTCCCGTGTTATCATCTAGACAAGAGTCGGCTCGTCTTCCCATCTGTATCCTCTAATATTAAATATCGCTACATCTAGGAGAGCCGCCCTGACCATATTCCACTGCAACCAGATGGTCTGCTAACTCTGTCCACGTAAAGACAAGAGAAGGATCCCAGAAGAGCTCTCATCTTCCTGCTAGAGAAGCCCTCATAGTGTAAGGGCAAGCTGTGATCCAGACAGGGCTGTTTGGGGGTCTCTGGGATGGAAGGCTCAAGGTGATGGAAAGGCCCCAGCTTGGCCTCAGCCCAGTTTCTAGGTAAAGCTGTGGCTTAGGGTCTCTAGAAAAAGCAATGGTTGGAGGCACACAATAGGAAAGCCTGTGGTGGGGGAAGGGTACGAGGGGGTGCTGCAGAAATGCCCAATGCAGGCTCCCTGAGCCCACTGCCTGCTCTGTAGCACCCAGGATAGAAAGCAGCTCGGCCTGTCCATCACTGTATCAGAGCCCCCGGAGACCCAGCTTACGGCACAGAACCACAGACCCCAAAGTGCTTTGCAGCTCCTCCATTCCCAAGAAGAGGTCTGCAGAGAGGGAGAGAAAAACACAGCCACATGGTCACAGATACGGGTTTGTAGAGAGAGCAGTTTCCCTCTATGTGAGCAGCAGTTGGGACTTGAAGGAACAGGAGACAGGATTTCATTAAATGGTTGCTTCTCCAGGCATGCTATGGCCAAGGGCTCCGTCAGTGAACCAGGGTCTTGTGCTTGTCCCTGCTCTTCCCGTACTTGCTCCAAATTGCCCCAGACACAGGAGCCCTGTTGGTCATTAGTCAAGGAAGTCCGAGGCTAAACCAATGATGATTTGGGGTGGGTTTTGTCTATCTACAATGGGCAAGTTAGCGTGGCCACACGGGAAGGTTTGCTGAGGGGTGGGGGGAGAGCTGGCTGTGACTTCTAGTCCCAATAACTGCAAGAAAAGAAGATTTCAGAAACAGACAGGCTGGAAAACACCGACGTTTTGCTTATGTCAACCAACACCATTCCTATCCTGTGCAAAATCACCCAACATACCTAATGGACTCTGCATCCTGAAGTCCCAGGAGAAGGAAGCAAGAAGCTTCGTTTGTTCTGTGGGGACAAGGGCAGTTTGTAGTAGATAGTACCTAAGCCTAGAATCAGAGTCCTAAACATCACCAAGGAGAACAGATCAGCTCTGCTCTCCAGGCCATTAAAATCCTAGGCTCGCTCACCCTACCTAGTTTTTCCATACAGTGCAGGGCTGCCCCACCCAAGGCTCCCACCCCCAGTCTTTCAGCTAGCGTAGAGTTGAGTGGCTAAGCCTGGCTGCTTTTCCCAGCCCAAATGACGCAGGGGCCAGCTGGCTGCTGCAGAGGAGGGCGTGGGAATCCTGTGGGTTGTGCTGGGCAACTGTGCCCTCTTGTGGTAGCCACAGAATGATGCAAGGACATGCAGACAAAGGATGAGCCAGATTTCCTAGCTCCCTTTCCCAGAATCTCATCCCTGGGCCCTTAGACACAAACTCGTGTCAGTCGGCTTAGTCCTACTCTAAAGGAAGTGGAGGAGGACACTGCACTGTTTTTGCAAGCTTCTAAACCAAACCCACCTAGGAGAGAGAAGGCCAGTGCTTCCACATTCCAGGAACACCCTCTGGGAAAGCCCTCATCTGGCTACAGCATCCGCTCATCTCTGTCAAAACTCTTTGCTCTTCTGTCTGAGAAACTAACTCTGCTAGAGGAAAAGCCTAAGCCTCCCTCCCTATACTGAGGTTCAAAAGGCACAGTATAGGCTTCTTTGAGGATGAGGTCCTGCTTCCAGTCGCTCCAAAGGGGACCAAACACCCCCTAAGGCAGGAGCATTCACTGACTGAGGATCCATTTCATGCCAAGTTTGCAGCCACAGCCTCTCAGCAGGATCAAAGAGACCATAACCAAAGCCCCATTTAAAGAGAGGAAGGTCAGGCCTCGGAAGGTCAAGTGTCTTGCTCATAACCTACCATTTGTCAATAACCTCCAGTTTCCACAAGCCTGGTGCTAAGTGTGTTATACAGACAATCTCATTCTGTGCCCATGGGCTAGGCTGCCCCAGGTAGCAGGTTAGAGTTAGCCCCAGGTTACAGATGAAGGTTCAGAGGCAGGAGGGGCATGTGGTACATACAAAGTTACAAATACAAAAGTCAGATACACACCTAGAAAGTATCAGAAGCATAGGAACACACTTCTATTCCATCCTTATTCTAACACTGGCTTTATATACTTATCTCATTTTATTTTTATGTATGTGTATGTATATGTGTGAGTGTATGTGTGTGAGTGTATGTCACATGCATGGCAGTGTCTGCAGAGGCCAGAAGAGGGTGCTGGATCCCCTAGAGCTGGAGTTACAGGCTGTAATGAGGCATCTAATGTGGGTGCTGGGCGCTAAACAAGGATCCTTTGTGGGAGAATCAGGAACTCCTAACCACTGAGCTACCTATCCAAGCCCCTTCTACTGTGTTAGCTGAGCTTTGCTTTTCATTTGCTTGTTTTTGGAGGCCCATGTTGCCTCCTTCCTGCCCCTTCAAGTACCTCACACAAGACTCCATTCCCATCTCGGGTACCACACAGCACAGCACAGAGACAGCATTTCAGGTATCACACAGCACAGCACAGTCAGCATCTCAGGTACCACATAGCACAGAGACAGCATCTCAGGTACCACATGGCACAGCACAGAGACAGAATCTATTCTGTAGCTTCTGGGGTATCCCTTTGTCTTTCTGCAGAAGCTGTAGAAATGACCTAAGTGCCTCTTTCCTTCTTCTCTTCATCTCTTCTTAGTCATGCCCACCCTTTCTCAACATAATTACAGTAAAAAAGGACTGGAATCCAGCCAGCGATTTCCTGGGCAATGGCCTGCTCTTCCCAGTGTAAGTGGTGTGAGCAAGCTGGCCTCAGTGAACTCATGTGCAAGCAGGGAAGATGAAGTGATATCTGCTGGCAGGTGATTACCAGCAGAGGAAGGTGTTCTGGGAGAAGGTGGAGTTGGTGGCTAGGTGATTTCTGGCCTAATTCTCCCTGAAGTGGACTCCAGGGGCCTCTGTGGCCACAGCATGACTCCATAAGTGCTCATCCCATGGAGGGTAGACAACCTGAAAGCAAGCCTTAATGGTCTCCTGAAGTGGCCTCTGGGTTTGGGCACAAGGCCACCGGGATGTAGGTTAGGGGACACTGGATAAGCACATACGCCAAGCTTTTATTTTTCTTCCAGAACCACTATGCACTGTTTTATGAAACAGGAAACAGGGCTGAAATTTGCCCAGGCTCCTCAGAGGCCCCGGGATCCTGCCTGGACTCTAATCACAAACCACCCTGGTTTGAAGGATGGGGGTGGAAATATTGCATTTCAACATCACTGTTGGTACCGTGGGAATGCAGAGGAATCTGAACTTGATACCAGGGCTGACTCCTCTAAGGTTTCCTTACAGAAACAGCATCTCATCTGCATCTCAGCCACTAAGGGGGCCTGCGGTCTGGCAGTGTCACAGAGGGCTGGAGAGCCAGGAGTCAGGGTTGCAGGGTCACTGGATGACTCAAATGCCCTCTGCAGTAGAAATGAGCCTGCAGGCCTGAGCTTTTCCTGTGATGATTGCTCCCCCGGAACCCTGCATCAGGCCTCTGACTCTTCTCCATGATAGGTGCTTCTCTTGGGCTTCCTGATGAGCTGGCCTTTGAGTGCGGTCACCCCATTCCCATGTTTTCTATACAGGCAATGGAGGATGTCCTCTCTTCCATCCAGGAAGGGGCAAAGGGCCCTGAGGTCCACCCAGGGTCCATGGAGGGATGAGAACTGTTCTGTGGTCTCCCAGTTACAGTTCAGGGCGGCACAAGAGAAGGCCAAGAGAAAGGACAGTGTCTAGGGACTGCTAGATGACACCACCCGCTTATCTCCACACCTACCTCCCCACCACCCTCTCACCTCCACACCTACCTCCCACCACCCCCTCACCTCCACACCTACCACCCCACCACCCTATCATCTCCACACCTACCTCCCACCACCCCTTCACCTCCACACCTACCTCCCCCCACCCCCTCACCTCCACACCTACCTCCCCCCACCCCTCACCTCCACACCTACCTCCCCCCACCCCCTCACCTCCACACCTACCTCCCCCCACCCCCTCACCTCCACACCTACCACCCCACTACCCTGCTCATCTCCACACCTGCCTCCTCCTAGAAGCCTCCAGCTTCCTTCCCCGGGATTGATTGGATTCCTACAAGCCCAGGAGGAGACCCCATCTCCCAGGAGCTTTTCTGCCTCTCCAGTTGTTACTGTTTCTGGTCCTCCAGGACCCTGGGCTGCCTCTGCTGTACTTACTACACCTGGGTGTGATCATTGGCTTCTTACCAACCACTCTTATGAAAAGTATCTCACATTGCTTGTTACGAACACCTACCTGGTCCTAAAATGACAAACGGCAAGTGTTCAGTGAACGCAGCACGTATATATCTCTCTTGGCCCTGCACTCCCAAGTCCCCAGCCTAAACTCATCCTAAGGGTTTGACTGTCCTCATGAGGTTCTTGAATGACAGGCCCCAGGCAGGGTCACATGACAGCACCAGAAGCTGGCACCAAACCCCTCCATAGGCCTGCTGAGCTGGTCATCACACCTCCCCTCCAGCACCTGGGAACTCAGCTGGGCCCGCCCCCGCTTGGCTTCTCTTTCCCGTCCTCTCTTGTCCTCTCTTCCGGAAACACCTTTTTCCTCCCCATTAGTCCGCTGTGTTTCCTGCACAGGAAGAGGGCTTTTGGATGTGGGGTGCTATTTATAGCATGGATCCCTCTTTGTAGATTTCACCGAAAAAGGGATCACGGCACAGATTTGGGGTGGAGGACACTGGGGCTTTCCACGGTCCTGGCCCCAAGGAGGAGAAGCCTGAGACTGCAAATGAGTATTGGAGCCTAGAAGCTTCAAAGCATCTCCTAAATTCCAAACGGGGTTTCCTTGCTGATGTCTACATCTTCAGGGGTCCCACAACTTTCCCAATGCCTTAGACCCCAAACCTCAGAGGCAGAAGAATCACAGGTTCTATACGTGGGGAGGACCTGAGGTCCGTTTTGTAAGAAAGACATCCAGAGATATTTATTTGAATTCAGTCCCATGGGACGGTTCAGTCATGCCCCAGGCTAAAATTCCTTGACACTTGCTTAACACCTCACAACTACAAAGGATTACCCCAGTGGTGGTATCTTTGGGGTGGGCTGAATGTGTCACCAATAAAGAAAGTTGAACTCCAAGTTTCTCAGAATGTGGTTTTATTTGGAGTAGGGTCATGGCAGATATAATTGGTTAAAATGAGGTCATGCCGAAGTGGGGGAGGGCCCCTCACACAGTATGACCTGCGTACTAACAAGAGGGAGATTTGGACATAGACTCACACAGTAACAAGATGATCTGAGGACTTCATGGAGACCATGGCCACACAGTAATGGGGACAGAGGCTGGAATGATGGATCTACAGACCAAGGGAGGCCTCCTGGCAAACACTGTAAGCTAGAAGAGGCAAGAAGGGCTTCTTCACTATGGGTGTCATGAATGTGACTCTACTAATATCTCTGAAGGATTTATTTATTTTTATTTTATGCGTAAAGGTGTTGTGTCTGCATGTATGTCTGTGTATCATGTTGGTGCCTGACAGACACAAAGGCAAGAAGATGATGTGGAATCCTCTGGAACAGGAGTTACATACAGGTCTGAGACACCATGTAGGTTCTGGAAACTGAACATGGGTCCTCTGGAAGAACAGTCAGTGCTCTTAACCCTGAGATAGCTCTCTAGCCCCTGCCCTGCTGGCATCTTGATTTTGGACTTTCAGTCGCTAAAATTTAAACAAAGAATTCCTGGGATTTGGGGGTCTTGTTGTTTGTTTAATTTTTCAAGGAACTTTTTAAAATAGCTTTTTTTGTTGTTTATTTGTTTGTTTTTGAGATAGTATCTCACCATGTAACTCTGGCTGATTTGGAACTCTCTATGTAGACCAGGCTGGCCTTGAACTCACAGAGATCCGCCTGTCTCTGTCTCACAAGTGCTGGGATTAAAGGATGTACCACCATGACAAGCTTTTTTTTTTTTTTTTAAGATTTACTTTTGGGGGCTGGAGTGACCTACATACGACTAAAGCTTTTTAAAAATCAAGAATATTTAGTTGCTATTTCACATGTATGAGTGTTTTGCCTGCATTTATGTATGTGCCCCACTTGGCCCGGAGGCCAGAAGAAGGCATTGGACCCCTGGGACTGGAGTTACAGATGGTTGTGAGCCACCATGTAGGAGCTGGGAACAAACTCAGGTCCTTAGCAAGAAGAGCAAGAGCTCTTAACTGCTGAGCCATCCATCTTTCCAGCCCCAGGAAACACGGCCCAGTGATCCTCTAAAAATACTGTTCCCGCTCCAGCTCTTGACTCTCCAACCATTGTGCCCCTCTCACACTCCACAATCACTCCACCCTGCCGGGTTTCCCTTTGTGAAACCTCACCCACCCCTCCTCTCCCAGCAGGGCTACCCAAGCTCAGACCTGCCACAACAGGAGTGTGACAGTGGGTTTGTTGGCCCAGCTCCCCTCTTCCAGACCGTTAGTCCATCAGCACATCTTTATCAAACGCCCTCCACGTATCAGATTCCACACTGAGTGCTGAGTTCTCCACCAAGCACAGTCAATGTAACCACAGCGGGGGACAATATCCCTGTTTACCCGCCCTGGTCTGGGTCTCCATCCCTCCCCATCACCGAAATGATCACATCCTGATCACGCCCCTTTGTTCTTCACAGGCAGGGACAGACGCTCCTGCCTGGTGACATGTGCCAGCTCAGTACAGGCCAGTGAGCAGCACTCTGTCTGATGGAGAAAGCAGGGCCCCTCCACCAAGGATGTGCACATTCATGGGTGAAGATGGCTGCAATCCCTGAAAGAAAGGAAGGTCACCATAGGAATGGAAGACGGCCTGGAAACAAAGTTGCCATGAAAACTTTTAGGATTCCTCTAAGGACTACCAACACAGCTTCTCTCTTTCTTCCGTTTTTCCTCCTATGGGTCAGGGTCTCATTAGATTGCCCAGGCTGGCCTCAAACTGACAAGCCCAAGCTTGCCTACAACTTGTGATTCCCCTGACTTCAGTCTCTCAAGTACGAAGACTATACCCGTCCCCCTAGGTTCAGTGTATCTTACCTCTTAAAACCTTGGTGGATACCACAGTTGCCTGGTAATATAATTAAAGAATTCCCTGTAAGTAAACTGTGGCACTTTCTGATAAGTATTTTTGGATCCCTGATAGCAGATTTCTCCACTGCAATAAGCCAGATCAAGCCGAATTAAAAGTCCAGGTTTAATGAGCAAATTGCCCCTCCCCCCCATGATTCTCAAGCCCCCAGAAGTGAGGCAGGGGAGGGAGGAGGAGAAATCACGTGGCAGGTCTAGGGATCGGAACTTAAATACCCTGTCGGTGTGGTCTTGAGCAGCTCCAGGGGAGGATCTGCCATTTGGTGGGCTTTCTGAGAGGGGCAGGGTTTGAAGAGGGAGGAGAGGGGCTGAGGCGGAGCTTCCAACGGAACACTTTCATATCAAAAATGGAACGAAGCAAAGCTGCTAAGTGTGGTGGCTCATGTCTGCAATCCCGGCATGTAGGAAGCTGAAGCAGGAGGATTGCTATGAGTTTGAAGCAAGCCTGGACTACACCATGAGACTCTGTCTCAGAAACAACACAAACCAAACCCTACACAGCTCAGCACCGATGAGTCTACACAACTTGTCTGAGCTAAGAAATATCCTTTACCTGTAAGTAAACTATGTTGTGCTAAGAAGTGAGACTCAAACTAGAACACACCACACGACTCATTCCTATGAAATTCATTGATAGACAACGCCCATTTATGGGAGTACAAACCATCAGTGACACAGCTGAGGGGTGGGGTGTCTGCGATGACAGGGACAGGAGGAAAATAGGCTCTTGGAACTGCTCTGTGTCTAATGAGCGTGTGGGGTATATGTCTATACAACATTTATCCAAAATACATCCAACCCGACACTTAAGATCTGTGCACACCACTGTTGGTAAATTATATCCTGATTAAAATTAAAATCAAATAGAACCAAGAAAAGAAAGGGCCCTTCCTTCTTATTTTTACAGAAGTCTAACTGGGAGCATTGGATTTGGGAAGACTGCCAGGAGCTGGGGGCTCCCATTCCCCTCTATGAACCTTGCAAGGCTTGTTCAGGTCTCTGGCCAGGCTTACCATAGAGGCAGATGGAAGCAAACAGAGCAGTAACCTTGGACGACTGAGCCTGGCTCTTTCTAGCTTTGCAAGGCAGACCTCTGCCTCAGAGGCATCCAGACTGAGTGCTCCGGGATGTCCTATTGTTATGGAGATGGACCCCATCTGTCTTTTGGTTCACCAGCCTGGAGTCCACCGTTTCAAATCTCCTATCTTCCCACATTCTTTGCCTCAGCCACATCTGCGACTCCTCCTTCTGAAGGCAGTGCTATTTGTAATACTCTGAAACACAGACTGGACCAGATAATGGGCCAGCCTTGCTAAACAAAACCCTGGGCCACACTCAGCACACACACACACACACACACACACACACACACACACCACACCACACCACACCACACACACACACCACACACACACACCACACACACACACCACACACACACACACACACACACACACACACACACACACACACACACACTCGGTCTGCAGTGCAGTGTGGAGCCCAGAGGGCCCAAAGAGACCCCATCTCTCAGAGCTGGCACTGGATGATGCTCTCCTACTCTATCCCTCTGACCGCATGACAGGGTAACATTCTCCTGTGCCCTGTCTGATGCATAAACACCCTATTGGGAAGAAATCCTCCCAGAAGGATAGTCTGCAGGGCTGGGACTGAATGCTGGATGCAACACCGAGTTTGTTCAGTCACTTTCCTGTCCAATACAGACCTTCAGCAGGACCAACGGTTAGTGAAGGAACATGGATCCCTGAACTGCAGATCAGGGCCAATGGGCATGACCAATATTCACTTTGTACTAGAAGACCAGGTCCTACCTCCAGAACCTAGAACATCTTAATTCTGTGGAGCAAGTAATACCATCTCTGTCCTTTAGATGAGGAAATTGACCATCAGGAAAGTTACAGGAACCCAAGAGAGGCATGTATATTTTGCGGGGAGAGGGTGGGGGGTGAGCAGGGTTTCTCTGTCTAACAGTTCTGGCTGTCCTGGAACTCGCTTTGTAGACCAGGCTAGCTTTAAACTTACTGAGATTCTCCTGCTTCTGCCTCTGGAGTTCTGGGATCAAAGGGGTGCACTACCATACCCATTTTTTAAAAAAAAAAAAATCACACTTCAGAGGCCCAACATCAAAGAGAGCCTGAGGAAGCAAGGAGGTGGCCTCCAAGACTGCCAGGGGAAGTCAGGATCCAGGGTACTCCTGTGGGCTGAGAAAGGGGAAGGACAGTCTTTCCTGCCTGGCCCTCACCTCAGTAGAGTTTATAGGTATCTTTGATCCTCAAGTAACCAATCTGTAAATGTTTCCTGAGCCCCTACTGTGTGCTGGCACTGGCTACGTCCATGTCCACAGCCCTGCTCTGGCCTCAGCAGTCTCTCACAGCCCCAACCCATCACCCCAAACACAGAGGCCTTTGTCTAGGCTTGCATGCGGATGCAGAGAGGTCACAGTCTCTGCAGGCAGCTTGGTGGCAGCCCTTGTCATCCACTTCCCACAGGCACCCCAACCATGTGATCATTTTCTAGATCTCTCTACCAGCCTCTGATTTCTCTACTGGCAAGAGGAAGTGGGAAATGACTCAGAGGGACGATGGGTATGTTTGTGATGTCATTCTGGTAATGAGTGACAGCAAGGCTGGACTGCATAGCTGTGTAAAATGGGGGTGGCCTGCCCACTTATTAGCTCCCGACTAGTTAAATATTTTAGCAAAGAGATTTTAATGAGTTGTCAATCTGACATAGTCCTAACTTTATATATTACAGTTATTCTCAATTCTGATGAGAAAACGAGAAACAGAACCCAAAATACAACTATCTATCTATCTATCTATCTATCTATCTATCTATCTATCTATTCATTTTTACTGTCTGAGTAACAAGTGAGCAGAAAAAACAAAATTAGCAATATGATTGTGTGTGTGTGTGTGTGTGTGTGTGTGTGTGTTGAGACAGGGTTTGGTACTCTCTGTGTAGTCCAGGTTCACCTCAGACTTGAGGCAATCCTTGTCTCGGCTTCCCGAGTGCTGAGATCCCAGAGTCATACCGTTACATTCAGCTTCAGACAACTTTGGGGCTGGAAGTTGCCCTGCTACCTAAAATCTTTTCTGTCCTTAGCTCTTTGGCTATTTACTTGCCTGAACTTTCGATGCTATACAAATTATTCACTGTTAGACAATATCTATCACTCCCAGTCAGAAAGAGTAAGGACAGGTGTTTACACTAAAGCCCACCCAGTGTGACCAAGGGTCCCATCAGACCTCAAGGAGAGGCTAGTGAATGCCACCTGGCCTTTTACAAATCCACTGCCATCCTCTTCTGTACTAATTGCCTGGCGTGCAGCATGAATGGTCATAATGGCTCATGCTCTTTGGACAACTTAGGTGACTCTGCACTGTGACTTCCTTACTAGTAAAATGGAGTGAATATCTTTCTTAGTGATTGGAAAGATTGAATTGAGTGATATAAATTAAGACATTTCTCAGCTCACCGTGACTACAGTCTCAGCTACTCAAGAGGCTTAAGTGGGAGGCTCACTTGAGCCCATGAGTTCAAGGCCATCCTAGGGCTATATAGCAAAAAAAAAAAAAAATGATCTCAATATAAATAGATAGATAGATAGACAGACAGATAGATAGATAGATAGATAGATAGATAGATAGATAGATAGATAGAGTGCTCTTAATCCATGATATCCTGATCCCAATTGAAAAGACCCTGACCCTTCTTCCAGGAGATAAAACTTCAATTTCAGGCCAGTCGATTAAGAAAAAAAAATGTCACATGTGTCCTCTATACACTTAGAGAACAGCCTAGGAATTTGTGTATGGCCCATATATTGACTAATTCTGTTAGATCCAGTTTTACTGGGTAAGATTCAGGTAGAGTAGATATGTAAGAGAATGTCACTCTTCTTAGGAAACAGCTAAATATTTTAGGGGTTGAGTATCATGATATCAACAACGATTTTCAAAAGCCTCTGTATATATATATTAAATGTCTAAAATTACTGTTGACATTGTGTTACATTACTCTCTACATATGTGCATTTATATGTCTGTATTTTTTATATATAGTTGTCTCCCTCCATATATAGTCTCTATGTAGTCCCTAAGAGCTTCCTCCTTCTTCCTTATATATAAAAGAGCCAGAGGGTACAGGTAGGAAATGTTAGAACGGCAATAGGATGCTCTCTGTGCTATCCAGGTTTGACAGCTTTCTAAACAAACCTTGTTGGGGAAACTAATATGGAAGAGCACACTGATTGCTTTCTAGCTCCCTTCCCTGACACCCCGAGGACACAGCCTCCACTCTGAACTGGAGTGAGCTTCATGGCTGCCTTCTTAAAGCTCACAGTGCCCGGGAGGTTATGCAGGCTCAGCGGTCTGGGAGCCAATGGGCAGCCCATGGAAGCATCCAGGTCTCCCACACAATCAAGCCCCTCCAAAGCTTTGGGGAAGGAAAACCAGGTGACTTCCCAGAACTACCCGAGCAGACTGGGGAGGCAGCTATGGTCCTGGCCGGTTTCCTCCATGTGTGTCTCATCAGCTGTCTCTCCTTTGTTCGGGGCAGGCAAGAAGAGAACAGTTGGCGTCTTGGCACTACCAGGAGCCCTGGTACTCCTTTCCAGTCAACTTAATTATCTGCACCAATGAGCTGGGGAAACACGCATGGGGCATTGACTCTAGCAATAATTTACTGAAGACCCGGTCTGGGCTATGCTGGAAGTGTATTCCCCCAAATTAGATAACACCAAAATAAAATGAGCAAAAGATCCAGTCAGACTTTTGTTGCTTTATGCCCTCTTTTATCCCTTCTTAGGCAATCTACTTCTCCGGTTTTCAATCTACAATGGAGGAGGGGGTAAAGCCCTGCTTTGCCAAGTAGGTTCCTCTGGGTGACGCACCTTCAGATCACCCGCACAGGGAGCTCATAAACGGATTGCTGCTTTTCTGAACACATGCAGACATGAACTGTAGCTTGTTCCAATGGTGATGAGTAGAATAAGGGAGAGAGAGGAGGAAGACTTAGGCATTTGTTGAACACACACCATTAGCATCCCAGGGACTGGGTCAGGTCTTTCATGAACCTAGTTCATGCAATCACTAGCTATTTTCCACACACTTGTCATTTTGGGAGCATCTCTGTGTGGTGTGTGCATCCATATGCAGGGTAGGGGTGGAGGGTGAGATCAGGAGAGCTGGGAATGTCCCACAAGTTGGATATTTTCATTGCTCTTTTTATGGAGAAGAAGCAGTCTCCACCAGGTTGTGTGGCCTGCCTAAGATGATACAGAAATAATGATGCGAATGCGGAGGCTGTAATTTCAGTTGTCAATATCTGCTGGACACTCGCACAGGCTAGACTTTACACCCCAAGTCAAGATATGAACTGTGACTCCAAAGCTGGCTGACAATCTTCCTAGTATATCGTATGTCTGCTCTGAACATCCCTGCTCATAAAGTGATGGTCTGAAGGGCTGGTGAGACCAAGGAGGTAGGGAGGAGGACAGGGATACCAGAGCTATTTTCAAATAGCGAAAAGGTGGCATTTTGCAGGTAATTACATTCATCTTGCATGGCTTAATTTGAATATCCCACACCTAATTTGGGGATGCATTTTGATGACACTCACTAACATCTTGGTGTTTTCCACCAAGGGGTATAGGTCACAGCCCTGATAGATTAATGCAAGGAGGAACTCTGAAAGAGGAACCGTCAAATAGGAAATAAGTTGATTATAGCGATGTTGTTAGGTGTCCCCCAGCAACAGAGATGTTGCTGGATCAGCACTAGAAGGGGAGACTTTATGGGGAAGAAGGGGTGCAGTCACATGATTAATGCTCTTTTCAGCTTGGAAAGTTTCCATTCTATGGAAGATGCCATTAATCTGTTTGTACATAGATTTTAAAATTAGTGAAGGGATGTAAAGTGGGTCAGTACTGTTGACCAGATGGGAGGAGGGGACTATCACTGGAAGCTGTGACCAGTCAAAGGTTCCAGCCAGTCAATCAGCTCAGCCAGTTGTACAGCTGACCTTCAGACAGCATGGGAATTACCAGGGGAGATTTTTTTTTTTTAATGACAGGTACTGAAGCCATATTCCATTCTAATTGAAGCTGAGTCTCTGGGGATGGGTCCAGAAGGCAGTAATGTTTAAAAGGTCCCCAGCTGAAGGGAAAAGAAAAGCAAGAGAAAGAATCACAGCCAGAGGAAGAGAAGGTCACGCGGGGCTTTGGAACGGTCACACATCATCAGCGCGTGTCTAATCCGAGGCAGTCATGTCCGGACACGAGGGACACTCTGGAAGACTGAAAGATGAGAAGAGAGGATACCTCAACCCTGTGATTCTTAAAGCACTTACTTTCCTGGTCGTTAAAAAGTGTTCACTAGCCGGACTGTGGTGGTGCACACCTTTAATCCCAGCACTAGGGAGGCAGAGGCAGGTGGATGTCTGTAAGTCCGACGCTAGCCTGATCTACAGAGAAAGTTCCAGGACAGCCAAGGCTACACAGAGAAACCCTGTCTTGAAAAACCAAAAAAAAAAAAAAAAAAAAAAAAAAAAAAAACCCTCAACAAAGCAAAACAAAACAACAACAAAAAGAGTGTCACAATTTGGTTGCCAGAAGACGGGAGGAGGGGTAAAGGGAGGTTTTATTCATTATTTAGTTTTATTCACTTATTTACTTGTGGAATTTTTGAAACAATGGCTTGCTCTACAGCCCCGACAGTACCCAAACTCCAAGCCCTCCTGCATCAACCTTCTAAGTGCTGGGGTTTAAAGCCTGTGCCACGGTGTGCAGCTGGGAGCTCATCTTTAATAGACAGCTTTCAGTTTAGGAGGATTAAAAGGCTTTAGAGATAGCTAGTGCTGGTGATCACAAACCAATAGGAAGCATCTAATTCCACTGAACTGTGCTGTGATGAGTGCTTAAATAGGCTGGGTATGGTAGCACACACTTGTAATCTCCAGCACTTGGGAGGTTGAGGCAGGAGGATTCAGATCTTGAGGCCAGTCTGTATTATACAGCAAATACTCTGTCTTTCAAAAAGTTGTTCGGCCAGTCTGGGTCGTGCCATCTTTAGTCCCAGCACTCAGGAGGCAGAGACAGGCAGATCTCTGTGAGTTTGAAGCCAGCCTGCTCTACAACCCAGGATAGCCAAGGTTATAGAGAGAGACTCTGCCTCAAAAGAAAAAAAAAAGTATTGAATAGATAAATTTTATGTTATATATATTTTCTTATAATAAAAAAGTTTTTTAATATTTCGAGCACAAAGATAAAGAAATATAAATGGTACCCCTTCCATCCAACTCGAGGTACAGTCTTTTACCGTTGGTTTGGTGACAGAAAATTACAGATTATTGAAAAAAGAAAAAGAAGGGGGCTGGAGAGATGGCTCAGCAGTTAAGAGCACTGACTGCTCTTCCAGAGGTCCTCGGTTCAATTCCCAGCACCCACATGGCAGCTCACAACTCTCTGAAACTCCAGTTCCAAGGGACCTAACACCCTCACACAGACATGCATGCAGGCAAAATACCTGCACATAAAATAATTTTTTAAAAGTTGCTAATAATGTACAACTTCCTCCCCAGAAGAAACCACTAAAAAAGCACTCCTTGGAGGAACTGGGGAGATGGTCCAGGGTGCACGAGGACTTGAATTCAAATCCCCAAAATTCACACAAGAAGCCAAGCAAGCCAGTGCACACTCATAATCCCAGCACTGGTAGACGGAGACAGAACTGTCCCTGTGGTGCACTGACCTGTTAGTCTAGCTCGATCACTAAGCTCAAGAGTCCTTGTCTCAAAAAAAAAAAAAAAAAAAAAAAAAAAAGAAAGAAAGAAAAAGAAACTTGCAGAGTGATTTATCCCAGGAATGCAAAGGTGGTTTATTCAAATTATGCAGAGAAGAACATTTGATATAATCCAATATCCTTTCACAATTAAAAAAAAAGTTAGAAAATTATAAATAGAAGTGAATTCTTAGCAGATGATAAAGGGCAAATATGATTTGCCCCCAGCTCATGTCATAACTGGTGGTAGAAGACACAAAGCCTTTTCCCTAAGATGGAGAACTGGAGAGGGGGCACCTACACTCACTACAGCTATTAGACAATGTCCTGAAAGCTACAGCCCAAAAAATTGGGCCAGGAAGAAAAACACCTACCTAAATCAGAATGGAAGATGTAAAACTATCTCTAGTCACAGGGGAAGTGGTCCTACATACAGAAAATTCCAAATTCATACATAAGAACAATCCTAGGCAAATTCGGCCATGTATGAGATCAGCACACAAATATACCATCAAGGAACAATCCAAACAGGGAATTAAGAAACAAATCCATTTAGGAAAGCGTTTGGAGCATCAGAGGACTGGACATCAGAATAGGCTTGTAGTCCTTTGAAGTGGAAACATCTTGTTATTAACAGGGCTCGGTGAGGCACACGCACCAGCGCTTCTGATTTTCCATGCATATTAGTGCATCTCATATTAAAATTAAGTAGAGCAAATAGATTTGATGAGGGTAGTGGACTTCACGGGACACGTATTAGAAGCTGAGTCAGATCCATGAACCATTCAGAGTGGTCTGGGCCGCAGCCATCCTGCCTCCCTTCATTTCTCAAGGAGTCACAGGAAGCTGGGAAGCAAAATCCCAGACCCCTTAGAGGAAACTAAGCCTGAGTCAGCCTTCCTAGGAGATTAGGCCCAGGGAACTGCTCGCTGAGGAGGCTGTTTCCACTTAAAAAGTTGGTAATGTTTTGTGTGTGTGTGTGTAAGAGACTAGGGGCCAGCAAAATGAAGTGTTTGCCAAGTATTGCCACACTTCTTAGACCTCAGTGTCCCACAGACTAAGAGCCGGAGGTTGGAGGTTGGTTCCATCCCAGAGACAGCTCTTCTTCCCCCTCCCCTCCCCCACGGGGTTTCTGCTCTGCTCTCCTGCTAACAGCTCAGGAGAGTGCTGAGATCTGTGGATGACAACACTACAGACAGAGAGATCTGC
This sequence comes from Peromyscus eremicus, assembly GCF_949786415.1. NCBI lineage: Eukaryota > Metazoa > Chordata > Mammalia > Rodentia > Cricetidae > Peromyscus > Peromyscus eremicus. The sequence goes on along the minus strand of NC_081431.1, from coordinate 57,180,520 downwards.
GTGCAGTGAGCTGCTTTTACTGAAGAGAAGGAGCTCTGGAAGGCGAGCTAGGGGCTGGTGCTCTAGACGGCTCCGAGGCACCACAGCAGTGTGGCCAGAAGCCCAGGCCTTCCTTCAGGAGGCCTGAGTTCTGGTCTGCAGGGAGGAGAGCAGGGCTTGGGCTGAGAGACAGAGATTCTTTTAACGTTAAATGTCAGCCTATTATAAACCCTGTACAGAATTCAGAAGTGCTTTAAAAGAAGGGGAAGTGATATCAAGGGCCAAAGATGAACACATTTGAAAAGATGCACCAGACGCTTTTATACTTCCTGAAACTCTTTCCTACTGGGCTGAAGCTGACTGAAGGCTGGGATGGAGCTGAGTTGTGTGCACTTTGCTTAGCAAGCTTGAGGCCTGGGAGTGGAGAAATCATTCCTATGGAGTTGGGGTAGGAGACAGATCAGGCTAGGGAAGGACAAATGGCACTCCTACTTTCTATTTCCTCAGCCAAGACTCACCAGGGACACCAGATTCCAAACCCCAGACTATGATGCGGAAGGGTTTTGGGAGTGGAGCAAATCAAACAACTCCCGAAGAACAGACAGCCTGCCATTTGAGTGAAATGGAGAGCGAGCTCTGGGTGCCATTAAGATTTTTCCTTCAGTTTAATGAAACTGGAAAATATTTATAAAGTGCCTACTGTGTGCTGGGTGTTGTAAGTGGTCAGACTGAGTGGCAGGGAAGGGATCCCTACGTGAAGATTTTCACGTATCTAAAATCCAAAGCAAAATCCAAGGCCTGCCCCGGGGGAGTTCAGACAAAGCCTCTCCAGGAGGAGCTCAGATTAGCAACGCCCCCTCACCTGGCAACCTCAGGTACTGGCCCCTGGAGGCTGACACAGGTCTGCAAACACGTGTCTATTCCTCCAGCCGTCTCTCTCATCCAGGACCAACTTTATAAGCATGAGTACCAGAACAAGGGAGGTGAAGAACTGTTTGTTCTCCCATCCAAAGTCCACAGCGCAGACAGAGAAACTCCAGGCTGACTGAGAACTTCACCCAGAAACCCCCGTCGTCTGTGAAACAGCCGGTCTCAGGAGAGATCCACATCGCTTCCATTCTCTTCGCAAGGTAAAAAGATGCACCAACCAAAACTCAAAGCAGTGTGAGAACAATTCTCCAGCCAGATGGAGGAACTCGTATCTTTGGCCAGAAGGGAGCCAAAGTCTCTGGAGAGACCGTCTGTACTGAAGTCCTCCTACCTCAACACAAGTGAGTTGCAGGGGGTACCCTAAGTCCAGGGAATTAGAGATAGCTCACAGTGCAAAAGTCTGTATAAATCCACAGCCTTTACTCGGTGAACTGGCCACCGGCTTCTCCGCATTGAATTTGAACCAGCCAATGGTATCCCAATGGCTGAAACAGGAAGCCAGATAAACAGCGTGTTATCAAGGGGGGATCCAGCACTTCCCTTAAGCCGGCGCCAGCTGCGCTCTCGGACCGTCCTAACAAAGTCCCATTGACTCACCAGCTGATTTTCCTGTGTTCAGCCCTGGGGGACAAGGAACCCTCTTTGCTGGGCGGACATTAGTGCACTGCCCGAGCCACTCACCACTCAGGTCCGCCCCAGTTCCTTCCTCTCCTTTATGCCATCTGCAGACTTGGCCGGCTCTAACCTACGGCCAGTTTGGGTAGACTCTGAAGATTAAAAGGGACCACAAAAATCCAGGCACCGCACCCGCACCCTCAGGTGAGCGTCTCCCTCCCATTTTCCCAGCGTCTCTTTCCTCCTCCCTCCTCTCTCTCTCCCGGGATGCTCTCGAGGCTCCCAGACGTCCTGGGCAGGCGCCAGAAGAAACAGCCTTGAAGACGGCGCTTCTCAGCGTATCCTGGTGCAGGGGGATGGTAGAGGTGGTGAGGCAGTGCATTTTCTGGAACAGCCCAGCCGGGTCACCTGCCCCAGCTCTTCCTTTAGCGCCTCCTGGGATGTTTGAAGAGTTAACTAGCTGCTTGGGGTGGGGGTGGGGGTGTCGTCTGACTATGTGTGCCAGTCTCTCTCTCTCTCTCTCTCTCTCTCTCTCTCTCTCTCCCCCCCCGTGTGTGTGTGTGTGTGTGTGTGTGTGTGTGTGTGTGTGATAACACAACGTTTAGTGTCTTTGATTGCAGGAACTCAGCGCACTTTAAATGACAGGTATTTCTTAGAGATGCCAAAGCTCAGAGGGTTGGGGTTAGGTCATCGCATCGTCAACCCCAGGACAGACGCAAGGTCCAGCAGGGGCGTCTAGACACTCCCGCGAAGCCGCTAGCTAGCATCCCGGTTGTTATCCCGCGCTTCTCCTGCGCCAGCCCGCAGCCTCTCTCGGGCACCAGACTCCCCTCCCTCGGGCTGACTGCAGCCGGGCTAAGAGCAGAGCTCAGCCCCGCCACCGCGCCCGCCCGGTACGGGCCACTCACCGGAGCGCCTCTGGTCCCCGGTTCTGGGTCCGCGCCGCCGCCGCCGCCGCGCCGAGTCGCGCATCGCCCGAGCAGCGGAGTGTGCCGGACGTCCTCTGCTCGCGATCAGAAAGTTTCCCGGGGCTTCCCGGGGCCCGGGCGGCTCCTCGCGCGAGTCTCAGCCGGCGCTGCGCGCTCCGGCCTCCAGCCTCTCACTAGGGCGGCCGCGGGCTCCCGCTCCACGACGAGAAGGAGGCGGCATCCTGAACAAAGTGCCGTCCCCCGGACCCGGCGGCCGGGGGCGGAGCCTAGTGACCCGCTGCCCTAGGCACACGCCGGCTGCCTCCGCGGTGGGCCGAGCTGGGAGTGCCCGCGGCTGGAGGTGGGCGGGAGGGGAGGCCGGGCTGCGGATCGCCCTCGCTTTCCTCCCCTGGACTGTGCCAGCTTAACCCGCAGAGGGGCGGAGGCATGGGTCCCTTCCAGACTTTGTCATTGGAAAGCTATTCCCGTAACCCTTTCCTGCGTTAGCCTTCCCGCCCCGCCTCTCCAGCCGGCCGGCCGCAGAAAGGCGGCTGCTGCGTGGCGGGGGCTACGCGCCGGGAGTTGTCAGGGCAGGAAGCCTTAGCACAATCGAGCCTTTCCTTTACCCAAGGACCCGCCACCACTACTTCCAGGAAGGGGGGCCTACTGCCCAAGTCCTCTAGCTACCTCAGAGAAGTAGTGCGGATGGATCGGTGAGAGTCCATTTCCTTCCACTTTGGAACCCTGCAAGGGTCATGATATCTGAGCTGCGACCCTTGGGTGAGAGGTGAGGAGATGCCCCGGAACTATCTAGCAAAAAGGAAACGTTCCAGTTAACCGGCTTTCCCCACCTTTCTGATCCTGGTGCAGCCCACCCTTCTTCCAGAGAAGTAGGAGGAGGAGGAGGAAGAGGAAAAGGGGAAATGACAAGACTTTACCCACAACCTCGTGCAACTGTCTGCGGGGCTGGGACGTGACTGAGTTTAAGGCGCTTGCCTCCTCCTGAGCCGGGAGCTTCCAGACTCCGCAGCAAGCACACAGGCGGAAATCAGGTGGACTGTGCTCTCTTGCTCAGGCCCGGAGCTGTGTGTGAGAGGGAACACCTGCCATCAGGGACTCTGCATGTGAGGATCTTCACCTTCTCCCAGCTCCAGCCAACAGTCAGGAAGACTGATTTATTTTCAAGGTGCTGGGGTTGGAGATTGGGAGGTTGGAGAGAAAGCAAAACGCTGACTAACTAGGAGGTCTTGGAATAGTCAGGATTAAAACCCCAGATTCCTGCCCGAGCCTACACCCAGAGACGTAGGATAAGGAGAAGTAGACAGTGGCCTTCCCAGATGGTCAGGGAAATGAATTTAATATAATTTTTGTCCACGAAAGGAGTGCAATGTCCTTTGGAGAGACGAGAGAGCTGCAGAATAATGCCCGAGATGAGCCCCTTGCTCTGTGTGTACTGGCTAATGGTGTGGACTTTGAAGGCAGGCATTTAGAGTTTGTTGTCACTGGATCTTTAACAAGTTCTTTCACCTCTGACTACCTCAGTTTCTTCTTCTGTAAAAAGAGACAACAGTAGTCCCTGTCTTGTACTGTTGCCAAAAAGATTAAAAAAGAGGTAATAAAGGTAACATGTGTGTGATAGCACACACTAGTACATGACAGCGGATAGTATATCCTCAGTGAAACAGTTTTAAGAGACTTAAACATTTAATTTAACACTCACCAATTGGAATCCCATCTTACTTCTCAGAGTACTCCCAGCCCACCTAGGGGTGCCTTGTCTTAAGAAGCACAGTCACTGGGCGTGGGTGGCACATGCCTGTAATCCCAGCACTCAGAAGGCTAAGGCAAAGGAGTCACGAGTTTGAAGCCAATGTGGGCTACATAGAGAGACTCTGTCCTTTCTTGGTGCTCACTGAGTAGGGCTGCCTACGTTTCTTGACCCTGAAGTCCTGAGAACAAAAGACTAGGGGTAGGCATGGGCATCAGAGACTCAACTGCCCGCTGACATCATACTGAACGTGGGGCTCATGCAGCCCCACTGGTAATGGCAGCATGATGTCACTCCTCAGCTGCTTCCCAGAGTGGGAAGGAAGGCCAATGCTATACTTTTGTAAGGATTTAGTCTTGTACTTAGATCAATATTTCTCTCCTGTGGCCTACCGTACAAGCTCCCCTCACACTCTGCTCCAAACGCTCCAGTCACTTGAGTTTGTAGGTAAACACAGGAGCCTGTGCACAGGTTGTGGAAGGGAAGTCAGGGGCCAGTCTCATTGGAGTGACAGGCAGAGTGTCTGAAGGCTACCATAGGTCAGAGCAGCAGAGAGGAGCAGCCAGGAGTTGCCAGGAGCCAGGGTGGGCAGAGTCCTGTTTGGAGATGAAGCAGAGTTCCCACCCATAAGTGGCCTCTGCTAAATGCCAACCTTGGGAGTGGTTTTTGTCTGAACACAGGGACGGTTCAGTTGCTCTGAATCAAACAAATGGATTTTCCTGAAATATGAAAATCACTGAGAGGTAAAGACAAGGGCTGCAGACTGGGTAGGATAGCAGGAGCCAGAAGGATGCCCGGGAGTAGATTAGTTGGTGAGTGGTAGGAGAGTGAATTAGGCTCACAGTAGGGGGACCCTAGGCATGATCACAGTCCCCAGCCTCACAGAGAAGGTGGCTTCAGGACCTGCTGACCCCACTAAGGCAGGTCCTGCTCTGTCTTTTGCTGCTTAGCACCAATTCTGCTCCAGGGCAAATTGTTAACAAAAAGGATTAGTGTCAATGTGACAAATAGGTTTTAAGAAAAAAAAAATCAGCTCAAGGAGTTTGTGGTCATCTCACTGAACCTCAGACCTGGCCTGAGATGAGAGCATTGGAAGCCCCAGAAAGCAGAGCAAATGTTTTATTTATTTATTTATTTATTTATTTATTTATTTATTTATTTTTCTGTCACAGCCTGATTGCATTGTGTGGGTTTGGGGTGGGCTGGGGTGGGATGAGGTGAGGGTGGGGTGGATGTTTTCTTGCTACCTTGAACTCTGTAGACCAATGTTCATTTGTCCCACCACTGGGGTCACCTGATGTGGGACTTTGGAGATCTGAATAGAATCGTAGCCCCTGCATTCCCTGTGACCCATAACGGGATAATCTTGACTCTCCTTGCTTCTTTCTGGGCTCTGAGAGCAGTTTGTAGGGAACTTGGCAGGGATATGCAGACAGTGTATGGCTTCATTTTCTTCAGCATGTAACAAACATGATTAGCGCTCCTGAGGTGGAGTCCAGGGACCTTCTGACTTCCTCCTCCGAAGCCAGTGGAAAAACACTGGGCCTGGCTGCAGATGACCTGATTCCATCCACGCCCGGCTGATGCCCCTCACTGAAGTACATCACCTCAGTTTGCTCATCACTTGAAAGAGGGTATCATCACCCAGGGGACATAAACGCATGCTACCAAGGCTGTGGTTTCAGTGAGATCACAGAAGGGGCTTTGGTTTAAACAGTGCCCCTCAAACATAAGCAAAAGCGCAGTGACCACACGGTAAGCACCAGGCCACACCCCTCCCCCACAACTCCTCCCCCCACTCCACTGGTGGTGAGCTAAGTGCTGCAAAGTATATTTTTGAGAGATAGAAGCCTGTCCACACATAACCGTGTCCTCTCTGGCTTGGTTCATCAGCCAGCAAGGGGCTTCCTATGCAGCTGCAAGGCTTTGCCCCTGCCCTGTCCTTGGCCACCCTGAGCTCACAGCACTGGCCCCGAGTCCCGCTTTCAGTGTTGATTGCTAGAGTGAATGAGGGCCCAGGAGGGAACAGTCTGTGGGGAAAAGCTGGCATAGCAGTGAACGTTTTATGAGAGCCAGCGAGTCACTGCCTTATCGGGAAGATGAGCTTCTCCCTCACTGTTACCAGGAAGTAAGATGTGAGGAGAGCCAGTGTTTTTCCAAAGATGGCCTTTGAAGTGGAGAGTTTCATTAAGGGCCAGGAAAGCAGGAATGGGGCTGGTGGAGTGAAACTGGGCCCCTTTAAGAAGCGTGGCTTGGGCAGGCTTTGCAATCCTGGAGATATTGAAGGTCCACACTTACATGCATTTGCTGGATGTCTGTAGCTTTTGCTTTGTTTTGTTTTTCAAGACAGGATTTCACTGTGCATCCCTGGTTGTCCTGGAACTCTCTCTGTAGACCAGGCTATACTGGAACTCACAGAGATCCGCCTGCCTCTGCCTCCCGACTGCAGGAATTAAAGGTGTGTGCCACCACCACCCCATGCCTTTATTTATTTCAAACACTCAACCTATAACAAGCCTATATAATAAACATCAGGCTTTTCTTTTTGCCTTTTATCAAAAGTCTTAAAGTTTCATGGTATTTTTTTAATGTGTTTGTGTGTGCATGTTTAATGTGTATGTGTGTTCAGTGTGTGTAGGAGATATATGTACAAGAGAACAGCCCTGGGTATCATTCTCAGGAATACTGTCCATGTCTTTTGAGGGTCTTTCATTGAGCTGGAGTTCACTATTAGGCAGGACTGTCTGGCCAGAGAGCCCCAGGGATCCACCTGCCTCCACCTCCCCAGTGCTGGGATTACAAGAGCATGCCCTCACATTTGGTTCAGAGGATTGAACTGGGGTCCCTCCCACACACACCCTAAAGTTTCTTTTTAAAAGACAAGATCAGGAGCTGGAGAGGGGGTTCAGGAGTTAAGAGAACTAGCTGTTTTTCCAGAGGGTCCAGATTCAATTCCCAGCACCCACCCGGAGGCTCACAAACCAACAGCTACCCCACAACTCACAATAGTCTGTAACTCAGTTCCAGGGAATCCAACACCCTCTTCCAGCCTCTACCCGCACCAAGTACGGAAGTGGTGCACAGATGTATACACAGACAAAACACCCATACAACACTTAAAAGAGGGGGGGAAAAGACGGTGTTCTCTACATGGCCTAGGCTGGCTTTAAACTCCTTGGTTCGAGTGATCCTCCTGCCTCAGCTCATTGAGTAGTAAGAACTATGGATGCATGCCACCAGGCCTGGCCCATAAATATCCTTTTTAAGAACATCTTATTATGTATTCATTTATTGTGTATGATCTTGTCCATGGGTGTGCACTCTTGTACAGCATGGGCAGAAGCCAGAGGACAACTTGTGGGGATTGATCCTCTCCCTCCATCGTGTGGATCCTGGAGACCGAATTCAGGTCTGCAGGTTTGTAGGCAAGTGCCTTTACAGGCAGAACCATCTTGCAAGCCCCACGGACATCATTTTCATTTCTATTTGTAAGTGAAGGAACTGAGGTTAAGTATCTTGCGTGTGTGGGTCTCATGGTTACTAGGTTCTAGGGCCAGGATTTGATTCTGTGCCATCTGGCTCCTACAGTCCAGAGGACTGTGCATATACAGAGGAGCACACTATGGCAGCCCGGGCAGTGGTGAGGGGCCCTGCCATATACTAGCTTCAGTGTACACCTTATTTATTTTCTTTTGGTAGCTTTATGGAGGTATAAAGTGCTGTAAACCTTAACCAATGTAAGCGTAAAACTGATTTGTGGCAAATCCACAGAGTTGCATGATCATCACCACATTCAACTTTTAGAACACTTCTCAAGTTTTCTCATGGGGCACATGCTTTGGGCTGAGACTCAGTTTCTTCATTTGTAAGGGTAATAACACTGCCAGCCTCATAGGACCGTTAAGAACATGATGTGGAGCATGTGAGTGGTGTGTGGCTCATGCCTAAAGAGCATCATCTCTTGTCCGTATCACTACAGTCTCTTAGTCATTGGGATACAATCTTTTAGACTGGAAAGTGCCTTAGAGACTATTGAATCCCACCCCCCTCCTTTGACAGAAAGAAACTAAGATGCCAAGATATCTCACAACTCTCCAGGTGAGGACACACAATGTCAGTGGCAGGACTGGAAATTGAATCCAAGTTTTTTGGTTGTTGACTCGATGTATTCTTTTCTCTGGAGACAGTTTCCTTCTGCGACACAGAGATGTCAGTATTCAACATCATTACCATCTTTGTGGGTACCTCCAGAGCAATGCTGACAGGCAGCCGTGGACCCTGGAGGTTTTTTTAGCAGTCTGGCCTTGGAGCAGAGAATGCAGCTGGAGCAGGCTGTATGCAGAATCAGGAGACACTATCCAATGCGGAGGCCGAGACAAGAATGTCTATTGTCAGAACAGGGCATGCATTGACTCAAAGAATGGAGAACTCTGCCAGTCAGAGTCAGTAAGTCTCTGTAGAGCTTGTGGGCAGGGCCAGCTTTGCGGGCTTGTGACCATGCATAATGGCACAGTGCCCCGTGCTTACAAAGGCCCCTACTTGGCTTAAGGCCTGTAATTCTGAAATTCTTGATAATTTTAAGCAAAGAATCACATAGTTTTGTTTAGCACTGAAAATTTTAAATTGTATAACCATTTTTGTCCATGAGAGTCTTTTTTTTTTTTTCCAGACAGGGTTTCTCTGTGTAGCCTTGGCTGTCCTGGAACTTACTCTGTAGATCAGGCTGGCCTCGAACTTACAGAGATCCGCCTACCTCTGCCTCCCAAGTGCTGGGATTAAAGGCATGTACCATCACCAACCTACTGACCATGGACTCTTAATGCTCCATCAAGGAATGATGTCTCCACGTGAATTTATTCACTTTATACTCCGTGTGTATTCTATATGGTTGCAGTGTCTTAATTCTGACTATTGAGAAGACTAAGGACTGAACAGTCTGTTGTGCACCTGATCAGTGGGGCCAGCCTGGGCAACAGCCAGACTCCATCTTGCAGAAGAAGGGAAAGGGGGGCAGTGGAAGGAGGAGGAGGGGAGGAAGAGAAGGTGAGGGGTGAGAAACAAAGCTGGGTGTGGTGGTATATACCTGTTACCTAGCACTTGGGAGGCTGAGGCAGAAATATTGCCTGCATGCCTCCATGCTCCCCACCATGGTGATAATGGACTGACCCTCGGAAACTGTAAACAAGCCCCAGTTAAATGCTTTCTTTCCTGAGTGTTGCCTTGGTCATGGTGTCTCTGCACAGACTAGAAGAGTGACTGAGACCGGGACATTTCATGTTCAAACCATAGAAGAGAAAGGGAAGAATATCTCAAGCATGGGTGCTAGAGTGAGAGACAGGGGCAAAGAAAACACTGGGCCCTGCCAGGATTGGGGGCCAGGTGTGGTGTTGGAAGAGAACTGAGTGTGGGGACGGGAGCGATGGCACGGCAGGAGTGGACATTATCTCCAGGGATGTAGGAGCTGGGGCAGAGAGAAAGGGGTGTGAACTGTTAGATGAAATGAAGATAAGCCGTCAAGGTGACTGTGGGGGCAGTAAACAGACAAGACAGGGCTAGACAGGACAGCCACACGGGAAAGACAAATCAGAGTTTGAGTTTGCCAGAGAAGCTAAGTACAGTGTAGCCCAATGGATAACGCAAGCTTTGAAGTTAAGGATGCAATCACGTCTGACCTTCACCACATCCCAAGTATCCAGTGTAAACCTGTTCTTGTCTATTAGGAAGACATGCCCCTGACAATGTCCCCGTGGCAGGCTTCCAAGGAGGATTTAATGAGGTGATGTTGGTGAAGCCAGTGACTGGTCAGACTAACAATCCCCAAGATCCCCAAATGTTAAGCGGTCATTTCACTGTCTAGAGAGTCATTCTTCCGTATGCATGAGTGGGAGGTGTATGCGTGGGTGTGTGGGTGTGTGCTCATGTGGTGGTGGTGCATAGGCACGTGTGTGCATGTTCATGTGGAAGCCAGAGGTCAACCTTGAGTGTTCTTCCTCGGGAGCTATCCACTTTTTTTTTTTGAGACGTGGCCTTTCATTGGGACTTAGGGCTCACCATAAGGCAAGGCTGGCTGGCAGTGAGTTCTAGGGCTCTGTCTACCACTGCCTCCCCAGCACTGGTATGACAAGATCAGGCCGCCTGTGTGTGACGTGTACAGTCACACACATGTGGATGGCCGAGGACAGAACTGAGTCTTTCCTCCCCCTGTGGGGTGTGGGGCATTGAACTCAGGTTGTCGGGCTTGGTGGCTAGCGCCTCTCCTCAGTGAGCCGTGTCCCCAGCCTGCACCTGGATGTTTATGGGAGTGCTGGGGATGGAGCCCAAGGCCCCCATACTTCTGCAGCCTGTGCTTTACCCGCGAGTCCAATCCCCAGCTCTAAGGAACCATTCTTCCAACCCCTCCACACCCCTGCCTTCCTGGAAGAACCCGGATTCTGAGCTCCACCCTGCAAAGTTCTGGGCTCCACTGGCCAGGAAGAGAAGCTGGCTGAAACCCAAGGGCTGAGGAGCTAAGTAGAGAAGAAGATCCCCTCCCCCATTCCTATGCTAGAGGCCGATGGGGCTGAAACTGCTGAGGCTGTCACTGTGGGATTTCCAGGGTGAAAATGCTCTGGGAGCGTTGATCTGGGTTTCCCCAGTCTTCGCTCCCCCTAAATCTGGGGAGTGCATTGCTGACTGATGGGCCAAGCTGTGGCTGCAGCCTGCTTGTTAGTACAGATGTGCTTTGTAGCAGCTGTAACCGAAAGCCACACCTGTTGTCTAGATCAGCTGCTGTAACTCTACTCCTAGGAAAGCAGACTAGCGGGGAGGCCTCTTCCAAGTCCCCCTTTTCAAAGGCATGTGGAAAAGCAGGCATCTGCCCGTCACAGCAGCAGGGGAGCCTGGCTGAGAAGGTCGTCTGTCCGGGCCCTGGGAATCTCAGCTGTTAACCGGAATCTCCCAATTCAGCCTTGTCCTAACTGTACCCGTTCCAGAGTCCCTTCCTCACTCCTCCCAACACACTGGAGTGGGGAAAACGGAGAAATAAGGAAGATGGCAGGGAAGTCCTGCTGTTTCCAAGGAACCAGATGTTTCTAGACCTCTGATTTCCCTGGAGACCTTCATATTTAGCAAGGTGCCCTGAGCTAGGTAGGAGGAGGAGGGGCTGAGGAGCGAACTGCAAAATGGACAGGAGAAGTGAAAGAAAGAAAGAAAAAAAAAAAGACGCAGGGATATGAATCGAGTAGAGCTTGCTTTTCCTGGGCACCAGTCATGGAGACACTGGCTATGGAGACTCGGCACTACCACGAGAGAATTCCGTTCCACTGAGCAATGTGGGGCGTGAAGGGGCTGGCGTCCGTGAGACCGGCGCACCAGCCGTTCCCAGAGTCTGGAGAGCGTGAGTCCCTCGCCGACATCCTGGGTACTAGGTAGGAATCCAGAAATCTCAGGTCAGTGCGGAAGTCGCAGCAAGACAAATCCAAGCCACACACTCTCTGACACCTAGACCCACACAGTAAGTCACACGGGCCAATATTCGTTAAAAACCTGTTGGCTATGAAAAGCAGGTAGTGAGCGGGCATTGCTGATGTCTGCGGTGTTCGCTCACATCCCCGATCAGCGCTCTTAGTGAGCACACACCGCTGCATGTCCAGGGGAGGAATCTCGGCCGGTACAGTGGTGCCAAGGCTTCGGCAAGACAGCGCCCTCTCATCCCCCAGCAGCCCTGGCAGCGCCAGGAGAGAGAGCTGGCGCATGTGGCAGGCGGCGCCCCGCCAGATGTAGGACACTCCTGACCCCTGCTGGCGAGTGCGCGTCTGCAGCCGCTAAAGAGCGCTCCGGGAAGAAGGCCGGACTGGAAAAACCTCGCAATGTGTCTGGGAGGGGGAGGAAGAAATACTCCAGCTCAGAATCTCCCCATCTGGAGCTCCTTTGAGAAGACAAAGAGGAAATTAGAATAAAAGCCAGATTGGATTTCTGAGGGGAGCGCGACAGACTAGCAGCGTGTCCCTTCCAAGCTCCGTGGCCTGGAAAACCATGCGGCCAGTCCTCTTGAAACTAAGTTGGGAAACCGTTAGCAACATCCATTGCCCAATTCAACCATTAGGGAGACAAAAATAAAAGGGAGAGAGGGAGGGAGGGAGGGAGGGAGAGGAGGGGAGGGGAGGGGAGAGGAGGGGAGGGGAAGAGAGAAGGATAGAAAGAGAACATTCTCAAGTAGCTCAACAGTTTTCAGTCAGGATCCTTATCTCTCTTCCTCCGTCTTTCTAGAGTAGCTTCCTTATTTCAGCAGAGATACCGTGTTTCAGCTTGATGTCCTGCGCTGTGACGTTACCCTTCGGCTTGAGACATACACCTTTCTTTCCATGAGAGACGTTGCTATCATGGTCTCTGGGCGCCTCTAAGAAGCCTGGCATCTGGAGTCTTTGCATCTGGGTTTAATTTTTTTTTTTTTTTTAAGAACTCGTTTTAGGCACAAGGAGATAAAAGTCCAAGTATTCCAGAATCTCTACTGAAATAATACCAGGGACCCAAGGAGTACCAGGACTCTGCTAATTCCAACAGAAGCAGTACAGAGGCCTCACGCAGAAGCAAGAGTCGCCCATGGCTAAATCTCTTCCTCTTCTACCCTGAACCGGGTTGTCAGAACCTATGTTCACCTCTATTGCATTCTAGGTCCCATCGAGGGTGTGTACACAGTCCTCCAGGCTGCCACCGTGTGGCCTGCCCTGCGCATAGCACTGACTTTGCTCCCACCAAGGAACTGTGACATCTCTCAACTGGCTCTAACCTGTGTATTCCACTTCTCACCCTCCTCCTTGTCCTTCCTTACCTTCCCCCTCGTCCTATTCTTCATCCTTTTTTTTGGGGTGGTGGTGGTGCTGGGAATGGAATGCAAAGACACAATCTACCATCAGACTACATTATTGGCCTCCAGTTTTCATTTTATTGGACCTCTGTAGCACGTGACATTTGGTATGCATTTACACTTACTTATATGAAATTATTGGGAAACGTTTTAGATATATAAAAGGTATAGAAAATAATGTAACAAGAAATTGTTATGGTAGTGCCCTTCAGAGAAACAGAGACAGTGGAAGATGTGCGTGTGTGTAGATACACAGGTAGACAGACACATGGGGAGGGGTGGGTGCATACGCTAGAAGCTAAAAGGTCTCAGGTTCTACAGGACGGGCCAGCAAGCTGGAGAGCAGGGAAAATCAATGGTGTGATTCAAAAGCCTGCAGACTCAAGATCAGGGAAGAGCCAAGGTTTCAGTTCAGGTGCAAAGGCTGGAGAAGCGGATGTTCCTGTTAAAAGGTCAGGCAGGCAAGTGGAGTTCTCCCTGACCAAGGAGAAAGTTCTCTTAGGGGAGACATCTTGCCTTATTCATTCTTCTGATTTAATGTTAATCTCACCCCCAAAATATCAACACAGAAACCTCTAAAATAATGTTTGAACAATTATTTGGACACTCCACGGCCCAGACAAGTTGACACGTTATAAATTAGCCATTACAACTGTATTGTGGAGTTTAGGAAATAAAAAATTGCAGACATAGTTTATGCTCCTCTTCCATTACCTTTCTTTTTTGCCATTTTGAATTTCTATTAATCATTGGAATACTCGTTCATCATTTTACCCACTTTATGCTGCACATCTTAACTGGTAAATTCTACAGCTTTCCCTCCTGGTTCGACATTATACTGTAAGGTTCATTCATATTGATGCATGCAAATTTAGTTTATTGATTTCTGCTGCCTTTAATATTCCATTGTTATATAATTCATACAATTTTATTGTATACAATTTTTTTTGTTATTTTAAATGGTTGCTATAGAAATTTTATTTTTTGTTTCTAGGGATTGATCCTGAGTTTGAACCTGGAACCTTGCACATGCCAGGCAAGCACTCTACCATTGATCTACATACAGGCCAGTCCTTGCAAATTCTTACGTACTTCTTGTGGTGCACATTTGTCTTCTTTATTAGTCTATCCAGGAGTGAAATTACTAGCCACGAAGTCTGGACACCTGTTGCTTGACCACATCTTTGCTGGCACTTGGCATTGTTACCTCTCCCCTTTTTTATGTCCATGTTGTTATGGGACCACACAGCATCAGGTTTTTAACTAGAATTTCACTATACTAACAAAGTGGATAACTGCTCATAGGTTCATTCTTCAACAGGATTGCCTTCTATTTCTCAGCTCTTAACCTTTTCCCAGTTCTGCTGTTGACCCCTTTCTCTGATTTGAAGAATTAAATACTGTGACTAGTTATCTTTTTTTCAAGTAGATACTTTCTGCTTATTTTTTTCCAAATTAGTGCCTTCTGTTTCTTACCGCCATAATGGTTTTCATTGAGGTATAATATATATAATTCACTCATTTTAAGTATATAATTTAATGAATTTTAGAAATCAATTTAAGAGTTGTGTAACTATTGCCACAGTCCAGTTTTAGAACATTTCCAATACCACAAAGCAATTCCTCCCACCCACTTGTAACCAATCCCAGTTCCCACCCATAGCCACAGACAACCACTAATTCACTTTCTGTCTCACAATTTTGCTTTACCAGACATTTCATATAAATGAAATCATATAATATGAGGTCTTTTGCATCTGTCTCTTTCAGTTTGAATAATGTTTTTGAAGGTTTGTTCGGACTAAAGTCGTACTGGATATTTTTTTTTTTTCTGCAGAGTAGTGCTCCCTCACACGAACATGGTACGTTTCCTTTGTTTGCCAATCCATGAGAATTTGGCTTATGCTATGTCTCACAAGGAACAGATCTCAGATGTAGGAGCACATGCTTGTGATCCCAACGCTCTGGAGGTATACACAGGAGGACTGCCGTAAGTTTGAAGTCGGTCTGTGCTACATAGCAAAACTTTGTCTAAAAAAGAAAGAAAGGAAGAAAGAAAGAAAGAAAGAAAGAAAGAAAGAAAGAAAGAAAGAAAGAAAGAGTGTATGTGTGTGTAAGAGAGAGAGGGAGAGATGGGCAGAAGGCTACAAATAATCACATTATAAATAAGTGGTATAAACATGTATTATTTTAATAAATATAATTATTCATTAAAAATAATTATTTTATTATCACCAAAAGTTCATTCAACCTCCAGCAGGATAAATACAAAGAAAATCACACAGCATACCATAGCACAATTTCTAGAACCAAAGACAGAGAATAGTCTTACAAAGAGCCATTAGAAAAAATAAAAGCACATTACACACAGGAAGCCAAATGGGAAATGAATGTGAGATCTTGCTTTCTCCCTTCGAAGCAGGGTCTCACTATGGAGCCCAGGCTGGTCTCGGCCATAATTCTCTTGCCTCGGCCTCCTAAGAGATGGGCTTATAGCATATGTCCCCAGTCCCGGCATTGCCACAAAACCTTTCTTTTAATTAGTGCTCGCATAATCTGTCCTTTCCCATCTTTTTTGTGTTCTTAGATATAAAGTTCATTTATTATAGGTAACAGAAAATAATTGAGTAGTACTTAAAATAAAACTCCAGTCAGGCACACACCTGTAATCCTAGTCCTCAAGGGGCTAAAGGAGAGAATTCCAAGTTGATGCCAGGCTTTAAAAAAAAAAAAAAGGCAATCTGCATTCAACTGTCTTTAAAATGAAATGTTTAGGGCGTTGAAGAGATAGCTTAGCGGTTAAAGCACTTGCTGTTCTTGCAAAGAACCTGGGTTCGGCTGTTCTCTCCTTCCAGTACATGGAGCCCATGGATCAGGGTTATCAGATTTGGTAGTAAGTGCCTTTACCCACAGAGTCATCTTGTTGACCCAATTTTACAACATTTTTATCACCCCCCCACTCCCTGCTACCCATTACAGTTCATTTTCATTCCTTCATGCCAAGCCTGACTCCATTATAGCTGTTCTTTTTTTTTTTTTTTAACTCTTTGATCTTTGGGGGCTCACCACTCAACTCCCGAATAAATACAAGGGGACTTATTATTACTTATGAATGCCAGGCCTTAGCTTGGCTTGTTTCTAGCCAGCTTTTCTTAACTTAAATTATCCTGTCTATCTTTTGCCTCTGGGCTTTAACTTTTCTCTTTTCTATATACTTTTCTTTCCTCCTTACTCCGTGGTTGGCTGTGTGGCTGTGTGGCTGGCTCCTGACATCCTCCTCTCCTTCTCCTTTTCTCCTTCCTTCTTCCTCTCTTCTCTCTTCTCCTATTTATCCTCTCTGCCTGGCAGCCCCGCCTTTCCTTTCTCCTGCCTTGCCATTGGCCGTTCAGTTCTTTATTAGACCAATCAGGTGTTTTAGACAGGCACAGTAACACAGCTTCACAGAGTCAAACAAATGCAACATAAAAGAACACGTCTTTTTTTTTGCATAATGATGCAACACATCTTTGCATCATTAAACAAGTATTCCACAGCATAAAAGAATATAACACATCTTACTAATATTCCACAACGTCCATCCACAGCTAATTTTCTCCTTATCTTTGTAGATTTGAGTGTTTGAGGGATTTTGCGTATTTGGGTAGGCATTACACAATGCATAGTTTTTTGTCTGGCTACTCTGCTATGAATGCCTTCAGTGTTCAGCCTTTTTCTGGTATATAAATAGTATCTGTTCCCCTTTTTAATGCTAAATCACACTGCCTTGGCTTTTTGTGAATTGGTGCCTATTACATGTGTTAGCCAAGTGCTCTACAACTAAGCTGTATTTTCATCCCTTTATAATTCAAAAATTAATTGCATTGTTTATTTGCTCTCTCTCTCTCTCTCTCTCTCTCTCTCTCTCTCTCTCTCTCTCTCTCTCTGTGTGTGTGTGTGTGTGTGTGTGTGTGTGTATCATAGCACATCTGTGGAGGTCAGAGGACAACTTGTGGGAGTCAGTTCTCTCCTTCCACCATGTGGGTCCTGGAGATGGAACTCAGGTTGTCAGGCTTAGTGATAGGATCCCTTCCCTGGTGAGCCATCTTGCTGGTATCACTTTTTAGTTTTGAGAAAGGGTCTCTCATTTAGTTACTCAAGCTGGTCTTGAACTAACTAAGGCAGGCCTTGAACTTGTGATACTCAGCCTTCTGAGTATCTAGGATTATTGGCCTGTGCTACCAGCTCCAGTAATTGCCTTTCTTTTTTTAATTAATATTTGTTTATTGTATGTACATATGTGTGCCTGCATGAGTTTATGTGTACCATGTGCGTGCAGGGGCCAGAGGATGTCAGGTCCCCTGGAGCTGGAGTTACAGGTGGTCGTGAGCTGCCTGCTCTGGGTTCTAGGAACTAGACCCGGGTCCTCTGCAAGAGCAGTGAGTGCTCTTCACCACTGAGCTATCTCTCCACAACTACTTTTGGTTTATTTTTGAGACAACGTCTCACTGGGTAGCCAAGCTGGCTTCTGAAACTTGCTATGGAGCCCAAGCTGGCCTCCAACGTGTCTTCCTCCTGCCTCCGACTCCTGAGCAGTGGGAGTATGTTTATGCCGCCATGCTCACACGCTTTGCCTTGATTTCAAAGCGTGGTTGTGGGTAGTGTCGACGTCTGTGTGCACAGCTCCAGCTCGTGCATTCGGCCTTGCCTGTGTTGTTTTCAGGGAGACATCTGCTGTCCTTGTCCCGCCTCTCCTCTGGGTTTGCCCCTTTCTTCTCCTTGCTTTAAAGCTTTGAACAGTTGACTTGTGATGGGTTGGAAGCTTTTCCTTCATGTCCCCCCTCCCCGGGCTTTATGGAGCTTCTTGAATGTGTGTGTTATATTTTTTTACTAAATATGGAAAATTTCAGGCATCATTTCTTCACATACTACCCCATTTTTCTTTCCTTCCCTTTCAGAAAATTAGATGTGTGTTGGGTGGAAGTTGTCACCCAGGTCACAGGCGGTTTGTTCCATTTGTAAAGCTATCCTGGGCTCTGAGCCTCAGGGGGTCAGAATTTGCTGTACAGTCTTGAGTTTGAATTTGCTGAGTTTGGAGTGCCAGCACCGACATAAGAGCCCGGCATGGTTACACGGGCCTGTCACCTGAACACTGAGGAAGAACAGATCCTGAGAGCCCGGGCCAGTCCACTTAGCTGACGCCGCAGTTTAAGTTCAGTGAGAGACCCTGTCTCAAGTGAGCAAGGCGGAGGGTGATGGAGGAAGACACTCATGTCCTCTGCCTTCCACATGCAGGCACATGGGAGCACACACAGACGGACACACGCACACACATACACACACGCAGAAACAATATCTTCACCCTCTGTGTCCCATTCTGGATGATTTTTATGGCTATGTCTTTGAGTACACAAGTTATTTTCTTCTGCAATGTCATTATAATCTTTCTATAAAAGTTATTTTTTTTATTTTCCATATTTCAGCAGAGCTTTCTGAACACACAGAATATGGTCCTGATTAACTGCTATTTTGGTATTCCTATATAAATGCTTGAACTTTGTGCTGGGACATGGCTGGATTTGGGGAATCGCTTTTAAGAACTTAAGGTGAGGGTTTGGGGATTTAGCTCAGTGGTAGAGCGCTTGCCTAGCAAGTGCAAGGCCCTGGGTTCGGTCCTCAGCTCCGACAAAAAAAAAAAAAAAGAACTGAAGGTGAGTTCGCTCAGTCTGGGGTTAGGGTCATCCTGCTGGGGTAGACCCTTCTCCCACTCTGCTCACTGGTGACTCCCCGCTTCCCATTTCTGCTGGTGAATGCAGACACTGGCCCAGCGCTGGCTCTGCTTCATAGCATCCTTCCCGTGCTTTCTCCCCCAGCCTCAGAGATGCTTCTTCCTGGGAGTGTGCAGACTCACACACTGAACTTCCGGAAGCAGAGCCTCTGGAGAGCTGCGTGAACTCCAGGCAGCATCTCATTCCTGTGCCCTGTGAGTTCTGTCTCCCTAGACTCTTGGCTCCTTTGCGACTCAGGGAATGTTCTTCTCTGCTGCCCTGTGGCCTGGGAGCCCTCAAATGTCATTCGGCCTTGGTGCCATATGTGGAGTGTATTAAGGTTTTTAATATGGCTTATTTTCCTCTCTCTCTCTCTCTCTCTCTCTCTCTCTCTCTCTCTCTCTCTCTCTCTGTGTGTGTGTGTGTGTGTGTGTGTGTGTGTGTGTGTGTGTGTGTGTGTTTGATACACGTGTATGCATATGTCTGTGCGGGTGTAGATGACCATGTGTGCCTGTGTAGAGGCCAGAAGTTGTTGTTAGGTGTCTTCCTTCACTGCTCAGGCAAGCACTTTGCCCACAGAGCCATCTTCTCAACCCCCCCTTCTGTTTTTTTGCTGTTATTTTAAATAGGAAAACCCATGTTTGTTGTGGAATATCACTTTAATTATGTAAAGATGTGTTACAGTTATTTATGCCATGGAATATTACTTTAACTGTGTAAAGTTGTGTTACATTTGTTTCTGCTGCCTTTGTTAATGATGTAAAGTTGTGTTACATTTGTTTCTGCTGCCTTTGTCAGTGATGTAAAATTGTGTTACATTTGTTTCTGCTGCCTTTGTCAGTGATGTAAAGATGTGTTACATTTGTTTCATCTTGCCTGCCTAAGGCACCTGACTGGTCTATCAAAAAGCTGAATGGTCAGTAGCTAGGCAGGAGAGGGCTAGGCAGGGCTGGCAGGCAGGGAGAATAAGGAGAGGAGAAATCTAGGCTCAAGAGAAGAGAACAAGAGAAAGAGGGAGAAAAAGAAGAAAAGGACGTACACACTCAGGGCCAGAAGCCAGGTAGCTGCCAACCAGACATGGAGAAAGCAGGAGAGTAAGATATACAGAAAAGAGAGCGAGAGAGAGAGAGAGAGAGAGAGAGAGAGAGAGAGAGAGAGAGAGAGAGAGAGAGAGGAGGGAAGGAGGGAGGGAGGGAGGGAGAAAGGAAGGAAGGAAGGTAAAAAAAAAAAACCTGAGGCAAAACATAAAGTAAGAGCACTCATAACTAATAAGTCTCTGTGTCGTGATTTGGGAGCTGGTTGGTGGCCCAAAGGAAAAAGCCTTCTACACCTATTTCTGCTTCTGGGCTAGAAGCAGGAGTGCATTAAATGAAAGCATCTGATTAAACAAGTCATTTAAGAAATATTCTTTGTTGTGGGGGTGAGTGGCATACACTTTTAATCCCAACACTTGGGAGATAGAAGCAGGCAGATCTCTGAGTCTGAGACCAGTCTGGTCTACAGAATGAGTTCTAGGACATCTGGGCCGACACAGAGAAACTTTGTCTCAAACAAACAAACAACTATCCCCTAAAAAAAACCACCCACAACCAAAAAGAAAAGAAAAGAAATATTCTTTGGGCTGGAAAGACTGCTCAGTGGTTAGTGCACTTACCACACAGAACTTGGGTTTGGTTCCCAACACTGACATCGGGCAACACACAGCTGCCTAGAACTCTAGTTCCAGGGCATCTGATGCACTCTGCCTTTTTTTAGGTACCTGCACTCATGGGGTGCACATAAACTCAAGAATATACACATTTTAAAATGTTCTTCAGGGCTTGTGGATTAGCATGTGTGTAATTCCTGCACTTGGGATGATGAGGCAGGAGGTTCACAAGTTCAAGGCCAGCCTGAGATACAGTTGTTATTCAATAGGACAAAGACAAATGAAGTAACTTTAAAATAATTAAAGGATCTCACTAACTGTGATGGTACATTTCTTTAATTCCAGTAATCAGGAGGCAGGTGGAAGCCAACCAGGGTTACATAGTGAGACCTTGTCTCAACAAATAAATAAATAAATAAATAAATAAATAAATAAATAAATAAATAAATAAATGTAAAGAGTTTGAACATGTTTCTTCAAAGAAGACATAAATGGTAATAAGCACATGAAAGGATGTGCTGTATCCTCAGCTACCGTGAAAATACTATCAGGACCTCAGTGAGAGACTGCTTCAGACCCTAGGACGGCTGTAATGAAGACTGACAGTGACAGGCAGTGATGAGGATTGGGGAAACAAAAACCTTTATACCTTGCTAGTGGGGTGCGAAACGTTGCTGTTGCTTTGGAATGCAGTTTGCAAGTCCTGTAAGGGCTAAACTTTAAGAGTTACCACATGACCCAGCTGGTCCAGTTCTTACTATATACCTAAGAGAAACAGCACATACACAAGCACACTCTCACCACCCCTCCAAAAAAAGCACCCTTGTGCATGAATATCCATGTTCAAAATATCCATGTTTAGGCTGAAACCCAAAGCCAAACTGGATGTTTAGGACTGATAAGTGGATAAATAAAATGTTGCCTATCATGCCATGATAAGTTATTTGACAATAGAAAAGAGCAAAGTGGGGCTGGGGAGATGGCTCAGTAGTTAAGAGCCACGGCTACTCTTCTAGAGGACCTGGGTTCAATTCCCATTACCCACATGGCATTTAACAAGCATCGGTAACTCCTGTCCCTTCTGGTCTCTGTGGGCACTGCACACATGTGATGCACAGATGTTTATATAGAAAAGACACCTACACACATTAAAAGGGGGGGTGGCTGGAGATACATCTCAGTGGTTAAGAGCAGTTGCTGCTCTTGCAGAGGACCTGGGTTCGATTCCCAGCACCTAGATGGTGGTTCGCAACCATCTGGAACTCCAGTTCCAGGGAATCCAATCCAATCTTCTGACTTCCATAGGTACCAGGCACTCACGTGTCGCATAGACATACCGTCAGATGAAACACTCTTACACACAATAAATAAATCTAAAAAAACAAATTGCTGATGCATTCTACAACGTGGGTGAACCTGGAAAACTTGCTAAGGCCACATTGTATAGTATAGGTCATGTTCAAAACACCCAAATCAAGAGAAACATGAAGTGGATTAGAGAGCTTAGGAGGTTGGCTCCTGAGCCTGGGAGTGATAGCTAGAGGATCCAGGTTCTGATTAGTTTGACAAAATGTTCTAAAATAGATTGTGATTATAAAGCTGTAAATACATAAGTACCTATTAAGAGCTGTTGTTAGAATGTGTGCTTTAAATGGGAAAAGCATGCAGCGTGTGGATTATATCTCTGTAATTTTGGGGGGGAGTTGTTGTTGTTGGGTTTTGTTTTCTTTTTTTTTTTAAGGCTATCATACACCATGTGTCTGTGTGGGTAACAGGGTTTCATCAACAATTCTCCTGGAGTGAGCTGATTGGGTCCAATTTGACATATGGCACAAGTATTCATATTGTTCAGCTGGAATCTCCAGCTCGGCCCCAGTTCTCTCTCTCCAAATCCTGCCCTCTCAGAAAAGCCACCAAGAAGCAGTTCCTCCCCTGAGGCTGCCAGCCCCCCAGTCCCTACCCAAAGCATTTAATTCGGTACAAACCCATCTTGTGGAGGACATGTCATCATCCTGCTCCTACAGGGTATTTAAGCCCCCTCCTTTAGAATGGTGGTGTGATTTCTCTCCTGCCCCCTTTCCCTGCCTCATCTCTGGGGGCTGGAATGTCACCCAGGAGTGCTTTGCCCAATACATCTGGTCTTTTACTTTTAATTTCGATTGATCTGGCTTACTGCATCAGTGGAGAAACTTTTATCAAGGTACGGAAACCTTTCACATATCATCTGACTCTCTTCCCATCTGTCCTCCATACCCACCCCCAACACCTTCCTCAGGTACTTCCTATGGGCCACATACTGTTTAGCACTGAGCTTCTTCAAGCTGACCAAGACAGTCCTGTCCTGAAAGCTGCCAAGCCCTTGATTCTCCTTGGCATTTGGAAGCAAAGGGGCTTTTGTTGGGACCACTTGAATATGTCCCAATCCATGAAGAGGAAACCTAATCTAAAGGCACAAAAGTCTATGACTTAGCTACTCCAGAGGCCAGAGCAACGTGGTGGAGGTGGGAGTGATCTGCGAGTGAAACCTCCACCATGAGTCTCCTCAATAAACCCAAGAGTGAGATGACCCCAGAGGAGCTGCAGAAGCGGGAGGAGGAGGAATTCAACACAGGTCTCCTCTTGGTGCTGACCAGTCAAGAACAACACACAGGTGCACATTAACTGTCGCAACAACACGAAGCTCCTGGGACGAGTGAAGGCCTTTGACAGGCACTGCAACATGGTGCTGGAGAATGTGAAAGAGATGTGTAGCTAGAGAGTTTTCTCTCCGAGTCCCGCCAAACCCCGGCAGTCCGACAGCCCACTTATAAAATAAACACACAGACGCTTATATTATTTAAACTGTTTGGCCTAATGGCTCAGGCTTCTTGTTAACTGTTCTTATATCTTAAATTAACCCATTTCTATTAATCTATACTTTGCCATGTGGCTCGTGGCTTACCGGTACCTTACAGCTTCCTTGTCATGGTGGCGGCTGGCAGTGTCCCTCTCTGCCTTTCTGTTCTCTCAATTTTCCTCTCTGTTAGTCCCGCCTATACTTCCTGCCCGGCTACTGGCCAGTGTTTTATTTATTAACCAAACAGAGCAACACATTTGACATACAGAACATCCCACAGCAGAGATGTGGACTGAGGTCCCCAAGAGCAGCAAGGGTAAGAAGAAGTCCAAGCCTGTCAACAAGGACCGATACATCTCCAAGATGTTCCTGCAAGGGGATTCGGTCATTGTGGTGCTGTAGAAACAGCTCATCGCCGGCAAGTAGAGTAGAGTAGAGTAGAGGTCTCTTCCCTCTATGAGAGCCTGCTCCCTGCCCTGCTGAGCCTTGCCCAATGGGATAGAAATAAAACCTTGTTTTTTTTTTTTTTTTGTTTAAAAAAAAAAAGTCTGTGACTTAGATGAAGGGGCCTCTGAGCTCCTGAACAGCTGAAGAACACCCAGCCAGACGAAGGTACCTTAGGTCCTGTGTTGACCCATTTCCTGTCTCCAGTAACACAATGACACGGGGTGGGCAGGTCAGAAAGAAAAGACATTTCACAATGTAATTCTAGAGGTCTGGGTCAGGGGCACATCTGGCAATGGCTTCCTGCTGCGTCCTGATGCGGTACAGGGCTTTGTGTGACAGAGGACAGGGAATGGGTCTGTTTGTGTTTCTTTCAGACTCTCTCCTTTAACAAAGACACCAGGATTAATCATGGGTCCCCTATCCTAATGACCTTATCTGGTCCCTGTCATGTCCCAAAGGCCCCAACTCTAAGTTCCAAAGTTGGATTAAATTTCTACTCTTTTCCCCTCCACAATGAGGATTAAATTTCAATTTACAGAGCCTGGGGTGGGAAGGTGGGCACACCCAGTCCATATGGAAACCATAGCAAGTCCCCCTCCCATCCAGGCTGGGTCCCAGAGTCCTCATAGAGAAGGAAGGTCTTATTTAGCTCCTCTGGGGCCCAGACCTTAAAAGGCAGAAGCTCACAGCTGAGACACTCCGCAGGGAGTTGGTCAGCAAACACCTCCTTTCACAGACAGCTAGGCACCTGTCAGGGCTTTACTCAGACTCCTGCATCCTTCCCTATAAGGCTGGAGATTGACATACAGCATCCTGCACCGAAGCCTCGAGCTGTTGACTGTGGTCTTCGAGTGCACTCCTTAAGCCTTTCAGTACCGTGCTAGGTCTTATCTTTAGGCCAGTTCTTGCTTTTGCTTAATTAATGACTGACCCCTGTGTCTGTTTTACCCCAAACTGACAGCTACCACCACCCATCATGTGCGGTGGTTATTTGTGGACACATCTTATCTCTCTTGAAACACTGTCACTTCTAATTAATGGTGGCCTTCCAGTTCAGCCCTCTCCATGCACCCCTGCTGTGTTCAGCCCTCTCCATGCACCCCTGCTGTGCTCCAAGATACAGCTTAGAAATAGCCTCCAAGAGCCAGCTTGGCAGAACTCACAAGATGGCCTCCTCAATGGCGGTTACTCCGCTGTCTCAGCCTACTGGTCTAGGCCATTCGTGTCAAGCCCTCCCCACTTCAGCACACATTTTTCACAAGTCTTAGTTAAGACGGTTGAACAGTTTCTTCTAAACTCTGTTTTCTCTTGACATTCCGTGAAAACCACGTTCTCTCTTAGAACAAGTTCTCTTCAGCTTTTCCATTCATGACCCCTTATTTTGCCTGAGAAAACTTTCTGAAGATTTATCTGTGGTGTGTGCATGCGTGCGTGCGTGCGTGCGTGCGTGTGTGTGTGTGTGTGTGTGTGTGTGTGCCACAGCACTCATGTGGAGCTCAGGGGACAACATTTGGGAGTCAGTTGTCTCCATCTACCATGTGTGCCCCGTGGATCAAACTATCTGCCAGCCCATTGCTTAAGAAATGTTTAATAGACCTTAGAGATAGAGGTGTATAAATTAGGTATGCAAATGGAACATTTACTTATTGTTTTCATAAAAAATAATTTTAAAGCAATTCTTTGGGATATGTATCATTTTGCCATTTATTAAAGACGAAAGCAAGTGTGCATACGGATGGGAAAGGTGTGTTTATCTTCACATAAACAAGTAAATATAGCTGCACATTTGATATAGAACAACATGAATGCTTTTCAGAGCTGGTCAATGTTTAGATTTTCTAGCCATCAATGCAGAGAACTCCACTTTTCCTAAACATACAGCATAGAATGGCAGGAACACGTGTTTCAAAACTGATTGGAAATTCTGTCCTAATTCCCAGTCAAAATCCGCTGAACACCTTTTAACAAAACTCAAGCCAGCAATTCAACCAATGATTAAAAAACAACAAACACTCTAACACAGTACAATCCAAAACTACACTGACTGAAAGGCACACACTGAGTATGGATGGTGGGAAAATGTTCAGTCCTTGCTTTCCGGTGAAGCGATTACATTTCAGTAATGTGTACAGTAAACACATCGACATTCGTAACGTGGTATGGAATCTGAGCCAACCTGTTTCAGGCAGAGTTCCCTGGTGAGATGGAACGATATGTCAGGGCCCAGGCTGCAGTAAAGTCACAGTTGGAGTGTGGTTGTGCTTTCAGAACCCTTTATTTTTGCCAATCTTTTTCACCACCTCTACGGGCTCATGTACCCAGTTAAGAAGCTGGGTCTCAGAGAAGGCATTTTCAGACGCAACAGCCACAAAATAACACCTGAAATGCCCTTCCCACTTGCTGCAAATTGTGTTTTTACAAAGCATGCTTGCCAGATTTGCATGCCAGAAGCTCTTTCAAAAAGTCACTCTGACTCCTTTCTTTAAAATGCTGGAAGGTTTGTGAAGATCTCAAAATCCAAGGGAAGTCCTGTGAAGGTCTCATGGGTCCCGGGTTCGAAAGGCAAGCCAGCTTCTCCCTGACTCTCTCGGCATGCTTGTCCTCGTGGGTCAGCTGCCATGCTACGATGACAGAGCCCAGGCTTCAGGGAGTGATGCATGTAGGTGTCCAGGTGCCGTCTCTGCTGCTGTGATAACACCGCCCAACAAAAGCAGCCTAAGGAGGAGCAGGGCTCTTTAGCTCACAGCACTAGGTCACAGTGCCTCACAGTGTGAAGTCAAGGCAGCAGGAAGTCAGTATAGCCAGTTATGTCATAGCCACAGTGAAGAGAGCGGAGAGGCTGGAGCAACAGCTCAGCGGTTAACAGCACTTGCTGCTCTTCCAGAGGACCCGGGTTCTGTTCCCAGCACCCACATCAGGTGACTCACAACCACCTATACCTTCAGTTCCAGGCAATCTGACAACTTCTGACCTCCACGGGCTTCTGTGCACGTGTGGTGCATATAAACTCAAGCAGACAGACCAACAGACAGACACACACACAATAAGTCTTTTTAAAAATTGCAAAGAGAACTGGGCAGTGGTGGCGCACTTGGGAGGCAGAGGCAGGCGGATCTCTGTGAGTTCTAAGCCAGCCTGGTCTACAGAGCTAGTTCCAAGACAGCCAGGGCTACACAAAGAAATCCTGTCTTGAAAAACTAAAAGAAAAAAAAATTTCAGACAGAAATGAATGCATGCATGCTCACTTGTTTGCTTGCTCAAATTGATTTCTACATTTTCAAACAGAGTCCATTAGGTAGCTATGACTGGCCTGGAACTCACTATGTAGACCAGGCTGGCCTTAAACTCTAGAGATCTGCCTGCCTCTGCCTCCCAAGTGCTGGGATCAAAGGTATATACCACTATGCCCAGCTTTTCTATTCTCATATAGTTTTTTTGTAAGCCCTGCCTAGGGAATAGCGCCTCCTGCAGTGGGCTGGGTCATCCCACATCAATAACTTATTTCAGACAGTTCCTCATGGGCCCACCCAATGTAGAGAATCCCCCCCCCCACTGAGACTCTTCTAGGTGATTCTAGGTTGTGTTAACACAGGGCTTCTAGCTAACAGCACCAGCTAAGGTCCCAGCTGACCACTGGCCTCAGTCACCGCCATGGGAGATACGAATTCCTCATGACAGTTTCAGCCAGCTATCACCTGGTTGCAACCACATGAGAGGTCCTGAGAAAAGGTATGGAGCTGAGCTCAAGACAGCCTCAGGAATTTGAGAGACAGCAATTCAAAGCTCTCTCTCTCTCTCTCTCTCTCTCTCTCTCTCTCTCTCTCTCTCTCTCTGTGTGTGTGTGTGCTATTTTATGTTTAAATTATCTCTGTTTTTGTGTGCATCATGTATGTATGTGGTGCCTAAAGAGACTAGAAGACGGTGTTATTGGATCCCCTGGAACTGGAGTTACATATGGTTATGAGCGACCATATGGATGCTGGGAATTGAATTTGTTACTCTGGAAGAGCATCCAGCACTCTTAACTACTGAGCCATCTCTCCAATCCCAAAGTTGTTGTTTTAAACTGTTAAGCTTTGAATAGATAATCAAAGCATGCCCATCTCCACATGCCACAAGCCTAACTGTATATCCTTTTTGCTCCTCTATCTTTGGAGATGAAACCCAGGGCTTTGTGTGCTAAGGAAATGTTCTACTATCGAGCCCTCAAACTATCCTTTCTAGACCAGCTCATTACACTATCATATCCCCTGGGAGCCCCTAGACATCCACAGAGGAATTCTGGGTATTCTCACCCTCTTTGGGCTCCTGCTGCCTGATTCTGTCAATCTCCAATATGCACCCACCATGTCGAGTCTGGTGGTATTCTCTTAGGTCAATGTCTGGTACAAAGTGAGTGCTCAGTGTAGACTCCTTGATAGGGGGTTGAGAAAGGGGTCTTGAGAGGAAAGCATTTGCCAATGGAGAGAAGATCTGAGCTACAAATCAGAGCTTCTGTCGCCTTTACAAGCCTTTGCTCTAAAGACATTTTGGACTCTTCTGCTGAGGTCCGAGGATTTTTTGAGTCAGCACCATAATATCATCAGGGTGTGGTGGTGCATGCCTGTAATCCCAGCATGGACGCAGAAGTTAGAAAGATACAGGCCTGTCTGGGCTATATAACAAGTTGCAGGGTAGCCTGGGTATTGAGAGAACTTGCCTCAAAATGAAAATAAAAATAAGGTAAAACAATTACCAACAGCAAAGAGTTTAAGCACCAAGTGTCTCTGGTCAAAAACAGATTGCCTAAATTTTGTTGTTGTTGTTGTTTGTTTTGGGTTTTGTTTTTGTTTTTTTCAAGATAGGATTTCTCTGTGTAGTCCTGGCTGTCCTGGAACTTGCTCTGTAGACCGGGCTGGCCTCAAACTCAGAGATCCACCTGCCTCTGCCTCTCAAGTGCTGGTCTTAACAGCTTGTGCCACTACTGCCCAGCCCAGATTGCTTAAATTTTTAAATCATTTATTTACTGTGTATGTGTATGTGTCCTTGCCAAGGCACATGTGTGTAGGTCAGAGGACAAATGTCTGGAGTTAGTTCTTTCCTTCCACTCTGTAGAACCCAGGGATCAAACTCAGGTCATCAAACTTGGCAGCAAGTGTCTTTACCTGCTGAACCATCTTGCAAGATTGGAATTTTGCTTTTAAAAATATTTATTTTTGTTTATTTGTGTGTGTGTGTGTGTGTGTGTGTGTGTGTGTGTGTGTTTCTGCAGGAATGTGTGTGCAGTTGTGAGCCAGATGTGAGTGTCAGATCTCTTGGAACTGGAATTACAGTCATTTGCAGGGTGCCCAACTTGTTATGTGGGCATCTGAATTTCACTTCTCATGAGCCGGGATCTAAATTCTGGTCATCATGATTACACATCAATTGTTCTTAACCACTGAGGCATTTCTCTAGGCAAGAGTTTCTCTTTCCTTCCTTCCTTCCTCCCTCCCTCCCTCCCTCCCTCCCTCCCTCCCTTCCTTCTTGATCATTTATCCACTTTACAAAGAGAATGGTATTCAGTCGCTATGCACAGTTCCATTATAGACAGATGCAAATGTACCCGCTTTCCTTAGATGCTTTCACAGCCCAAACCCTCTGAGATGCATCTTAGAACCTCTGCTCTGCCTCAGATGCCAAGTCACTCAGACATAATGGTTCTGCGTTACGTATTCACAGGTGGGAAAATAAATGCATCTTCCCAGCAGTTCTGTAGAGGTGAGCATCCTTCTGTGTGGCCCTAGTGAATGCTAAGCAAATATTAGTTCATTCTTTAAAAATAAGACAAAATTATTGATTATTTAAAAAAGCTTCTATAGCAATTGAAATGTTAATTTACACACAGAAAAAATTTTTGCATAAGATTCATCATTTTATTTTATTACGTTTTTTGAGACAAGATTTTTTCTGTGTATCCCTGGCTATCCTGGAATTCACTCTGTAGACCAGGCTGGCCTTAAATTCACAGATCTGCCTGCCTCTGCCTCCTGAATGCTGGGATTAAAGGGGTGCACAACCACCACTCCGCTAGATTTATCATTTTGAAGATAAACAGATGCCCAATATTCAAGTGGGGAATGAAAGGCCAAGCATGGTGTTGCAGGTCTTTGATCCCAGCAGTCCAGGACAGTCAGCGCTATGGAGAGAGATTCTGTCTCTAAAAGGATGATAGATAGACAGGGGGAGAGAGAGAGAGAGAGAGAGAGAGAGAGAGAGAGAGAGAGAGAGAGAGAGAGAGAGAGAGAGAGAGAGAGAGAGAGAGAGAGAGAGAAAGTAGTGGGGTGTGAGAAGGAAAACATTGAATGACAGAACTATAAAGAGATTTGAGGGGGAGTTTTGTTTATTTGTTTTAGACAAGATCTCTATACATAGCTCTGACTGTCCTGGAACTCACTATGTAGACCAGACTGGCCTCAAACACACAGACATCCACTACCATGCCTGGCAATAAAGATATATAAAGATAGGAATTTGTGACTTCTTAAGGGGTGTGTGGCTGGTTGGGCAGGGAAGGCTGCTGCTAAGGGTCCTTCTTGAAATCACCAGCAGGTGGCGATCTTACTCCAGGTCCTTGCCAATCCTGGCTTTCCCTCACGTTCATGAAATCCTAAGGAAGCACCTGGGCAGCTGAAGCACCCCGAGAGCCACATAGGAGAGTAAGCTAAATCCCTGCCTCCCAGAAGCGGGCCAACTCCATGCCTCTCGAGCCTGCCTTCCGGTGAGCTGGTTCTCCAAAAGTCATCCGGTTCTTTCTACTCCAGAGCTCAACAAATACCACTCGGTCAACTCCCATGGAACAGAAATCTGGGTCATTTTCAGTCCATTTCACCGCTGTAGATAAGCCGCGTGAGCATGAAGCAGTGTGGGGAGGGACATCCTAGACCACAGAAAAGGAGAGTCAGCATTACAAATCCAGACGGGGACAAGAGACAGGGCGGTGATTAGGACTGGCCTACCCAGAAGGGACATGGCGGAGGAGAGGACAGTTAGGTAGCAAGGAGTGGAGCTGTCCCGCTGAGCCTGTGCCCCACCCTGTGGCCACGGGTCTCCCTGGACTGAGCTGGTTAGTCTCAACACTAAGCTCACAGACTTTCTGTCCCCCGCTGTTGCCTGGGGCTTGGAGGAAGGACCTTTCCCCTGCGTCCCAGGCCCTCCCACACTTACTTTGAGAGCCAAGCCTCAGGCTTGCCTAGTTTGGAAAGGCAGAGGCTGTTTAGGGAGCAAGAGATCTTCGCTGTGTACGGCTGTCAGATCGCTGGGCCCAGGACAGCGGGGGAGGGGCGGAGAGGAAGTGGTCATTTAAAAAGCTATCTAGACTGTTTCACAAAGTCCTTGAGGACCCAACCCTGAGCCATTTCTGTGGCCTTCTGTATCGCCTCTCAAGATCCTGCAGAACATTCTTTATAGTGTAAACTGCGGCTTCACCATCAGACCTGGTTCCTCCATTTTATTTTATTTTTTTCCACCTGGATTTCCCATTTTCTTGCCTCCCACCATCAAGTGTAGCTTTATGGTGGCCACATGTGGCCTTTTCTGGCCTTTCTGCTACCTATTGCTGTGGTCTTGGCATGGCTGGAAAATCTGTGTGCTGAAAATGTGGTTCCCAAAGAAAGGGCTTGGGATTTTTAAGAAGTGGAACCTGGGGGGGGGGTCATTGAGTTATAACTGCCCTCATGAAGAGATCTATGCAGGCCACGAGGTGGCTTGGGTAGCTTAAATTGTTATAAAAGAGCAAACTTCGAGTTTGAAGCCAGCCTGGTCTAAATAGCAAGTTCCAGGATACCTGGAGCTATATAGTGAGACTCTGTCTAAAAATAAATAAAAAGACTAGCCTAGACTCCCCTGCGTCCCTCTCTCTTGCCACCTGTGTGTCCCCTCTCTCAGATACAGGAACTCCAGCCACTGTGAGGCCCTCGTCGGAAGGCACATTGGTGCTGACACAGCATAGGAAGGCTGATAACCTTAGAGATACAGACGGAGTAGGAGAGAGCCCCTTACCTTGGAGTCTAGGCTGCAGCTTTGACCAGCTGAGAACCTGCGTAGTGAACATTTGCTGTGACTGCTGCTGACTTAGAGATGATAATCATCTCACACAGAGAAGCTTTGTGTTGAAAGAGCGGTGAATCATCCTTGAGGTCAGAGACCATGTGTCCTTTGGGTGCCCATAGCTTTACCCTTTTTTCCAGATATTTGCTGGAGCTATAATAAGACTAAACCTTAGTGTACAGTAAAAGCACCTTTACCTGCCCTGTGACCCTGTGACCCTGTGACCCTGTGACCCTGTGACCTAGTGCATAGGAAGCAACCTATGATCTCATCCTGGTTCCTTAGCAACTTCAGAAGCCATCAAAAACAGTACAGATGGTCACTGTAAAGATGACCGACTGAGAGAGCGTACCTTACTGGGTGTGTCTTACAGTCTTCTCCGGCACCCTTCCTTCTATTAACCTGCTTTTAAATTTGTTAAAAATATTTTTTGACAGACTTCAATTCTGCTGCAAACTGGCTCCTCCCGGGATTATTTTCTGTGGCAAAACCAAGGATCCAGATTTACATGAGTAGAGGTCCCTGAAAGATGAGGGACTGCTTCAGGCTGCGACTGGCATTTCTGCGTTTTATCTCCTGCCTTGCCACTGACAGCACTGTGGTCTGGGATGTCCAGAGCTATGAGCTAGAGAAGCTTCTTTTCCTTATAAAGCACCCAGGCTCGGGTATTTTGTTATAGCAACAGAACATGGATTAAGAGAGCGAGGAAACTCATTAAACCTACTAAATCCCACAAGATGCTAGGAATCTTCCTTGGGAAACTCAAATGCAGAGACTGATGAATACCAGTCAGAAATGCTGGGCCCTATCCCACGTGTCCCCCCTGCCTTGATTTGTCCCATCACAGCTGATATCACGGTAGAATAATGGCAGAGCCAAGAAGAAGTGTGGGGTGGGGGAGGAAGGAGGCAGGTACATGTGTGAGTATGTCCATGCGTGTACACAGTGCATGTGCCTGTATATGGGCATGCTCGTGGAGGCCAGAGGTCAGTGTTAGGTGTTTTCCACCTTATTTTGGGGAAGTAGTCTCTCACGGAACCTGGAGCTCATCCATTCAGCTAGCCTGGCTGCAGTGAGCTCTGAGGAACTACTGTCTCTCCCTTCCCCTCCCCAGTCCTGGGGGTTACAGATGCACACCACAGTACTTGACTTCGCATGGGCTCTAGAGATCAAAATTCAGGTCCCTTGTGCTTTGTGACAAGCACTTACCCCCTGGAGCCGTGTCCCCAGCCACAAGAAGAACCTTAAACATGGGTCAGTCGGTCTACTCATATTCTCGGGGCCCATAGTGGCTTACCAGGGATGCCCCACAATAAATATCGCATATTCCCAAGAACAGCCACTTCTTTGCATGAATAATCCCACCACTGGGGGTGGAGGCAGGAAGATCAGGAGTTCAGGACCAGCCTTAGCTGTGTGTGTCATAGCTCATGTGTGTATGTGTGTGCAGGGGGGAGGTCAGAGGACACTCTGCAGAAATGGATCCTCTGTTTCTACCGTATGGATCCCAGGGTTCAGATTCAGGGCTGTGAGGCCTGGTGGCAAGCTCCTCTATCTTGCTGGCTCAAAAACATAATTTTGAAAATTATCTTCTTATTCAAACAAACATAGTTGTGAGTTGTGTATAAATGAGGATGGAGAATTCAAACACACTTTTTATAATAAAACATAAAGCGGGGCTGGAGAGATGGCTCAGGTTGAGAGCATTGATCGCTCTTCCAGAGGTCCTGAGTTCAATTCCCAGCACCCATATGATGGCTCACAACCATCTATAATGAGATCTGATGCCTTCTTCTGGCCTGCAGGCATACATGCAGGCAGAACACTATACATAATAAATAAAATAAATCTTAAAAAAAATTCTTTATTAATAAAAAACCAAAAAACATAAAGCTTCAAGGCCACGGGCAAGTGTTGGGCTCCTCTGGGGAGCACTAGCATCCCTGTTCCTGTCAGGTCTACCTGGTGGACACTCTGAGGATGCTGCGGCAGTTTGGTCTCTTTGATGTAGCTGATGGCTGGAGCGTGATCACAACGCCACTGAGACAATTACTCCTGCACGCCTGTTTCCCCCATCGTTCACTGGGAGAGTAAAGGAGGCAGGTGTGTAAAGACCTGTCCCACAGCAAGCGCTTGAGAGTTAGCACCGTGCTTAACAGTGTTTTGAATGATTGATGGCAGAGCTGAGATGCAAACTGCCCGTTTGAAGGTTGAGGGTTTCCTTTTGTGTTCCGGTTCTTTCTTTCTTTCTCCCTTCCTTCCTTCCTTCCTTCCTTCCTTTCTTTCTTTCTTTCTTTCTTTCTTTCTTTCTTTCTTTCTTTCTTTCTCTCTCTCTCTCTCTCTTTCTGTCTCTTTCTTTCTTTCTTTCTTTCTTTCTCTCTCTCTCTCTCTCTCTCTCTCTCTCTTTCTGTCTCTTTCTTTCTTTCTTTCTTTCTTTCTTTCTTTCTTTCTTTCTTTCTTTCTTTCTTTCTTTCTTTCTTGTTTGTTGTCATTTTTTGAGAGAGGCTTTCATGTAGCCCAGGCTGGCCTTGTACTCTCTATATAGCCAAGGATATCCTTGAACTTCTGATCCTCCTCCTTAGAGCAAACCTTGGACAAACCCTGCCAGACCCTGACTAAGACCTTATGTTGAAACTCCGTCCCTTTCCCCGTCACTGCCCATTGCCAAACTCGGTCACCCACTATCGCCCGTGTCCTAGTAGCCAGAGCAAGGCAGTTTCTAAAGATAAAATGGCCTTGTCTGGACAAAGAACCCCGGGAGGGAGAACCTAGCGACTGGTACATAGGTCTCTGAAGCTGTATTGACTTCCCATTCTCCAAACACCCTATATAAGCTCCAGGTATTCCCTCCCCTTCTGGCAGACATGCCTTTCCCACTGTGTCTACCCCTCGCTGTTTGAAATAAACAGTCTGCTGAGTTCATTCTGGTGAGGTCATACTGGTCTCTCTCCTGCCTCCTCCTGTCTCTTTAAGCTGCCTCAGACATACAACACTCCTGCTTCCAACTCCTGAATGCTCAGATCACAGGCATGTGCTAGCATGCTTTGGCTTTATGCAATGCCAGGGACTGAACTCACGGCTTCCTGTGTATTAAGTAAGC
This sequence comes from Peromyscus eremicus, assembly GCF_949786415.1. NCBI lineage: Eukaryota > Metazoa > Chordata > Mammalia > Rodentia > Cricetidae > Peromyscus > Peromyscus eremicus. The sequence goes on along the minus strand of NC_081431.1, from coordinate 57,145,633 downwards.
ACTCTACCAATGGAGCCACATCCCCCAGCCCTAAAATTGGATCTTTAAAAGCACAGTGGCTCTGAGTGTTCCTGGGAGCGCTCCTTTTCTTTGGGGTCCACTGCAGCTCTAAATGACTCTGCTGTCCCTTGAGCACATGAAATGTGATGCATGTCTGGTGGGATGCAGTCCACACAGAGCAGTAGGGCTTGGCCTCCAGAACCATCATGGCCCCAGGTTTGTGTCTTCAGCACTACAGAATCCTCAAACTGGATGAGTCACATGTTTGGGGGGGCTCTGGGAATGGTGAAGAAATCCTAAGTGGCTCAGTAGAGAAGGGATGAATATCCTTGCCTAAGAGGTGTTATACTCTGGTGATCTTACCTTTTGGGGGAACTGGCTGTGTAGACCAGGCTGGCCTCGAACTCACAGAAATCTGCCTGCCCTTGCCTCCTGAGTGCTGGGATGAAAGATACGTGCCACCATGCCAGACCAGACATTACCGCTGGTCTTGCCACTCATTTTCTTCCCCTGGTGTCTCTATACTTCACAGGTCTCCTTTAACACACCAGGAAGACAAGAACCCCGTGCACGTCACTGATCCCTCCTCCCTGACTCCTTCCCTTGACCTCCATGTAGTGTGTGTATTAGCCCTCTCAGTCTTCGATGACTCCTTCTTAGTTTCCTTTGCGGGCTCTCGACACTTAAATAGCAGTGTCCCTCGGCGTTCTGGGCCTGTTCATCTTCCCAGACTCTCTCTAGACTGAAAACCCCAAATTTCTATCTTCAACTCGGGTCCCTCTTTGGCTCTGTGTACAACTGCCCACTAGACATCCCCAGGCACTTCAAGTCCATTGAAACTGAGTTCCTCGTCTCCCTGGCCCTCAACTGTGTTGGCAAGCCTCTGGAGCACCCAGCTGAGACCGTCCTGGCTATCATCTCTGATTGTGTCATCTGTAGGGGTGGGTACTGCTGCCTGGATAGAGCGAGTCTGGGCCCAGTTATATAGGACCAGTATCACCAAGGATCAGTACCTCTGCCCTAAGGAAATTTAGGTATAAGTGCCACCCCAAGTATTGACAATGCTTTCTGGACTGTTTGATTTTAACACGAAGCTCACACTTGTATGCAGGGTTTGTAAGCCAACGTTATCTTGGACTCAACTCATTCTCAAGGCATTCTTTATCTGCTAATGGGCTCCCAGAGACCAAGCCCACATGGTCGGCAGTATGCAAGGAGGTCAATATAACCAAATGTGTGAGGTTCTGAAGAAAACAGGAGAGAAGGACGGGCCTGTTTGGCTTCCCTTACCCCCGTCCAACTCTGCCTGCATTCCTAAGTTGTGTATGCTGACCCGGCCTTTGCATGGATAAGCAGGGTGCCCATCCCTGTGTGAGTTTGGATGACACACGGAACATCCTTCTTCGGACAGGGTGCTTTAAGATGCTCAGAGAAACCCAGGTACCACAGCAGCTTCTGTTTTCCTTTCCCCGGCTCATCCTAAAGACATTTCACAGATGGTACGCCCCCACAGGGAGATCTGTCAACAGAGCCGCAGAGGACAGACCCAGACCAAAGAAGGAAATGCAAGCCTTTGCTCTTCTGTAGTCATGGGCAAAAGTCCAAGGCTCGTCTGTCTGAGATATTGAGTACCGATGCTTTAGGGGAACCCCAGCCGCAGGAGTGACATCTCTGGGCAGCGAGCCATGGTCTGTAATACTGGCCGTAGTTCTTCAGTTTAATATACCTGCTCAGTATCAGAAAGACCGAAAAGTCCCTCGGTTTCTCCCCTCCATCTTGACTATGTCAGATAGTTATGGCAATGTTTTCCGCAAGGAACACAGGCATTCCAGTTTTGGAGAGCGTCCTAGTTTGGGTTTTTATTGTTGTTGTGTTGTTGCTATGATAAACGCCGTGATCAAAAGCAACTTGAGGAGGAAAAGGTTTATTTGGCTTACACTTCCAGGAAACATTCTATCACTGTGAGAAGTCAGGGCAGGAACTTGAGCAAAAACCTCGGAAAAATGCTGCTTACTGGCTCCATGTTGGGTTCATGCTCAGCTAGCTTTATTATTATTATATTATTTTTTATTTCTTCATTCATTTACTTATTTTAGTTTTTCAAGACAGGTTTACCTGTGTTGCCCTGCCTGTCCTGGAACTCACTCTGTAGACCAGGCTAGTCTCTATCTAACTCACCAAGATCCGCCTGCCTCTGCCTCCCGAGTGCTGGGATTAAAGGCATGCACCACCACTGTGCGTCTCAACTATCTTTGAATGCAGCCTGACTTCCCTCAGTGGGCCATGCCTTCCTATCAATCAACAGTTAGCAATCAAGAAAACACTGCACTGACATGTTCACAGGCCGTTCTGACTGAGGTGACTCTTCCGTTGGGGTTCTCACCCCAGGTGACAACTCCAGGTTGCGTTAAATTGACAACAAAAATTAATCAGGAGTGTGAGTCTCTTTCATAGGATGGGTCTGGCAAAATGGGTAGATGTTTCTTATGGGAGAAAGCAAGCCCAGATAAACGTTCATTTTCTGAATCATGAGGCGCTTAATGTTATTCCCAGCTCTTATTCCTGACTTGTCTGTTTACTTATGACACTGGGGAATGAACCCAGGGCCTTGTACATACTTGTACATCACTCTACCACTGAGCTACATCCACAGCCCTCTTTTTACTTTGAATTTTACTACTACTACTACTACTACTACTACTACTATGTGTGTGTGTGTGTGTGTGTGTGTGTGTGTGTGTGTGTGTGTCTATGGTGTTTGGGGGTGGTGAGTAGGTAGGCCTTCGTGAGCCATGGTGTGTGAGTGGAGGTCAGAGGACAACGTTTGGGAGTTGGTTCTTTCCTTCTACTGTGGGTTTTGGACATCGAACTCAGGCGGCAAGCTTCTTTACTCTCTGAGCCATCTCAGTGGGCCCTGCTTTTTATTTTGAGACAAGGCCACAAAAAGTTAGTTACTCGGGGGGTGGGGGAAGGACAGGGGAATCCATGGCTGATATGTAAAATTAAATTAAATTATAAAATAAATTTAAAAAAAGAAAAAAAAAAGTTAGTTACTCAGGCTGGCCTTTCAATAACTCTGTAGCCCAGACAGCTCTTGAGCTTGTCTTCTTGTCTCGGCTTCCTGGAGAGCTGGGATCACAAGCCTAATGCCGCAGGGTCAAGCACCAGGGCTTTTAATGCAGCCCGTGAGGGCCTGAGCCCTCGACGCGTAGAACAAAAGGTATGGCAAGCTGTACCTAAAGATGCTCTGAGATGGCAGCGGCAGCTGCCTAGCAAATGTGACTGTCCCCAATTAACCCAATAGGCACTTCCTCTGAGACTGGTGTAGATGGCAGGAAGCATCAGGAAGGTCTGAACCGGCTTACCTACACAGCATGTGAAGTTACACTGTAATCTGAGCGTGGTTTATTTCCCAGCACAGTCTGCACTTGGTGAGAATAATGTATTCAACCTGCAATGCCAGGCCGCAAGTCCCCTTAGTCTTAGAAATATAGTGAATAAATTATATAATAATAATGATCATAGCAATAACAACTGGTCCTTTAATCCTAGCACTTGGGAAGCAGAGGCAGGGGAATCCCTGTGAATTCAAGGCCATCCTGGTCTACATAGTGAACTCCAGGCCAGCCAGGGTTACACAGTGAGACTCAATCTCAAACGAAACAAAGCAAAGTTACAAAACACCACAAATAATAATAATTCTCCTACAAAATAGAGCAGAATTTCCCTTAAGGCTCTAATCTCCTACCTCACCCCCACTTTCTTCTCTGTTACTGGGAACATAGTTTCTCTTGAAGATTCTTCATGTAGTTAGTCCCAAGGAAAGCGGCATGCTTCTTGCTTGGATCTGTCTGCACCACTAGGGAAAGTGGACCTTCTTTGAAGACTTGCTCTGCTTCCTGCCACACACTGGGCCCAGGAGCAGCAGTCCACCTCCAGCATTGGCTTCCCGGGCAGGCGCTCTGTGAGTAGGAGCAGTTGGACCGGGTAACGCCTATTGGTCACCACCCTGAGGCAGCTTCTTGTGGTCCGAACCCGTGTCTGTCATACTACTGTAGGTTAGGAGCCCACTTAGGAGCTGATGCTTCTGGGGCTGGTAGAATGATCTCTTGTACGTAGCCGAGAGATGGGGAAAGCTGAGGAGACAAGAGCCCAGAGCTGGAGAGGGCGGAGCTGCAAAAGGACCCCAGGTCCCATAGAATCTCATCCCCCACCACATCCAGGCAGCACACTTTCCTTTTACAGATGAACCTGAAGCCAGCTGTCTGGCAGAAGTCAGTCACTGGAGGAAGCAGGACCACACTTGCTTGTCTTACCCTGGCGTGCCATCAGGACACGAAAAATTTAAGGACCCTCGCTCTCTTCCAAGGGGGCCCGAGTTTATCTCTGGTCTGAACTCTCAGTCTCCACGTTCCTACGTGGCAGATCAGGGACCCCTAAACCCCGCCTCTCGTCCCCAAGTAAAACCTTTCCCCGGAGACCGCCACTGGATGCACAGTTGAAGCCACAGCTAGGGCGCGGGCCACGCCCGAGCTCCGGGCTCTGGGGGGAGGGGACAGCTTCCCGGGGCTTTGCGCTGTGACATCAGCCCTGTTGTGGTGCAGTGTGCAAAGCCTACTGGTTGGCGTGGCGCGGAGAAACGCCTTCCGGAGGGGGGGAACAAAACGGCGCGCAGTCGGGCGCAGCCAGCCACCGCTTCCCGGAGTGCTGTCACCCGTGCGCCTCCCAGCAGCTGCCAGGTGAGTGCGCCCCCGCGTCGCCCGCCTCGGGTCCCCGCAGCTGCCCGCTATCCGAGTGTCTGGGACGCACCCTGCGCCTATTGGTCTTTCGCGTCCTGTCGCAGCCCTGTCGCTTGCAGGAAAAGTTTGTAGGAAAAGTGACCCCAGGAGGGAGGTGGTGAGATGTGGCCGTAGTTAGCCCGGCAGTGCTTCCCTTTCCTGAAAACGCTGGGTCTCTTCCCATTCTGGGACTTCCAGGGCAGCTGGCTCTCGCGTGCCCCAGACCCAGGGTGACCCGGCTCTCCCCCCACCGCCAGCAGGTCCCGCAGAACAATCGGCGATTCTGTGGGCCACTGACACTCATTGTAAGGCTGAGGGATGAGGACATCTGTGCCACTCCTTCCCTCTCTCTCTTTTCCTGGGAGAAAGTGCCCGCGAGTGGGAGGGAGCAGCATCTGGTTTGTCGGCCAGAGCACACAGGTATGGGTTTTCTTTCTCCTGAAAGAACCAGATGGAAGCGGACTCACTGCACCTCCCCGCCAAAGTCTTGGCGCTAGGTGAGGACTGGATACTGAGATCTCAAAGAACCAACAGTGAATGTTTCTTGAAAGCTGGGGGGCAGAAAGGGCTCCAGAGGGTGAGCACATATAAACAAGCTGGCAGTGTCACCCAACTAGGGGTTAGCAGGCAGGTGTTTCATCCAGTGGCACAGGCCTGGATATAGTCGGCATGTTTCTGGTCCTGTACTGTTGTGATCCATTAGAGTAGAGGAGAGGTCTAGACTGTGAGCAATTACATGAAGTCAGAGCCATCCCACCCATTTCCTGCTTCTTGGGGTGAATGAATGGACAGCCCCTCCCCACGCTGAGAGGGGACTGCATTGGGATACCATCATCGTGCATGCAGGGCGTCCCCTTGCCTTTGGTGGGACATTTATGATGAGAAATACCCTAGAATCTTGGTGACAGATATCTGAAAGGCAAGCAAACTGAGTTTTGACGATACACAGATGACCCTGGACAAGTGACAGCTCAGTTTCCTTCTGGGCCAGTACTTGGAGCATATATTACACACACGCACACACACACACACACACACACACACACACACACACACACACACAAGCACACACACAGGAGCACACACGCACTAGCTGTGATGCCGGCCCTGCTTTTCTCTTGCTTCAGGATTCCTTGTAGAAGCTCGGTTGATTGGAGCTGCTAGCAGCCTATTACCTCAGAGCTAGGTTGGGGATTCCCTTCAGGACTGGGCACTAAAATCTTCCTTGCCTCTGATTCTCTCCCCAGCTCTCTGCTTAGGAGCCCAGGCCACTCTCTTGGGGAGAGGCTGGCCTGAGCACCCCCTAGCCAATGTTTATCGCTCCCTTGGAGGATCCAGCTTGGCACTGCACAGAGACCCTTAGCCTTGGCAAGGATATCCGGGGCGGGACAGCCAGACGGGGAAGGAAGTTTATCCTGCAGAGGGTGTGGTGTGGTGTGGTGTGGTGTGGTGTGCCTGAGGAGGTGGAGGGGACAACTGTCCCCAAGGTTCAGATGCTGAGGGCTTAGTGAGGGTGCTGGAGAGAATCTGAAGGGCAGGGTCTCCAGCTCTGTGACTAGCCTGCTACAAAAATGCAGAAAAACCGCCTCTGGTCTGTCCTAGCGCCGGCCATCTTGGCCCAGGTGTTCTATTTCATAATTCACAGGCTCAAGAGCCCTCAGTCCTTATTGGGTGAGTTACAGGCTCAGAGGGCAGTGTTTGCATTTCACTGATGGTAAGTCAAGATTGGATGATTGAAGCTGCCTGCGATGGCACACCTCTGTAATCCTAGCACCTGGGAGATGATGGCAGGAGGATCACAAGTTAGGGACCAGCCTGGGCTACATATGGAGCTCTATCTCAAAAGAAAAAAAATCAACCACTAAGGGAATGAATGGAGTATGTGTAGTCATAAATAATTACCAACTAGTTTTTCCTTGACAGTAGTGTTCACAAGTTTTCATTCACTGTGGGTCTCCTGGTGGAGAAAGCAAGTTGGGAATGCTTTCTGGTGGGCTCCTAAGGTTTGTTTATGCAAGCAGGTTCCTTGGGCAAAGTTGGCTTGTTAGAAGCCCAAAGGAGGCATGCATTAAGTCCCAAGAGACATCAATGACAAGAAGTCCCCCTTCCTCCTCGGCTCTTTGGCTTTGCAGGCATGTTGGCAAATACCTAGAGGCACCAAATTGATTGTCGGTGCAGGTCTTTCCTTAAGATTACAGTAAGCAGGTGTCCATGCCTGCTGCTCGCCGGCCGGAGCTAAATCCTTCCCCTGTGTTGTCTTGGATGTTGTTTTTGAGGAAGGAGCCGATGTTGGCCATTTCTACAGATGAAGGCTCAGCAGTCCTAAAGACTGGCTCAGGATTACAGCTGGTCCCCCAGGGAGCTGCCGTTCCATCATAGGCTGGCTGCTCCAACAACCTGCTGCTTGTCTTTGCCCCTTCACACTTCACCCAGGTCATTACTGAAGACATTGGTTTTACAAGATGCTCTGAGGTGACCAGTATTTAGAAGCAGACAGGACTTCAATGGCTTCAGCAGGGAAGGGGTTGTGGTTAGAACTCCAGACCTCTAGGTTTTCACTCTGCTGGGAGGCTGAGGGTACAGGGAGCCCCACAAGTCACTTCCCAGATGTACTTTCATCGCACGTGCTGTATATCTATCTGTGTTTTGGAGTCATGTTTTCAGTAAATAAAAAAGTCCCCGAAAAGAGGCAGCCAGCGGAGGGACCTCCCCCCACCCTGCGCCCCGGTAAGAGGAATGAGAGGTACCCAATGAGTCCTGACAGGAGCCTTGCCTACTGTTTCCAGCTGTCAGGATTTTATATGGTAATGACGTGGCTTGGACTACGCAGCTCTCCAGGAATTTGTCTGACGTCAGTGTAGAGTAATTCCCATGTATGGTAAAGTGTGTAAATACGAGGCAGCTAGTGTTTCCAGACTCTGGCATTTCCAGAGCTTCCCAAAGTCACACTGGCTGAGTCTGAGGAAGAAATAGAAGGCTCACAGCTGGAATGCAGCCCAGCCGTCAAGGAGGTTCCCACCCCAGGGGGTCTGTGTATTCTTCATACAGGGGTGCGTGGGATGGATCTTCCTGAGATGTCAGCTGCCAGCAATGTGTTTGTAAGGCCTGCGTGGTCGTTTGTTTTTCCCTTTTCAAAATTAATCAGAAGCATTCAGACCTTTCTGTTCAACCCAGGGCACGGACCAACTGGCTCCGCTCTCAACATCATTCCAGACACAAGTAAATTCGATTTGATCATACCATAATTATACGGTTTCCTGTACTCATTTTGAAATACTTAAGGAAGTCTAGGGCTGCATGTAGCTCAGCTGTAGAGTATGCTCCTAGTCATGGATCCCTGTTTCCATCTGCACACATGGCAATCAGATTTCTGAACTCCAAGGGTAGAGAGCTGGGGGAGAGCGCAAGTGCTCAGTTACAGTCAAGTCCTGAGGGACAAAGGACCTGGGGTAATGGCACCTCAGTGAGGGCTGACTGACTTCTCAGAGGTGAGCTGTATGCAAAGGGCTAATGGAATCACCTTTGGGGGACCTGTAAAGTCCAGACTGAGCTCATTTTGGGGGCGCCCCCTATACTGGGGACCTTTATCTTCAGGATAGGTCTGCTCCATGGGCTCTGAACTTGCCCAGCCTTCCCTCTGCTTCTGTCCCTGGCTGTTCTCTGGGCTTGGGGGCGTGGAAGAGATAGCCCCAGGATTGGAAAGGATGACAACACTCTGGTCTACCTGGCAGGTTCCAAAGAGCTCAAAGTACTTCTAGCAGCTCATTTCTACCCAGATAAACACCTAACAGGTCTCTACCAGACCAAGAAGGTGGGGACGTGTGCCCTGAGCGCGTCACAATCCCTCTTTCGCCGGAGGGAACAAGGGATTATGGAGTGGGAGAGATGGGGTTTTTCCATTGGAGAAAGATGTTAGATAGTTTGTCACATGTTTGATGAGGGAGGCCCTCGTCTGGGCATAGGTGGCTGGCAGGCTTAGAACACAGATGATGCTTTTGACCTGAAACGTGACCAGCTGAATCCATCACCTCCGTTGATGTACCCCATGCCCACCCCTTTCCTCTACTGCCAAAAGGGTCACCCTCTTGCGTCCTTTTACAACTGAGCCTCTGTCTAGCGAGGAACGGGGACAATGAGTCAGAACCGCAGACTCGAGTTAGCTGTGTCTAAAGAGGATGGTCACAGCTTTCCAGCCTCTAGCTAGCCCTGAGGGTCTCCAGTAAACAGCTGACGGGAGACGCCCAGCAGAAAATTCAGATTTTATTCTCTGTTGAGATTATCAAGACAGCTAAGTAGGACAAAGGGAACAGAGACAGCAAGTCCCAGAGGGAACGGGACTCTCTGAATAAACCCACTGTGGCTAACACGATTATAAAAGACAGTAAGTAGTGAGCGGCTGTTGTTTTCAGATAGTCTGGTTGGAAAGCCCTGAGATGTCCTACAGCTTGGTAGCTAGGCCAGGCTGGCCTGGATCTCAACGGTAATCCTCCTGCCTCTGCTTCCCAAGTGCGGATGTTATACCCATGTGCTACTTTGCCCAACAGCAACGATTTATTCACCTAGAGCGACATACCAGAAAGTCTGATGTAAGACACAGGTTCCTGCCTTCCCTGCTGGAAATCGCAGGTGGCCGAGGGAACTGAGGAACTAAACTCTAAGGAAATAGCTTGTCACAGACTCATTAGATGGGCTGGCAGACAGGTCAGGAGTTCCTGGTCTCTACTTGTTGTGGGGCTTCTCAAGTCTTACTTCTTCCAGATATGGATTAGCAGGGAAGGAAGGAAGGAAGGAAGGAAGGAAGGAAGGAAGGAGGGAGGGAGGGAGGGAGGGAGGGAGGGAGGGAGGGAGGGAGGGAAGGGAAGGGAAGGGAAGGGAAGGGAAGGGAAGGGAAGGGAAGGGAAGGGAAGGGAAGGGAAGGGAAGGGAAGGGAAGTGAAGTTAGCCGTCTGGCACCACATCTGGGCTAAGCTGTAGGTGGCCACCAGAGGCATGCCCTCTGTAGTGTGCTATCCCTTTTTTGCACATTCTTATTTAATCATCACAATATGGAGGTGTTCCATTTTAGGGATAAAGAAATGAAGCTGGGAGCAAGATTTTCCACTCAGCTAGGAAGAGGTACACTGCACTATTCAACCCCAACTCCAATTTCTTAAGCCCTGAGCACAGCCTCCCACAGGTCTTCTGCGCCCTAGAACTGGGAAGGCGATTGAGAATGACCCTCACATCCCTCTAAGCCCGTAGCAGACTGAAAAACAGCCTTCCTTTTAAGGCAATCCAGCTTCCCCACAACGGAATTTGGCTGCTGACAAGAAGGGACTGGGTAGAAAGGACGAGGGGGCGTGAGCAGCCTTCATCACCTCACACTGGAAGGAGGTGGCCACAGATCCCTCCAGCTGGGACTCTTCTCCATACTCAGGGTCCCCTGATCCTCTGGGCAGAGAGCACAGAGCATGTTTCCTGGCTGTGGCACTGTTTATGCTTTCCTTCTTGAAGCCTGGGGGTCCAACCAGATTCCCAGCTCAAGGAATGCCCCAGCCAAGGGACACCCTGAGCCGACCTCCTGATCTGACAGGTCCTCGGCTTCCACCCATTTCCCCGCCCATGGTCCTGATTCCCTGGAGCCCTGCTGGATTCAGCCCCTGACACAGGGCCAGGAAGAACAAGGGGATGTCTGTATGGAGCTGTGGGTCTTCCCCAGCGGGAGAAGGGCTTTATGTCTGAACAAAACACTGCTTGGAACGGCTTCCCACCACGTGGCTAAGGGACTGTTCCTCCCTTAGGGGTGTCCCTGGGGACAGGAGCATGTCCCCTACTGCTTTAGGGGATGCACAGGAAGGTCAAAGAGGAGACCCTATCTTGATGAACTGCATGCCCACCCCATGCAGCCACCCTTAAACATACTCTGCCCACAGCCTGATGGCTGGGATCACAGAGGACAGAAATGTATTGACCTTTGTCAGAATCCAGTCCTGCTTCCTAGAGCTGTGGTGCTATAAGCAGGTTGCCCAACCTCTCTGAACTTGGTTTTCCTTTTCTGCAAACTGGACATCTAGACTCCATTTCTCAGAGGATAGCTGCCCGAACAGAACTTGGGTTCCCAGAGCAGGGAAGGGGGGGAGACAGCTGACCTTCAGACAGTGACCTGTGCTGTTCTTGCCGAATTAGCCTTCTCTTACATGGGTTTGCAGCCCGGTCCTTGCTCGGCAAGTGCAGTTAAGCCCTGGAGTCCTCAGGATAGAAAGGAGTTGAAGGGGTCATGAAAGGTTGGGCTGGGCAGTGGCCCCCAAGATTATCTGAGGGAGCAGAGAGGTCACGGGCAGGTAGAGAAAGCTGCCTGCAGGATGTGTGAGCCCATGGCGCTGAGGTCAGTCCTGGACCTGGATGAAGGGAAGTGGGTGTGTGTAGCAGGAGACAGCCTCTCCAGATCTTCTCTGGGAGGACAGTGCACCCAGCATCTGCCCTCAGCCTCACCTCAATCCTCCTGGCTCTTGACAAAGGCATGGCCTGAGGCTTTCTTCATGTTAGGTTGAACTGGGCACTCAAAGTGTTGAACAAGGGCTAAAATGGCAGCTTCCGGTCTGTGAGGCGAGAGGAACCAGCTTGGGTCAAGCTGAGATCTGCAAGGCCAAGGGCAGAGTTCTGATGTCTGGTGGCAGGGATTTCCTTGGTTCCTGGTGGGGGTGGGGGGTGCTGCTCTGTGAGAAAGCTGGGAGCTGCTGGGTGGCGATGGGTTAGGAAACGTCAGGACCACTCTGAGCACCAGTTCCGTGTCTGTCAAGTAAGTGGCTTAAACAATGAAGAGGGTTGTTTGTATAACTAGCCTTCAGAAACACATTGCGCTGTAGATTTGACTTAAGCTGGTTGTTTAATGACATCATCCAAGACTCAGTTTACTTAATCTCTCAGTTCTTTGGACTCACTGCACCTTGCTCCTGTCTCTTTGCTTAAGGTGGTAGTGGGGCGCACTCACTCCCAAGAAGCTCTCTCAGAAGACGGATAACTTTTCCTTCTAGAGCCCCCAGGAATTCTTATCCCACCGGTCTCACACATAGCTAAACAGTAACTTTGGCTGACTGGGTTAGGCCCAGGTCACATGTCATGGCTTAAAATGGGACTAATGACTGCAGCAGACATATTCTTCCAGGGTGGCCATGGCTGCTGCGGGGGTGAAGGCAAGACAACCAGGCAGGTGGAGGGGGTGGGGAGAGGAGCAGGGTGAGGTGCCACAGGGTCCGTGGTATACAGTGAGTGAGTAAGGGGAGCAGAGAGGGACACAACCAGGGAAAGGCAAAGAGCCCCCTCTTTGTTCATTTACATACACAGAGGGTGGTAATGTCAGCACCGCAAAATGGAGAAGTCAGGAAAAACAGTTGGTGGGGGCTGTGAGTTCAGAGGCTCATCTGCAAACGGAGGCACCTCTTAGAAAGGCTCATCTGAGATTAGCTGGGGCTAGACCAAGGAGAAAGGCAGGGCCACAGACATGTGGGAGTCTCTGCACGGAGGTGACCATAGACAGGTAAGAATGCGGGAGACTGGGACTAGAGGGAACCCCAACTTTCAGGATGAGGGGTGAAAGCGTATCTCTCTCTTCTGCCCCGACAACAGGTGCTCCTTTTGATGTGGTGGTGTTCGGTCTCTGTAACCAGGGAGTCAACGTCACCAATACCGTTCGTACTTAGGCTGGCTTCTGCGCCTTCGCACCTTTAATGGGTCCCACTTCTAGGGCCCAGGTGCTTCAGAGATACATCTGAACAGAGGACCTGGACTCATCTGGGGCCTGAGTTCACTTATTCCTCAACTGCTCATTGGGGACCATGTGTATGCCTGTGTGTGTGTATGCATGGTGGGGGGACATCATGTGTATGCCTGTGTGTCAAGTGCTATTCATGGTGTGGGGACATCATGTGTATGCCTGTGTATGCATGGTGGGGGGGACATCATGTGTATGCCTGTGTGTCAAGTGCTGTTCATGGTGTGGGGACATCATGTGTATGTCTGTGTGTCAAGTGCTATTCATGGTGTGGGGACACCATGTGTATGCCTGTGTGTCAAGTGCTATTCATGGTGTGGGGACATCATGTGTATGCCTGTGTGTCAGATGCCATGCATGGTGTGGGGACACCGTGATACAGACTTGGGGGGGGGCTTTTTCATTAGGCTTCTCTGGCTCTTGAACAATAAATTCCTGCGGCTCCCATTCCTTTCCTAGCACCCTGTGCCCATTCACTAAGTCCTCAGCTTCCTTCGTGCCCACCTTATGTCCTTCATCGACCATGTCTTGAAGAGCACACATTCATTTCATAGGCTTCTGTCAAAAGAGCTACATGTCCCGTCTGCTCCTTCTGTGGTTTATTTGTTGGGTGACAGGAAAGAAGCCGACCCTCAGCTGCAGGACATCGATGTCCTCCGCACCCCTGTGGCATGCCCCTCCTGTGCCACTGGCAAGTTGTATCAGCTGTTCCACAGTCTCTGGCGTCTGTTGTAACAGCTGTTCTACCGTCTCTGGCGTCTGTTTTACTAAATATGGAACACTCACTGTGTGCCGGGCCTTTGACATCCCATTTTTCCTCTAGTCCCCAGAAATAGTCTATGAAGAACTTTTATTTTCAGCCCCATTTCCAAGATGCAGAATTTGAGGCCCTGAAAGTCCAAGTCCCTTGCCCAGGGTCACAGTGAGTGGCAGGATCAACACTGGACTGAGAAGTCTAGCATCGGGACCACAGCTCTGAACCAACACCTAGAACATCTCCAAGTTGGCCCAACCTACCTGTTGGAATCACCATCAGAGTCCTAGGCTGGCCAATGCCTTTCCTTAATCCCAGCACCTCGGCACGAAGGGGCAGGTGGCGCTACCAATCTGGCTTCCTAGCGCTAGAGAACAGTGCCCTGTGTGCCCATTTCTTGTGCTGTTTTAAACCTTTTTTTGTTTGTTTTTGTTGAGACACAGACTCATGTAGCCCAGACTAGCTTCAAACCCACCCTGTATCCCAGGATGACCTTGTATTTGTGATCTTCCTGCCTCCATCTCTAGAGTGCTGGGGTTAGAGGCTCTTCTACTACATCTAACTTGTCTTTGTCTTTTTGAGACAAGTTCTTTCATTCTGTGGCTCAGGCTGGCCTCAGATTTGTCTCAGCCTTTTAAGTGTTGACATCACAGGCATGGATCACTGTGCCCAACTTAACCCTTTCCCCATCACCTAGCTTATATATGAGAGAATGTATAATGCCTACGTGTGTGGTTCAAAGATGAACAAAGGAGGTTCCCATGGGTCAGGCAGAAGAGCATTGCCAAGTGCTTTGGCACTCTCCTGGGCCATCCCGCCTAACCCTGTTCCTTTCCTAACCCTGTTCCTTTCCCTGTTAGAACTGATGACTCGGAGACAATGGATTGTGATGTTCTTTCCCTCGCTTATCTGGGGTACTTTCCTTCTACTGATACGCTCATCCCTTGACAATATGAGTTTTGCCTCCTTGTGAACTTTGCACGGGTTTAAGATGGCCGAACCCTGGTTGCTGATCTGCCCTTCTGGAGCTGGTCTCTGTGACGCACAGTGGTGACACCAGCCACTAGCTGGCTCACTTGCACCCTCCTGTGTGATCTTTGTAAACCTTGGCCCTTAATGATCTTGTCGTGTAGAGCCAACACACAGCAGCTCCCCAGCAAATGGGATGAAGTAGGAGGAGGGGAGACCCCCACTCCCCCCCATCATTGCTAGTAGTAGCTGGAGAATGGTCTTAAGAACAAGCTGGAAGTACTCTCCCAGGACTGGTCGGTCATCCCCTGGGAGGCCTCCCTGCCAGGGGCAGTCTGTTTTCGTCTCCCTGTGTATGACCCTCATTCTTATTTTTTGTGTTCTTTTTCAGAATGCCAAACTGGGGAGGAGGCAAGAAATGCGGGGTGTGCCAGAAGACCGTCTACTTTGCCGAGGAGGTCCAGTGTGAGGGCAACAGCTTCCATAAGTCCTGCTTCCTATGCAGTGAGTACCGCCCAGGCCTGCGGTTGCTGGTTGCTGCCAGGGGACCTGGACAGGCCTGCCCCCACAAGCTCGGCCTGTCGACACCCCAGGGAACTGGTCCCCGGGGACGTAAACAGCTTGACATTTGGCTGAAGCGCAGCTGGGGAGGAAAACACTTAAGAGCCTCTTTGTTCCCTTCAGAAGCTGTTTTCTGAGGGGTGAACCGGCGGGTGCTGGGGGGGTGGGGGGTGGCGGGTGTGTGTGTTGGGGTGGGGGTGGGGCAGGGGTGTGTGAGAGCCAAGCTGGAAAGGCTTACTTAGGAAAACTTTCCACTCTCTTTGTTCCTGCCACTGACCTATCATTCCTGAGAAAGACAGTTCCAACCCCAAATCTCACCAGCCTTCAAGTTACCTCTCGTGAGGTAAGAGAGGCAGCAACCCCTACGGTGGAGGTCAGAGGCCACAACGCCATGGTCAAGTCAGAGAGGAGGAAGTTAACTCTCTCACTTGCTCAGCCTCTTCTCAGCAGTGGGTCCTCTTGGTTTTTCTCCCGTTCCCACTCATCCTATACAGAGGAAGGGAAGGGCTGGGCTCCAAGTTCATCGCCGCCTGCTCCTAGTGATCCGGTGGGAGCTGCTGTAGTACCTTTACGGTATAGAGAACCATGCACTAGACAGAGCCGCTGAGCAAGGCCAGCTTAACCCAGGAACCATGCCTCTCTGATGCTGCCTTGGCTGGGACCTGGGTCAGGTGATGTGTACCGAAGGTGGAGGCTTGGAGAAGCTCCTCCTCAACTCTGAGTGACTGGCTCTTTGTGGTGGAGCGGAAGAGTGTGTTAGAGACAGCAGCAACCCTAGCAGCGACTTCCTGGGAGGCAGGCCCACTGGCAGAAGTAGGATGTCTTGGTTAAGCCTCGGTCTCCAGCGCCGTGATGAGGGCTGGGATTGCAATGTACTTTCTATTGTTTGTGTGATGAGGGACAAGTTCAACATGCGTAGGGTTAACTGTGAGAACTGAAACTGAAGGAAGTATGGTGTTCTTCTGTAAACACACAAACTCACACATGCTCACTGATAAGAGCTCCACAGCAAGCGGGTGGAATACTCAGGAGAGCTCACCACCACAGGAGTTGAAGTCCCAGCCCACCTGAGAGATCCAGGAAATGAGGTCCAACGCATCCTGCTCCTCTGTGAGAGCAGCTGGAATTCTGCACTCCTCTCCCCACCCCCCACCCCCATGGGATCCAGCTGGCACACATTATATATCCAGCTGGCACACCTGATAGTCATCATATCTCTACCTGTTGCTGGGCAGGCCAGCTTGAACCCACCCAGCACAGGGCCGCAGGGTCCTCACACTGCTCAGCAGGCCCGGCGTGCCAGCCCCAGGGCTCGTATGATACATGAGGAGATGACAAGCTTTTGTGGAGCTCTGCTGGCTTCCAGCCTGCTGAGGAGGCCGAGGACAGCAGCAGCTGGTCCTCAGCAGCTCATCATGCAGGGGCTTTTCAAGCCGCCCCCCCCCCCCCAGAGGGAAAGAGACAGCTTGGTGCCAGTTGGGAAGGGGGTCTGGACTTCTGGGGCTGAAAGGCCCCTCTCTGCTCTCCAATGTTGCTTAATCACTGACTAAAAGGGACCAGCTGCAGCTGTGTCCAGAGCTCCTCCTGAGGTCCTGATGTGGAGGACTAGCTTCTGGTCAGGCGTGGATGAAGGTCAGGAATTCAGGGGGTGGTCCAGGAAGGAAGGAGCAGGGCCTGGGGCAGGGGGTGAGGGGGTGTCGGGGATTAGGAGCAATTGCAGGAGATCAGGCTGGGGAGGGGCTGCTTGCAGCTGTGGCTCTAGACCCTAGAGTCTAGGGGATGGCTGTGTGTGTCTGGCGTCTTGGGCCTGTGCAGTTCCCAGGTGTCAGCTCCAGCTGACCCGGAGCCCTGTGCTGTCCAGGCATGCTGGGATGTTATCCCCACTGTCTTATCCCTAATACCCCTAAATAGCACAGCACAGCACATGATAGGATCTCACTAGAGACTTGGTCAGGAGCGGGAGGAGCACCGCCCCCCTTCCAGTCAAATGGTTGACTGGAATTCATGGTGTTCATGGTAACCCATAGATTCAAAGGGCTTTTCCTCCTCAGGAGAGGCCAGCAGGTCCTGGGCCTGGGTGGCTGTTGGAGCCATTTTGTTAGTCAGCCTAGGAGAGGTCCTTAAAAGAAGGTCTGCTAACTCTGATCCTTGGCTGTGGCATTCAACTTCAGTTTTTCACCGTATACACTTTTCTGGAGGTTTAGGATAGGTATGAGGAAGCTGGAACAACGCAATAGGAAAGATAAGAGAGACCACATCTTCCTGGGTTTGGCCTGAGGCAGAGAGGCCTGCAGGAAGCCTGCCCTCACCTTGGCTCAGCCCCCTCAATGCAGTATAGAAGCCTCTTCCCACTAGATATCAAGTGGGTGATAGACAGTTGAGACCCTGAGGTGATGTGCCCAACCCTGAGTTGTAACCAGCTCCTTCCTGGGGTGAGCTGGGCTGAGCAGCCATTCTGTAGACAAGAAAGTCCCATTTGTCTTAGCTCTGCGCTGGGGGACAAAGGAACTGAAGCCTGCTGGTAGGCCCTGAGCTGTCCCCCAGAGTCTGAGCAAGAGGGAAACTTGGAGAAACCTCAGACACTCTCTGACCCCAGGCTGAGTCAGTTTTCACATTCTGCGTCTCTAGAAGAGGCACAGCCTGGCGGAAAACCAGGACTGGAAATCAGAGCTGGGATCTGGCCTGGCCTTGCTTCTGGAAGACTCTCTGACCCTGAGAGTTTTTTTTTTTTTTTTTTTTATGGGTTTTGGTTTTCCTTCCAGAAGCAGAGTCACCCTCCATCTTCGGGTGTGGGGAGTGGGTGCCTCTTTTCCATATTCCCAAAGAGCATCCATCACAAGGTCCCATGGAGCCAGGTAGCATCTGGAAACAGTTTCTGAACAAATACTGATATAGGGTTTTTGTTTTGTTTTGCTTAACCTGATTTAGTAGACATTTATTTATTCAAGCCTTCCGTGAGTGAAGGATATACATTCAAACTTTCCCTTGGCCCGGCTTTTGCGGGGGACCCCACAGGTGAGCTGAGTCCCCTACTGTTCTCACTTGGATGGAGGAGGAGGAGGCTATGGTGGAGTTACAGGAGGCAGGACGGGGACTGTGCTGCTGAGGAAACCCAGGGAGTGCAGAAAGGAGTGGGAGATCTTGACCAGCATGCAGGAGAGCCACCTACAGGGTGTGCACTTGCCGGCCCTGGTGTTTCCAGAGTTCCCCCTCCTTTGCCAGAGACACCAGCCAAAAAAGGCCTTCTCCTCCTGTGGGCTCTTATCTCCATTTTCTGCCTTCCCTCCGGTTTTGGAATTCCCAGGTCAAAGTAGGTCTAAGGGAACAGTTCCCAGCGGCGGCGAGGCTGGTTCCCGACTTCCCACCCTAGAAGGGAATGTTGGAACCTTGGCCTGTTGTTCCCTGCCTTAGTGTTCTTCCCAGAGCCAAGCCCCAGGGGAGGTGGTGGGAGGGTCCATGTTTGGGTGACTGAGAGTGCTGGAATGAGGTAGGGATCTCAAGTGCTGGACAAGAGGGTCCTTATTTAGTCTGAAGTCCCCAACCTGGGGCCCAAAGAGAACTGGAGGGGGGCTGGACCTTTAAAGTTAAGAGAATGGCAAGTTGTAAGGGAATGGTCACTTCCGTGGTGTCTGTAGACTTCCAGCTTCAAAGCGGGTATTTTAGGTATTTAGGATACAGTCCAGTTGGGCAGACTCAATTCTGTGTTTAGGGGTTATTAAGTTGAGTCTCCTAGAAAAAGCAGATAGGAAGCAGGTGCTCTCTCTCTTTCCTATGGTACCACCTGTGTATGATGCTAGGACGAGTGGCTGGCATTTATTATGAACCTCTCTGCACAGGTTACTGAGTAAGTATGTCTTATCTAAGATCTCACTTGATTGTCCTAACTACCTTTTATGGCAGATGTGATTATCCACGCTCATAAATGAGGACACTGAGCCTGGAAAGGCAAAACAATTTGTCCCAGCCACCCAGACAGAATGGAGAGCTGGGATCTGAGTCCAGACTCTCCCCTTGTATGCTGGGTATCTGGCACAGCCCACTGTGAGGGTAACAGAAAAGTGCAGGAGGCTGGAAGACTTTCTAGCTCCCCGCATCCCCACCTCTCCTACCCTGTGACTCAGGACATCCTTCCCCTGGGTGCAGACCCTCATCTCTCTGCGGTTCAGTAACTTCTAAGTCTAAAAACTACGAATTGTCTTTTGGTTACCAGGACTTATCTGTGTCCTATTTCCCTTCGGGGTGTATCGCTTCACCTGCGTACTTGCTCCTGCTGTGACAACACCCCCAGATGTGCTCTTTCAATGCCACTGCCAGAGGCAGGAAACCTCTGCTTTCCTCCCTGCCCTCCTGTTTCCTCTCCTGTTGGGACGCACGCACGATCTCTGTATTAGGCAGAACGTAAAACTTCATCTGGTGTTCTGCGGTTTCCAGTCTGCCTAGCCTGTGGCTTCCGAACCTCGGGGTGCAGTGAGACTTGAATGGGTACCAGGGTACAGAGGTGTGAGGGAAACACCCCCAGCTTCCTGGAAGTCAGGCTTTGACCACCTAGAGTCAGATATTCCTGGAAGCCAGCCCACTGGGAGGCCTGGGAGCTGCATCTCACTATTCCCCTGTCTCCTCCCCAGTGGTCTGCAAGAAGAATCTGGACAGCACCACTGTGGCCGTGCATGGAGAAGAGATCTATTGCAAGTCATGTTACGGCAAGAAGTATGGGCCAAAAGGCTATGGCTACGGGCAGGGCGCAGGCACACTGAGCACGGACAAGGGAGAGTCTCTGGGCATCAAGCATGAGGAGTGAGTATAAGATCCTCTCTGCCTGTCCTTGAGTTCTGCCTTCTCCTGAAATGGACGCCAGTGCACCGCTTTTGGTTAGGCCGTGGGAAGTCTGGGAAGCTGTTGATTTAAAAGGGAGAGCTGTACATGCCTGTCAACCCAGGGAGGCTGAACCTGGAAGATCTTGAGTTCAAGGTCCACTTGAACTCCAGATGGAGACTATATCAAAAAAAAAAAGAAAAAAGAAAAGAAAAATCCATGGGCTGGAGAGATGGCTCAGAGGTTAAGAGCACTGACTGCTCTTCCAGAGTTCCTGAGTTCAATTCCCAGCGACCACATGGTGGCTCACAACCATCTATAGTGAGATCTGGTGCCCTCTTCTGACCTGCAGTCATACATGCAGACAGATCACTGTGTACATAATAAATAAATAAATCTTTAAAAAAAAAAAGAAAAGAAAAATCCAAAACCAGGCTGGGGAGAAATGGCTCGGTTGGTGAAGTCCTGGCCACATAAACATGAGGACCTGAGTTTAACTCCAAGCACCCATGTAAAAGCTGGGCACTGGCAATGTGCCCTTAGAGGCCTAGTGTTGAGGAGCTGGAGACAGGAGGATACCTGGGACTGGCCGGTCAGCTGGTCAAGCCAAATCATTGAGAGACCTGTTTCAAAAAATAAGGTAGCGTGATTAAAGAGGATACCTAATGTTGACCTCTGACCTCCATGTATATGAAACACACATTTGCATGATAACCTTACATGCACATACTCACAAACACACACACATGCACACACACACAGACCAAAATCAAACAAAAAATGAACAAATAATAAAATAAAAATAAATGAAAGGAAGTCACACAGTGGTTCTCTTTGTGGGGCATTGGGGCAGCTGAGGACCAACTAGGAATCCTGCTTGGAACATTAATCCTAGATTTTCACAAATGTCAGAGCCAGAAGGGGCCCCAAGAGTTATATAGTTCAATTTCCTCATTTTATAATTGAAAGCCCAGAGGAGTGTCAGAGCCCCATCACCCTTCACCTCTGCTAAGGGGAAGTAGTTTCCTTTCCTGGGACGTGCTCTCAGGATGTCACTGGGTCTCCCCACACTCACCCTCGTCATCTCTTGCCTCTGACCTGCTGATAAAGGGTGATTGGCAGCCCGGCCAGTGTCTCAGTGATGGGGAAGTGGATGGAATAATGAAGGGTTACCAGATTTCAGCCAAGGTCATTGCCCTCATGGGAATGATCTGTCAGCAGATTTCTCCTGGAAAGAATCTAATAATAGATCAGTTGCAGATGAGGGGCTAGTGGGGGGGATTCTTAGCAAATGATGTGCTAAATGATTCTGGGGCCTTTAACTAGGTGATGAGGAAAATGTGCTGTTTTGATATTACCCTGAGCTTTGGGATTCCAGAGGCCATGGTGGCTTTAGCTTTGGTGACCCTGTCCCTGGCAAGAGGCAAAAGGGTTCTGCCCCTGCAGCATCAGTGATCTCACCGATATACTTCTGCACGCAGTGCCCCTGGACACAGGCCCACCACCAACCCCAACGCGTCCAAGTTTGCCCAGAAGATTGGTGGCTCCGAGCGCTGTCCCCGGTGTAGCCAGGCGGTCTATGCTGCAGAGAAAGTGATCGGTGCCGGGAAGGTAAGACGCTGCTGAGCATGAAGAAGGTAAAAGGGAGGTGCGCTTCCGAATCACAGGGCTTTGTGACTGATGACTAGCTCCTGATGACTAGCTTCGCTTAGGGCAGCAGCCTGAGCACTGGACTTTGCTTCCTTCCAGAAGTTAAGTAACCTTGTTCCTGTGGGTTGCCTGTTCCAGACCCCAGGGAGCTCACCTAACCCACAAACTGTACCATCTCCAGTGCTGCGGATTGTCTCGAGTCAATCTGTAGGGTGTTGCTAAGATGCCTACATAGGGTTCCGAGATCTGGTACTCTAGAATTGAGGGCTAGAGGCTAAGGATATAGGTGGGTGTTGAAGGGCCCACCCCCTAAGATTACATGGCTGCATTTTCTAAGAGGGTGTCTCTTTCTAGAAAGAGGATTCACAGCTTTAAACAGATTTTAGGAGTTTTGGTTCCAGAAGTATTTACAAGCCATCTTGAAATACACATTTTGTTTCATGGGATGTGTTCTGCCAGAAACCCATCCATCTAACTCTGAGGACAGAGATTTTCCTGGCTAAGGGCCTGTCAGCCTGCTGGAAGGTTTTTTTCCCACGCTATTTATGATTGCCATGCCTGCCCTGCCCATGGTGTTCTGAAAGTCAGCCGTGCCCAATGAGAATCACCCCAGTCAACCAACTGTCCTTACAGCTCAGTGGTCATTTCCTTGGTGTTCAGGCCTTGGTGGGAAAGAGCAGGAGAGCCCTGAAGGTTACAGTCTTAGACCAACAGTCAGCAGATCACAGAACATGTACCTTCAAGCAGTGTGGCCAGAGAGGACTTTTGGATCCTCACCTGAGGCCTGGGTTGGACCAGTGATTGACCATGATCACAGAGCAAGCCAATGGATCCATGGTGCCTAGAGCCCATGGCCAGCTCTTTTTGGTTTGGGCCATGGCTTTGAATGCCCTTTGATCTTGAGGAATGAGGTTCAGGAGTGATAGAATGGGAACTAACACTTGGGGCAAATCTAGACCATGGTAGCCCCTTCATTGCTGCCGAGATTATCTCTACCACATAGACCAAGAAAATGAGAGTCAACAGGAATGAACGATCTGCCCATATCTTCTAGCTAGAAAGCAAACCAGGAGCTCAGCCAAGTTTGCCTCCTTCTGAAGCCTTGGCTCTTACTACTGTTGACCTTACTATGGGTCACTTAACCCCTTCAAAAACATTTCTATACTTGCAAAGGCAGGAAGGGTTGTTAATCCCACCAGGGCGATGAACTGCCTGGACCCTAGGTAACCTGCTTGAATCATGGTCAGCTAGGACCAGTTCAGCCTTCCTAAGCAACAGTTAGGTATAATGTGGGCCAAGGGAGCAAAGCCACTTATGAAGTGAAACCATGATGGTCCCTGACAAACAAAATGTTTTTAAGATCACGTGAGATAATACATATAGAATGGGCAAAGTTGTACCTCAAATGTCATGAAAACAGGAGTCAGTCATGGCCACACAAACCTGTTGTCCTAGACTGAACCTCCAGAAGGAAGGAAAAAAGAGATGTTAACATCACAAGTCAATCTTTCCCCTTTGCCCATAGGAATAGGAAATTACTGAAGAAATACCCATGAACCCTTTTTCTAATGGCATAGCATAAAGTTAAGATTGAACTGAATGGGGCTGAAGAGATGGCTCAGTGGTTAAGAGCATTGGAAACTCTTCCAGAGATCATGAGTTCAATTCCCAACAACCTCATAATGGCTCACAGCCATCTATAATGAGATCTGATGCCCTCTTCTGGCATGCAGGTGTATCTGCAGATAGAGCATCATATACATAAAATATATATTTAAAAAATTGTGCTGGGGAGTAGAATAAGAACATTTTGAGTTCAAAGGACAGGGAAGAAGAAGCCCCCTTAAGAAGCATTAAGGAGCAAAGAGTACCTTTTGGTGTTGGGTGAATATTTTGGGGGTGGCTGGAAAGTATGAATACTCTGGATGGTAGCCTGTAGCCTGTGTATAAAGAGTTTGCACGGAGCACTGGAGGAGAATTCAGATCATTTGTCCACCCTATCTCAGCCCCCTGAGCACCACGGCTGCTGTCTGTTGGGCACATGAGGGGCTCATGGGTGAGGTCCAGGGGCCTGGAGATCTGCTTCTCTTACCCTCCAGCCTGGGTATTGGTGGTTCCGCTGAGGAAATCGCTGTCCTCACATATGGCATTGTTTTGCTGTCCCAGCTGAATGCTGCCAGCCTCCTCTCTGTACACATCACCTCAGCTTGTTCAGCTGTTGCTGATGAGAGCTGGTTGTTGAGTTGTATTGTTGATGCTATGTAGCCGTGTGTGTGTGTGTGTGTGTGTGTGTGTGTGTGTGTGTGTACACCAAGCACAAACTTGAGTCCTGCCTCTCTTGGAAAGCTCTTTGCCCTGTGGTGCCTTAGGTCACCTCTTGGAGTCACAAAGGGCCTTCTGTGACCTCCTACGGAGTTCAGGACACTATAGACAGACCCATTCTCCTTTCAAAAATCATACAAATTTGACTCAGGGCTTCTTCTATGCCTGGCCCCCTATGAGCACCTGACCCTGGTAAAGTCATTTAACTCTGACAGCTGGCTAGCAGAGGCCAGAAGGCCACACCACTCTCTGAAATGAGGCACTGAGTTCTAGAGCTCCAGAGGCCGGGCTGGTCCAGGAAAATCACAATGATAAATGCCTGTTGTGTGGTTGTGCACCAGCCATTTCCACATCAAATCCTCACATCCACTCTGTAAGGTAAACAGAGAGGTCTCCTGAGGAGGACATCAGCGTAGCTACTCAAGGGGCGTGTGGCAGTGCCAAGACAAATTCAGAGCCATACCAGTTTTAGAGGCAGAATGGTATGGAGAAGGCTTGCCTGTCAGCCTGTGGGGTTGCAGCTACCCATGCGGGATGTAACCCCCTCCCCCATGATGCAGCTGGAGCTACCAAGCAGTGAGCCATCCTAACACTTCATGGTGGCACACCACTAGTGTGTGCGTGGTCCCTTGTCTGTTCTCTGTGTCTGGGCCACACTCTCCTAGCACCCCGGCCCCGACACCCCAACCCGACTTGCGAAATGTCTGTCCACTATGGCAGGCTATTGGTGGGCTAGGGTGGAATACCTTAGTCACTGGCCGTGATGTTAACTATTTCCTCTCTTACCTAGTCCTGGCATAAGTCCTGCTTCCGATGTGCCAAATGTGGCAAAGGCCTTGAGTCGACCACCCTGGCGGACAAGGATGGTGAGATCTACTGCAAAGGTGGGTAGTTCCCCTTCTCTCTGAAGACTAGAAGGCTGGAGGAGGCAGGAAACCAAGTAACTATGATGTCACTAGCTAAATGAATCAGTTCCTTGCCCTCTGTTCCAAGAGCCAGAGTGTCCCCTCCATGACACAGATGTGGAAACCAGAGGGAGAATGGGACTTGGCCAGAATCAGATGGCACATAGGGCAGGGACAAGGGTCATAGGACAAAGGTCATAGGACATAGCCCTAGGATCCTAATATCTACCTGTCCAGTGTTTTTCAGCAAAGGATTAATTCCCTCATTGCAATGAAGGAGAAATGGGTCCTCCTCACTATGGAGGCTCAGAGTGTGAGGAGATGGGGAGGTAGACATTGGTGGACTGTCCTTCTTCAGAGACCGGGCACAAGGAATGACAGGAGGAGCTGCTATGGGGACAGGAATACATCCTTACCCTTCTCTTCTCTCTGCAGGATGCTATGCTAAAAACTTTGGGCCCAAAGGTTTTGGCTTTGGACAAGGAGCTGGTGCCTTGGTCCACTCAGAGTGAGGCCGCTGCCGCCTGCACACCCTGCCTACTCCTGTGCTTTTTCTCATCAGCCCCTTCCCAGAAACCTTGAACACACCTCCAAGAGTCTCTCCCTCACTCGGCCCTGGCGCACATCACTAATGTTGGACTTGGGTATCTGGCTTCCTTTGGTTTAGGGGTCTGCCTGAGCTCCTACCCCACTAAGGGCTTCCCCCTGCCTGCCACTTGATACCACCACCTTTAGGGGACAGCTGTCTAGTCACCCCTGTAGAGAGAACAGGTCCCTCTCCTCACACTTCACCCCCACAGACCGGATATTCACCCTCTACTGGCCGGGACACCTGAGCCCATATCTTTGGAGCTCAGAGGAGTGACACAGCAGACCTGGGGGAGGAAGGACCCGGATTGGGCCAGGGAAGCCTGCGTGAGGTTTATTGGATCCCAGAGAATCTCCTCTGGGAAGGAGGCTGAGCTTCTTGGTGCCCTTGAGAATCAACCTGAGGCATCTCAGTCTGGGGAGTCCTGATGGGAGGCGGAGGGGTGCAGACAGGGTTTGGTCCACAGAAGGAGCTTTCTCTGGAATCTTGCCTTTGAATGTGGAAGTGGTATCGTCCAGCATGGGAATGGAGAAGAAGCCAGGTCAGAGTACCTCACAGTCTGGAGGTTTCCTGAGGCATCAAGTCCCCTGTTTGATGGAAGGGAGGATCCTAATGAAGTACTTTGAACATGCATTCACGTTTACCAGTGGTTGAGATCTTGGAGTGGTCAGTTCTGGTCCTAACCCTGGGTCTGGTGACTGGGATGGACAGTTTCTCTCTGGGTCAGCATAGTCCAGGGTAGTGCTGTGTTCTAGCCACTCCTGACAGTTCCTCTAAAGGAGGGAGGCAGAGGTAGCCTGCCTTCTTGTAACACCCTCGGCCTCGGCCTCCAGTTCTCACTTCCCGCCAACTCAGACCCAGACCCTGACTCTTTCACCTTACCCTTCTCTTAGGGACCTTCACTAGCTTCCAGGCCCCAAGGTCAGGCACGGAGGGAGGAAGGGGAAGGACTGGGCCTCGATGCTCCCAGGGACCGAAGGAACAATGCTGTCTGCAGCTGTTCGCTGCAAGGGCCGTAGGCATGGGCTGTGTGGACGCTGATTCCTCATCTGGTCAATAAAGCAGTTTAGAACAGAACTCTGGTGTCCATCTTCTGTCTGTGGGGCCCTCCACACCTTGGATCCAGGACGGGTGTTGGATGGGAACAATTGCAGCAAGGCTTGGTGGGAATGAACCAAAGAGGACTCACTAGAGGAGTTTTCTAGGGTCTGCTTACTTTGTAGTATCAGCTCTAAGGAAACCAAAGAACCAAAGGCTGCTGTCTTGCCGTGTTTGCCCTCCACCCCACCTCAGGACGTGGGAATTTTGTGGACTTGGCTTTTGACAGGCTCATTTAGGTCCCAGCAATGTGCTCAGCATTTCAACTTGGAAAGCCCCTTGTAAAGAGAAACTCGGCCAGAGAAACTTTCTGTGTCGACTCCAGAAATCTCACTTCTTCTGGGAAGAGTTGGGGTGGGGGTGGGGTGCACAGCTAGCAGCCCGCTTCCCTGTTAGGGGCCCACAACCAGGTACAAGGAAGACGAGACTTGGGAAGTAGGCTTGTTACTCATTTTAGGTGTACCTGTTATACCCCAGAGCTGTGTGTTTCTGTGTCGGTCCATGAAGATGTGCCCACACTGACTTTTTAAAAACGATGAGTAGAATTTAAATAGGTTTTGTGCTTGCCTTAGCCAGATAGGAGGTCAGCAATGCTCCTCATGGGACCTACACCCTTGGTGCAGAGGATAGGAAAGTGCAAGGGAACATGTACTCAACAGCTGGAAATCAAACTGACCGCTCCCAGACGGGGGTCAAGATCCATGGGAGGTTCTCAAGGAGGTCTGTGCCTAGGTCTAGAGGACAATGGTTCATTCCATAAACACAAATGGATCCTTCTACCCTGGGCGGGGCTCGCAGGAGTACCAGGATGGGCACCTTTGGGGTCCAAAGGTGGAGATAGGGTGCCCTCTGCTGGCTGCGCGGGCGGGTCTCCTCAGCCCAGCGCAGTACCATCAGGCAGGCCCTGGTACTGTCTCGCTCCCACAGCCACGCAGTGCGGAAGGGGCCGCGCGCAGCTGTAATCAAACCCGGGTACCATCGGAAGGCTGTAATGCATGGGCAGCCAGGCCGGGAAGCACCGCGCGGCAGTGCGGTTCTCCGGAGGTGAGTGAGCAGCTTGCGTGAAACGAGGGGAGCGCAGGGACCCGCCGGCTCCGAGCTTGCTCTGTGCCTGTAGACACCAGGGAGCGCTGTGGGGTCAAGGCAAAAGCCAGCCGCTCTTTTTCTCTTTTCTTTTTCTTTTTTTATTATATTTTTGTTAGCTAATCCCTTTTTGCTGTGGGTGTTGACGACCCTTTGCTTCTGCGCGGGCATCTAATCTCCAAGGAGAGCATCTTCCTGGTAGGAGTTGTGCTCTAATAGTGAGTGACCCGAGGCCTGCCAAACCGTGAGAATGACCCAAAGGAGAGAAGTAGGCAGGGCCCTTTGTATCTATTTAAGGGAGACCTAGGCGTGGTCCAGGATGCCCTTGGGGAAAAGAATGGCAAGAAGAACGCCCAGTTGCAGGAGTGTGCTGGGCCTTTAGGGTGTGCTGGGAGAAAGCTGCCTGTTCTGAAGGCAGGCCCTCAGTCTTCCTCCAAGATCCCAGTCAGGCCATCTGAGAGGGTTGCTTCCGAGGGAGCCAGACTACAGAGATGAGGGAAAATGTGCTGGTGGTTGAGGCAGGAAGAAAGTGAGTTCAAGACCAATCTTTCTATAAAAAAAAAGCAAGGTGGGGGCTGGAGAGATGGCTCAGAGGTTAAGAGCACTGACTGCTCTTCCAGAGGTCCTGAGTTCAATTCCCAGCAACCGCATAGTGGCTCACAACCATTTGTAATGAGATCTGGCGCCCCCTTCTGTATACATAATAAATAAAAAAATCTTAAAAAACAAACAAACAAACAAAAAAACAAAGTGGTATGTACCAATACGTGCGTGTGCGTGTGCGTGTGCGTGTGCGTGTGCGTGTGCGTGTGCGTGTGCGTGTGCGTGTGTGTGTGTGTGTGTGTGTGTTGTTTGATCTGCGATTAGGTATTTAAGTAATCCCTAGACCAAGAATATATTCTTTGGGAAGAACAGAAACCCAGTGAAGTCTCCTAGACCCTGGTAAGGGGTGATAGAGAGGGAAACAGAGCAAAGACCCTCGGGAACCAGTCATTGGATGGTTCTGACTCCCTTCTTCCAGTCTCTGGTCTTGCTCCAAACACACAGTCCTGTTATGAGAACCATTGTGGGGGTGGGAGTGTTTTTAAAATGGATCCCAGAGCCACCCTAGAGATTCTGATCTGGTTAGGGTGGGGCCTGGGAATCTGTATTTGAAATGATGCTAATGCTCAGTCAGCCAGGCTGGAGGTTGCACAGACTACACCAGCCGACCTCGACCCAGCAGCTCGCTGGCCTGAGGTCACTGGAGGTGCTGGAGCTGCTTCTAACCAGCTGTTATGACTGGGGAGGAGCTACCTGAATTTTCTGTTCTCTAGAACCGACAAGATCAGGTCTAACCATCCCCCCCGTGACAGCCCTGCAAAGATTTGAGAGCAGCTGTCCTCCAGTCTGACTCCACCCTCTTGAACCCCATCCGTTCAGTGGGTCCCGAGAGAGAGTCCATTTCATCAGTTGGGGAAGAAGGAGAAGTTTTCAGGGCCTGAGAGTACAGCTCAGTGGTAGAGTACTTACCTAGCATGTATGAGGTCTTGGGTTCAAACCTCAGAACAAGAAGGGGGAAAAACACACCTAGGCACTTGAGATACTTGGCTGTATCAAGGCAGAACCATTCTGGGAAAGACCGACAGATCCCTAGGGCCTCCTTCTTTTGGGGTAGTTTGAAAACATTAGTTTGTCATTTCTGGCTTATTCTGTACCACAGACTATTGAGAGATTAAAGGCCTTCGATGACCCGACAGGACAAAGCATTGATGAATGATTAAACTAAAGCCAGGAACCAGGGAACAATTTGGGAACTAGTTCAAGGTCAAATGGCGGAGGGGAGGGGGGGTGTCTGCGTAGAACCCGCTGGCCCAGGACTCACTCCTACACTGCAGTACTCCGCTGGCACTGCCTGGAGAGAAGCTGCCGTGTATTGGGAGGTGAGAGGGTGACCTTAGAGAACTGAGCTCGGACTATAGCATCTGTTCTGGTGGGAGCTCCACTTCAACCCCTGCCATTCGTATCATACACTCGAAGAGTCTGGGACGATTATGTGGAAGCCCCATCTCTCTCTCTCTCTCCAGACCCCCGCCCCCTCAAAGCCTGCCAAAAGACAACCCTCCCTGGGGCCCCTCAAGACCACGCGTACAGGTTACTTAAGGCCTGGTAGCCGTATTTGCCATGTGACTCTTCCCTTGGTCTTCCAAGGGTCACCCAGTGTTGCTATGCTCTGTTCATTAAACCTAGATTTATTAATTCAGCTTGATTGGCTTATTACATCGGCGGGGGATATCCAGCAACCGGGGATTTAAAACTTATCAGTAACAGCCAATGTTCATGAGTCCTCATTTGGATGCTGTCTTATCTGATGCATTCACAAGCACTTGGGGTTGAGCGTGGTACCCTTTATTGTAGAAGAGGAAAGTGAGAGTCAGTGCATTTCTAAATGACTTACTCAAAGTCTCTGGCAAGTGGTGGAGCCAGGATTGGAACCAGCTGTGTGAGTTTGGGCCAGTCTCCTCCCCTCCGGGTGTCAGCGCCTCATTTGTGAAATGAAATTGCTGGCCTAAATTAGTGCCGGGGAAGTCCTTCCCAGGCTCTGATGTACATACACATCTCCTGGGGAATCTTGTAAAACACAGACTCCGGTTCAGGAGTGTTGGGTGGGGCCTGAGACCGGATGTCTCTCACAAGCTCCCAGGGGAAGGTGGTGCTGATGTTGTGGATCCAGAGACCACACCGGAGCAGTCAGGCTCCAGGCGACCCACCCAACTCTGATGTTCTTAGTTTATGGGCTTAGGAAGACTCGCCCCAAAGGCCTTGAAAATTCAGGAAGTAGATTATCCCAACTGAAGATCTTAGTGGGCACTTTCCATGTCTGGACAAGTCCTTGTGCCTAGTTTGAAGTGTCTGCCCCTGAGCCTTTCATACCGCCACTCTGTTGACCTTGGCTGACACCTCAAGAGAATGTCCAGCTTAGTGCCACGCTGTTCCTTATAATAGGTATAAAAAGGAGTTCCCATGATCCCACCTTCTGGAGTCACCCACCAGGCCCCTAGCAGCCACCTTGTCTACTCCTTTAGGATTGTTCACAGATAATCTGCCAATCTTCTGAGTGCATGGGAAGGGAGCGTTTTCCTCCTCCCTTTAAGTTAGATGTGGCCATGTGCCTTGCTCTGGCATTTCAACCGAGATCAAAATGACTCATGTCCTTTCTAGACGGAACTCTTTCTTTGATTGATTGCTTGCTTGCTTGAGACAGAGTTTTGCTATGTTGCCCAATCCTGTCTAGTACTCACCATCCTCCTGCCTCAGCCTCCAGGGTAGCTGAGATTACAGGTGTGCATCACGATGCCACGCTTGTGCAGAATGTCTGTTGCTTGTCTTTGTGACCCAGCTTTGCTGTGTAGCCGAGGCTATCCTTAAACTCACAATCCTCGTGCCTTAGCTTCCCAAGCGTTGGAATTACAGGATTGCTTAACTCTTTAGAGAATGGGACTGAGAGATGGCTAGTTTGTGAGGTGCTTGCTGTGCGAGCAAGAAGACCTGCGTTCAATCCCTGGTAATCACACAAAAGTGTAGCTGAAGTGCTGTGGATATTGCTCTGTATAAATAAAATGCTGATTGGCCAGTAGCCAGGCAGGAAGTACAGGCAGGACAAGGAGAGAGGAGAATGCTGGGAGGTGGAAGGCTGAGGCAGAGAGACACTGCCAGAGATGTAAGTGGGCTGTCAGAATGCCGGGGCTTGGCAGGACCCAGAGAGAAGCTCTCCAGCTACAAAAAAAGTACAGGCGGCACGGAGTTACTTACAGTAGCAGCACTGGAGAGCCAGAGACGGGCAGATACCTGATGCACCTGGTGTTCACTAGTGAGCCTAACCAGTGAGTCCTAGGTTCAAGGAAAGACCCAGTCTCAAAACCAAGGTGGATGGCTCCTGAGGAGCAACACCCGGGTTGACTTTTGGCTTCTATACACACACATACACGTGCATGCTTGCATGCACATCTCACACAACCATGCATATACAATTGCACATGTGTGCATGCACAACTCTTGAAAAGCCACTGTGTGAACCTTTATGTCCCCTTTTTGCCTTGCAAAGAGGATGGGGACAAGTGCAAGAGGGGACTTGTGTTCACTGTGTCACAGTGAGCAGAGCCCTCCCTGGTACCCTGAGTGGGGCCTGTGGCGGGAGGACTGTAGCCTTTGCTTGGGTACACTGTTGGGTCAGAAGGAGTTCATTAGTGTAGCGTGAATAGCCCATCCTGGTGACTATAGGCATACCTTGTCAGCTATGACGTTAGATAGGCACTGTTCAGTCCGAAGAAACATGCTTTCTGTGAGGTCAGTATAATCTGCCTGCCAGAAAGCTAATGTCTTCTTCAGGGTGTCTCTCTGAGAGGGGTCTCTCTACTGGGGTGGAGGGTATGAGTCCCTGAGCCTATGAACTCCACCTCCCTTGTTCTGCCAATCCCGTGAAGAGGACTCAGATTCCATTCCCCTAGAGCTTAGCCAGAGCCTGACTCAAGGGACCCTCCATGACCCTGAGTTCCTCTCTTGAGTCTTTCTGGCCCCTCTGCCTCCAGCCAGGTGTTCATCTCTTGTTGACACTGTTCTCCGGCCGGACACCTCACAGCCGTCTTCTCTACCCAGTCTTGATTCCCTATTACCAAAGTGACGGGAGCATTCAAAATTCTCATCGTGAGACATCTGGAAACCAGAGGCAGGAAGAAAGTGGTGCGCCAGCCCTCATCTAGAAAGACTAGCTGCTGACACCATCCTCTTCCCTGGCATTTTTCTCCTTCCACCCACCGGCCCCCATGCCTATAGTTTAGGACCCTCCTGTGAAGGTCCGCTCTCTGGAAAGAGAGGGAGAGCCATCATCAAGTACAGAGAATGTCAAAGCTGGAGGGAAAATCCTCCCATCAATCCCATATCACCAGTGAGGATGCTACCTTATACTATTCTGGGTACAAATGTACTGAAAGCAATGTACATTTGTCTGCTCGGACCCAGGACCAGCTAAAGTGATTGTCCACTGTAGGCCTGGGGACCAGGAAGGTGGTGAAAAAATAAATATCGTCACGTTTGGAATGCTCCCAGTAAAAATGTGTTTAAGTACAGGCACCTGCCACAAGACAAGGTGTCCACCAATGATAGACCACAGAGGGGCATGATGGTCTCATTAAGACTGTAATAAAGCCGAAACTTTTCTGTCACCTGGTTTTGTTGCTGTCAGAAGTTGGTGGCAAAGCTCGTGGAAACAAACCTAGTATCCTCACAGGAATATTGCAGATACAGTTATGCACAGGACACAGTCTTGATAATGGCGACAAACGAACATGTTCCTCCTTGTGTATTTACTATGCTGCAGCATGCCATACTTTAAACAGGGCACTTTTTTTTTCTACTTAGACGTATATTTAAAGACCGAAAGGTGCTTGTAAAACAGTGCACTGTTTAGCCAGAAGCAGTCCATCTTGGGTTTGCTTCAGTTCTTGACATCCTCCAGGGAGCGTGCTCAGCACCTGACACACAGTACAGCATCCAGGCTTATGTGTGTGCTCTGTGACGCTCACAGAGGACAAGCTCACCTAACATCACCTAACAACGTGCTTCAGAAGGAGCGGTGCATGAATGTGTTACGTGGATTTAAAAGATGGCTTCTTCCCCTTTTCCCGCTAGAGAACCCTTTACACCTGAGAGATTTTTATATACTCACAGGTATACAGCTGTGTGGAATAAGCGTACAAATAAAATATTCACTGATAACAAATCATTCCATTGGTTTAAAGTTACCCTTTGGTACACACACCATTTATTAAACATGAGAGCAAATCTGCGTCTCCTGAGGTTGGTGTGCTTGTTTATTTTCACACAAAGAATCAAGTCTTGGCTGAATATTTGATACTTCAGGCACAGAGCACAGCCAACATGTGTCAGAAGCGGCTGCTATTTTACTTTTATAATCATCAGGGCAGCTCACACCACGTCACATAAACACATAGGACAAAATGATAGAGGATGTTTAGGGCCATTTTAGAAATTGTCGGAAATTCTGTCCTAATCCCAAGCCAAAATGCATTTAATGATTTATTTAATGACTTTTCAAAAAAAATTAAATTCAAGCCAGCAACTCAAACAGTAACTTTAAAATTCAAACATTCCCGGTTGGTGAGATCAGCGGGTAAAAGCGCTTGCCACACAAGCCTGCTGACCTGAGTTTGATTCCCAGAACCCACGTAAAGGTAGAACAAGAGAACCACCCCCACCAAGCTGTTCTTTGACCCCTACAAGTACACTGTGGCACATCCCCCCTCCTCCCCCGCCAATAATTAAATTCAAACATTCTAACACAATATAATCCATTGATATACCAGGTAAAAACCTGCATGCTCAAGATTGTTGGCAGAAAAAATGCTTAGAAGCCTTTTTTTTCCTGTGATTAAGCTACCATCTCTGTATAAGAGCCGAAAACTTTTTATGTGTGGTTAAAAATACTGCAATTCATAGCCCATGATACTCTCAAGTCTGAGCCAAGGCGTTCGCCAGCATGGTGTGGCACGGCGCATGCGCAGTGAGAAACTCACGGGATCATGGCTGTAGTGAAGGTATGAGTTACAACATGGATGGGCGCGTGCTACTGGTTATGCCACAGATTCATATCGTGTTTGATTTTGAGTTAACTTTTTGTCACTGTATGTTCAGAAACCTTTTACTCTTACCAAATTTTTCACAACCTCTATGTTCAGTACGCTCAGTTATACAACCCCATATAGGGTTGGGATTCATGGTTTAAGGCACTGTGATTCAAAGCACACTATTGTTATTAAAAGAGAAAGCTAAGGAACAGAAAGCGATTGATCTGTCCAGAGTTGCCCAGCTGGCAGGTTGGGAAAGCTTCTTGTTGCTTTGGGCCTCAGTCTGTTCTGGTAATACCTTTGCTCTGTGGTCCAGTGTCCCGGAGGGCCATTCTGGGGCAACCCTTTGGCTTCTGCAACATGGGCATCCAGATGCCAAGATGGCATGGGAAAGGGGAAAATTCTGCAGGCCCCAACCTGAATCCTGAGCCCACAAATCCAATCTCTGTCAGACCCAAGCTGGGATCAAATGCCTTCAAGTCCAGACTCAGCCCCATCAGAGAGGGGCAGTGGGCGCTCTCAAGACGAAAGGGATCCCTGGTGAATCAGGAAAGTTATTGGGTTGGAAAGTGATTAAAGGGCTGAGCGTGGGAGGGGATTTCCAGCAACAGAGACAGGCCCAGGAGCATGCCCGGGCTGGTCAGCCACACGGTTGCTGCCCACTTGAGGTCTGTTGCAATAGTGCCCATAAAATTCAAGTCATTAGAGACTTGAAACTTGGGCCCGTTTTCAAAAAAACAGAGATCGGAGGAAACCCCAAAGCCCTGAACAAAGAAGGGCTGTACATCAAAGGGGGGCAGGAGGATCAGAAGTCTGGGGAAAAGATCTCCCGGGGTAAGAGAGGAGAGCTGGGAGGGACCAGTGAACTGGAGGGTGAATACAGAGAGAGGGGCGGGTGGGGCAGGATTGCGGGTGGACCCATTCTGCTCTGTGTAGGTGATGAACTAGGAAAAAGGAACCGGCTGAAGAGGAATCAGCAACGGCCCTCTTTTCTTACCTATATGGGGAGTTCTTGAGGCCCTGGGAACCAACCAGGCTTTCCTGGAAATCATTATTATTATTATTAGTGTCACAAAATAGAGCTTGCCAGCCTTCACTTTGCACTTGAGAAATGGAGGTATGGTGAGAGGTGACTGTCCACCGTGCTATTGAACTGGAGCCTCCCAGCCAAGCGCTCCGTCCTCTACGCCAGTGGTTCATACTCCTTTACACGCAGTGCTTGCTCTGCCTCAAACCCAGGGCTCCGACTCAGTAGGTCTAGGATGGAGTCTGAAATTTGCTTTTCTGATGCTGCTGGTCCTGGACATTTTGAGAACCATTGCTCTCAACCCTGGCTATCTAAAGTATATGGAGCAGTATCAATAATGTATAACATGGAGGCTTCTAGAAATGCATATTCTCTGGTCCCAAACCAGACCTACTGAATCATCAGCATCTATCCCCAGCAGCTGAAGAAAGCCTTCTAATCCCAGGGGCCAGCTACCCAAGGTGCAGAGGGAAAGCTGCCTCTTTATGTTTCCAGAGGCTGGCAGCAGTGTGTGTGTATGTGTGTGTGTGTGTGTGTGTGTGTGTGTGTCTGTCGGTCTGATATGATCCTGATATTCCCCCAGCAGGAGACTCTGCTGTGCCCACCCCAGAGAAGCTCACCGATGCCCTGAAGACAGTAACCTCCATGAATGTATTTGAAATCAACCCTGCTCTCCAGCCATTGAGAGGCCTCTATGTAAGCTGGGTATAGTGCTTGTAATCTTGACACTAGGACAGCTGAGACAGGAAGATCTCAGGAGCTAGGCCAGCTTGGACTACATAGGGAGACTGTGTCTCCAAAAACTAAAAAAGGAAAACAAATAGCAAGTATCTTCAGGTTAGCCCGCCAACATATCAGTCACATATCAGTGTGGATCTTTCCAGATTTGACCTACACAACAGAGTGGGCTTCAGTTCATGTGGGGTCATGTTTCACACCATGTCATGCTTCCAATACTGAAATAGTCCCCGCTGAACCATGAATTTTAGTCAGCTCTCTTATTATTTGTTTTATTTAAAAATATTTATTTAATTTTACGTATTTGTGTGTGTGCATAAGTGTATGTCTGTAGCACATGTGTGCAGAGCCTGTGGAGGTCAGAAGAGGGGTTGATTCCCTGGAATGGAGTTATAGATGGTTGTGATGCACCATGTGGATGCTGGGAACTGAACCTGGGTCCTCTGCAAGAACAGTAAGTGCTCTTAACTTCTGAGCCATCTCTCCAGTCCATCAAACTCATTTTTAACTGCGTAAATGTGGATGTGTTGGGTACTTAACTAGATTTGTGGGCAGAGGATTGAAACCCTCAAGTACAATAGAATGATGAACAATTAAAAAAAAATACGATTCCCCCCATCCTTTCTTAGAGGAACTGTCAACTATTGAGTTTCGGCCTTTAATCTTTACATTTCTGTATTGACTTATTTTGTGAGGGGAATGAGGGTGGTGTGTGGATGCCGTGGTAGATGCCCTTAGAGGACAACTTGGAGGAGTCAAGTCTCTCCTTCCATCCACCGTGTGGATTATGGGGATGAGACTCAGGCTGCCAAGTCTGATAGCAAGTGGCATGACCTGCTGAACCACCCATTTCCCTTTGTTTAGGCTTTCTGAGGCACATGGTCACTATGTAGTCCAGGCCAGCCTTGAACCCACTGTACAACCCAACCTGGTCTGAAGCTTTTGATTCTCCTGCCTCAGCCTCCTGTGTGCTGGGAACTATAGACTTCAGCTGCCAGGTCTAGCTTGTTACTGTTTCAGGTGGTATACATAGACCTCTTTAATTAGTTCACTAGCTCCCGGTAGCATCACCCTGTTTCACCTCCCAACTTCTGGGCTTTTATTTTGCCACTCATCAGTAAATGTTCATCAAGGCTGAACTGTGAACCAAGCGACGTTCTAGATGCTGGAGCGAGGAGGGTGAAGAAAATATCAAACTCTCGCTGGTATAAAGCCTACGTTCTAGTAGAGGACAGACGATGGATAAACAGGAAACACAGATCTGAGAGGGCGGTGCAGGAATGAAGCAGAGAGGGGGACCTGATGTGTCTTTGGGGAGTAGGTGGAAGTCTGAAGCAAGGTCTTAGGGTCAATCTCACGGAAAAGGCACCGGGACAAAGAATGGAGGGAGGTGAAGAAGAACCAGGTGGTGATGTGGTGAGGGCTCCCTTCCAGCAGAATGCAAAGTGCAAAGGTCTTGGGGAAGGAGGCTGAGGTCAGCAAGCCAGAGCAGGCCTCAGACCACCAGTCCTGGGTGGCCTGGCGAGTGACGTCACTAGTATTAGCCTTACTCCGTGCGATGACAAGGCTCTCGTGAATCCTGAGCAAAGAAGTTTTGTCATTTTACATAGTTAATTTTTTTTTTCTTTTGGAGACAGGGTCTTACTGTGTAGCCCAACCTAGCCTGGAACTTTCTATGTGGACCAGGCTAGCCTCAAACTTGCGGCAGCCCTCCTGCCTCCAGAGTGCTTGGGATTGTAGGTGTGTACCATTATATGCCTGGGTTAGTTTAAAAATTTTAGTGTTAATGTATATTCCTTTTTTTGAAAGATTGTCAACCTTTATTTTTTAGACAGATCTCATATATCTAAATGGGCCTTGAACTAACTATGTAGCTGAGAACAACCTTGAATAATAATAATAATAATTATTATTATTAATTATTTTGCTTTTTCAAGATGGGGTTTCTCTATGCAGCCCTGGCTGTCCTGGAACTCACTCTGTAGATCAGGCTGGACTCAACTCAGGGATCTGCCTAACTCTGCTGGTATTAAAGGCGTGCTCAATCTTGAATTTTTTATCCTTTTGCCTTTACCTCCCAAGTGAGTTATTATAGGTCTGCATCACCCTGCTACACTATACATTCTACACTGTTGACAAAATTGCCTTTATTGCTGTTGCTTTGTCTTGCAATGTATTGCTCCTTGACTTAATTTATTCATGCAGATATTGTGCGACACAGTAGCCCTGGGGTTGGAGAGAATGGTCAGCAGTTAAGAGCAATGTGCTCTTTCAGAGGACCTGAGTTTGGTTCCCAGCACCCATGTCAGACGGCTCACGCCTGCCTGGAATTCCAGCAGCTCCAGGGAATGGAACACTCTCTTCTGGCTTCCATGGGCGCCCTCACAGATGCCCATGCACACACATGTATACATACACATAAAATACAAATACAATTATTTTTAAAACCAGCTATGGGGGCTAGAAAGATGGCTCAGCTGTTAAGAGCACTGACTGCTCTTCCAGAGGACTTGGGTTCAATTTCCAGCGCGCACACAGAGGCTCACAACTGTTTGTAACTCCAGTTCCAGGGGATCTGACACCCTCATGGACATACATTCAGGCAAAACACCAATTCACATAAAATAAAAATAAATAAATCATGCCGGGCGGTGGTGTCACACGCCTTTAATCCCAGCACTTGGGAGGCAGAGCCAGGCGGATCTCTGTGAGTTCGAGGCCAGCCTGGTCTTTAAAGCGAGTTCCAGGAAAGGCGCAAAGCTACACAGAGAAACCCTGTCTCGAAAAACCAATAAATAAATAAATAAATAAATAAATAAATAAATAAATAAATAAATAAATAAAATCATTAAAAAAATAAAACCATCGATGTTTCGTTTTGCATCTCTTCCCCCAGCTGTGGCTTCCCTCTCCACGTGGCCCCCCTCCTTCGCTCTCACAGTGTTCAAAATGGGGCATTCACTAAGAGAGCCATTCTGGGCTCACTCCCTGCCCCCCCCTCCCAGGAGGTTTGAGTCAGTCCCAAACAGCTGGACTCAGCTTGCCTGACAGGGCAGATCGGCTTTCTGTGTGGTGCGGCCAAAGGGAGGTGTCAGTTCTGGGTTGCTACAGGGGACATTCTGTCCATCTGCCCCCTGTGGAGTCAACAAGCCAGTAAGAGTCCAGTCAAAATCTTGGGGCTCACCCTGTCTCCCGGTCAGTGGCTTGAGCAGGCCAAGCAGTAGTTCCTATTCCTGGCGGAGTCTCGGGAACCCTGACCGCGAGGCACACCCGGGACCCTCTGCTCTCCAGAACTTCTTCCCCCGATATTCAACTAATCCAACCTAGACCTGAGTGCCCCCCAGGTGGGGCTTCCAGGAAAGATGCCAATCCTAGGGCAACTGAATTCTCTTTCCCAACCCCAGGAGGCCACACGATTTGCAGGTCAGTGCGTCTGGGTCCAAAGACTGAGAGACTCAGGCCGTTAGGACGATGTGGTATGGGGAACTATGTGTTGGTGGGCAGAGATCCTCCCAGCAGGAGAGTGTGCCCACTGAGTCTCCTCCTATGCCCACTCTTTTGCTACCCTTTCCCTTCCTTCCTCCACTGTCTAGAAGCTCCAGTCTTCCAGCCAGGAAGTAGCAAGTGTGGGTGGTTGTGTCACTCGTTAAAAGGGCTCAGTGTTTATGGAGAGGCAGCGTGACGTCATCAGCAGATTCCGGGTCCTGTGGGCCATCGTACACTTACATCCTAGACTGTTTACAAAACTGCAGATCCCATTCAAGTTGCTTGACTTTTCAGTCTCATTTTTTTTTTCCTTATGAGAAAAAGTGAGCAAAACAATATTAACTATCTGTCACGAGAACTTAAAATGTGGAAGAGGGCTCTGTAAGTTTTAAGACTTGAGAATGATCCAGTAGCTGCAGAAAGCGTGAATGAAAGAGGAGGAAGTGTTGAGAGATGGGACAGAATGAAGACATCACCACGTCCATCCACACCGCCACGTCCATCCACACCACCACGTCCATCCCCATTGCCACTTCCATCCACACCGCCACATCCATCCCCACTGCCACGTCCATCCACACCACCACGTCCATCCACACCACCACGTCCATCCCCATTGCCACTTCCATCCACACCGCCACATCCATCTCCACCACCATGTCCATCCACACCACCCATTTCCTAAAGGAGAGAAGGTTGGGCCAAGGCAGGATTTGGCCAGGTTAGTGAACTTGGGGGACCCTCACAAGAAAAAGCCACAGCAAGGCATGGCTGGCAGATAGGGTTCTGAAGACACTGTCTCTTCTCTCTCCTGAAGTGGCATTCTGGAGGTTGGGAGCTGAGGGAGAAGGACAGAGGGAGGGACAGACAGATACTGTGTACATGCACTCCGCATGCGGGGCTGTGGGTGAGAAGCTGGCAGCTGCCGCCCTCCACACCTGGTTTGGTTCTGCAGGGGAGGGTACCCCTGGCTCACAACGGGACCCTCCCTGTGAGGTTAGTTTCTCACTGAGGCTAGAAACATGAGGCGTGAGTACAAAGGGGTCCTCTTTCTGTTATCAGTATGCATCATTAGTCCCAGACATTGATTATTAACATGGCCATGAATAGGTGTTTAAGAAACTGGCCTGGAGTTGACCAAGAGGGCCAGGTGAGGTCCTAGGAGAGCCGTGGAGGAATCTCAGAGACAAGGTCTCTAACTTATTCTTCACCACGGTCCTCCTAGATCAGGGTCAATTAGTTATCTCACTAGACAGATGAAAACATGAAAGGTTAGAGCCGTTGTCCAGGCAGGAGAGATTGCAATCAGGGAGGAGGGGTTTGAAGCCAACCGGGAGAAGCCTGTCTCCCCTCAGTTTAGTCCAGGGAGAAGCCCATTCTCCGGGGTAGAATCTGTAGGGAAGCCACAAGGCCGAGCATGGCTGGTCCTCCAAATGAGTGCCGCTCACCTTCAGGTACTTGGAGAGATCTGTGGGACACCCCCAAGCCCACAGCACGTTGTCTCTACTTCCCACTATGGTAAAGTCGTGAGGGGTCCGTCAAGATTTATCTCTCCCCACTTTATACTGGTTGTTTTCTAATGTCTACCCTAGGTTGAAGCAGGTAAACGTGGGAGGATAGATTGTCCAAGCCGGGGCCGGCCTCCTGTAAGTCCAGCAGACAGACATTTGCTGATGGTGGAGGAACCCAACACTAGCCTTTGGCAGAGGCTGGGGACCAGGACTCCACGGTTTGAGAAGCATCCAGCGGGTATTTGACGCCCACCATGCCATGGTGTCACTGCGCTCGCCCAGCAGGCCCAACCCCTGGCTAGCAGTGACATCGCTCCTTTGAGAGACGCTCCTTGGCCCTCCCCCACGTCTCCTCTTCTGCGCGCCCCCCTCTCCCCACCTTCTCCTCCTATGTCCCGGGTGAGAGGCCGGGGAAGGGGGGTGGGGTGGGTGGAGGAGTGGAAGATTGTGTTTTAAGAAAGGGCCACAGCAGGCCAGAGGCCTGGCTGTTGAGTAAGCAGCCCCCTCCCGGGGCCGCGCTGGCGGTGGGTGTTCGAGCCCCGCTGTGGCCCCGCCCCTCGGGGCCCTGTCCGGGCTGGTGCGCGGCGCAGAGGGGAGGGCCAGCGGGGCAGGAATGCACGGCGGGCGGGCGGGCGGGCGGCGCAGGAGGCAAGCGGCGGAACATGTAAGGGCACATCCCGCCTGCAGCCTCCCAGCGCGCAGACCGAGCCCAGGGGAGCGGGCGTGCGGGCGGAGAGGCGCAGGGCACCCGGCAGAGGCTCGGGGCGGTCGGGCCGGTGCTCGGGGTCCCGAGCGGGCGGCGAGCGAGCAGCATCCTCACCGCGCCTCCCGGGCGCCGCTGTCTGCAAGGCGCCCCCCGGGGCC
Source organism: Peromyscus eremicus (assembly GCF_949786415.1). NCBI lineage: Eukaryota > Metazoa > Chordata > Mammalia > Rodentia > Cricetidae > Peromyscus > Peromyscus eremicus. Next base: position 57,104,114 of record NC_081431.1, on the reverse strand, counting down.
GCGGGCTCGGCTGGACAGGGAGCAAGGGCAGCCGGCCAGGCCAGGGCACGAGAAGCCGGCGCTGAAAAGCCGGTGACCGCCGCGCCCGCCGCAGCCACCAGCGCTGCGGGAACCTCGGGGGGCGCCCATGACGGCGGCGGCGGCGACCGTGCTGAAGGAGGGCGTGCTGGAGAAGCGCAGCGGCGGGCTGCTGCAGCTGTGGAAGCGGAAACGCTGCGTGCTCACCGAGCGCGGGCTGCAGCTCTTCGAGGCCAAGGGCACGGGCGGCCGGCCCAAGGAGCTCAGCTTCGCCCGCATCAAAGCCGTGGAGTGCGTGGAGAGCACCGGGCGCCACATCTACTTCACGCTGGTGACCGAGGGCGGGGGTGAGATCGACTTCCGCTGCCCCCTCGAAGACCCCGGCTGGAACGCTCAGATCACCCTGGGCCTGGTCAAGTTCAAGAATCAACAGGCCATCCAGACTGTGCGGGCCCGGCAGAGTCTTGGGACTGGGACCCTCGTGTCCTAAACCACGAAGTATACCATTTTATCGACATGCCCCCCTCCCCAGCTCCGTGCCCAGAGGACATGTCAGGTAAGCCCCCAGAGCCCTGAACCCTCTCTCTTCTCCTGCCCCCTCGGTCCTCTATAGAAAACCAGGGGCTTTGTTTGCCAGTTTCCCAAAGCTGGACGGCCCTCGGGAAGGTTGCTGGAGCCAGCAGAGGGTAGGATCCCAAGACAGTGTGTTTGGGAAGCCTGGGCCCCTGGCCAAGTGAACAGAGCTGGCCTTTTCCCTAGGGTACCAGGCAGGAGGGTCCTTAATGTGGCCCAAATATCTGAGGGGAACACAGGGGGCCTGGGAGGAAGAGCCCAGTTCAGAGACTAGTTGAACACTGACTGATGTGGTGGACCTGTGGGCTTAACACGTTCGTCCAACATAGGGTTCCTGCATTATATGACTCTCTTCCAGAATGAATGCATGTCAGAGAGTTTAAGCGTTGAACTGAGGTGAAGACTCGCCATCTTGTAGTTATCGAAGGAGTTTTAAGGGCTTGGGCACAAAATCATGGCGTCACAGCACCCCACGTGGGACCTCAGTGGAGGGCTGGACTGAGCCAACCACTCAACAGCTCATTCTTGACTGTGGGTGGCTTCAGGGCTCTAGGGCTGAGCTATTGGGAGGGAGAGCCAGGGAGCAAGAGATGTGTGAGGTGGGCTGTAGCCAGGCCATCAGGTCCAGGGGGTGATGGGCCCGTCTATCGGCCTATCCATGAGTGTTGGCCAAGGTCGGCCGGGCCAGAGGAGATGCAGCTGGAAGAGAGGCTGGATGGCTGAAAACAGGATGGGGCCACGAATTATTTGTGATGTCTTAATCCTCCTTGAGCAGTAAGACAGAAGGTTGAAGGTCGGTTTGTGGTTAGAATGGCTCAAGGAAGGGACCAGGAATAGAACCCAGAAGCCATGGCACTTAGCCTTCTTGCCCTCTTCCCCAAATACCACTACCTCCCCATGGGAACCTGAGCTGGGTCAAGGAGGGATTTATATAACTCTGGCCTTACCTTCTCCAGTGGAAGCTTTTGTCCCTCAGGACCCGACTGCACCTCACCTAGAACCTCATCCACCTCCCCTTCCTCCTTGTACCAGCAAGCAGAGTTCAGGTGAGGCTGGGGGCCGTCTAATGCTCCAGGCCTTTGAGATTCCTGTTCACTGCCTCCCCCCACACACTGTAGTGAAGCTGGATATAAAGTAAACTCGCTGGGCTAAGAAGGGGTCCCCCTTGACCCCTTAGGACTCAGAGCAGGGCTGGAGAAAGCAGTGGCCACAGTGTATCACCAGCCCTCTGTAGCTACCTGTTCCTCCTCTGTGGATTCAGCCAATCCCTGGTCAAAAGTAGCTGGGGGAAAAATGTTATCTGAACATTTACAGACCTTGTTTCTTGATAATATTTCCCAAACAATATCATGTACCAACCATATATATATATATATATAAAACATTACATTGTGTTAGGTATTAAAAAATTACAGTGATGATGTCAGGCATATGGGAGGTGTGCGTAGGTTATATGCAAAAACCACACTCTGATATAGAAAGAAGTTTCCAGATTTTAGCTAGTGTCCTCTGCATGTCCTGGAACCTATTTCCTGTGGGTCACAGGAGTGGCTACATTGTTTCCATTTGTTCTGGAGTAGAAAAGACTGGGAAGGCCTGGGGTGAGGCACCCAGTTCCTGGTAAATCAGCTGTTGCCCCTGTCCTAACCACTGTTCTTTCTCTCCAGCTTCTCTGCCCACTTTGGTTGGTTGGGGCCTGACTACATGTGACGTGGCAGAAGCTATTAGCATGTGGAAGAAGCATATCATCACAGAAGGAGCCAACCGGCCAGGGGCGGAGAGCCGATGAGGGGCTGAGGATGAAGATTCAGTTCCTGGACACTGAGACTGTTATACCCGGCGCAGGCCTTCCAGCCGCAGGCCTGGCCTCATGTATCATGGTGGAGGTGGAGCACGTGAGGCTTACCTGGCATCGAGGCCCCTCCCACTGATCCTGCCCCTGGTTCTGGGTTCTGCAGACTGCTGTTTGGCCCCTGGCCTTGAGCTTATGCCCACAGGAGGGCAGTGCCTCATGGGATGCTAAGCCAGGACCTCGGTGGAACTCAGGAGGCCAGCCTGGGATCCAGAAGATGGCCACCCTACCTTAGGACAATTGCTGGACTTAGCTTGCAGATGGGGATCTGCTGGGCATGAGGCCTGTGCCTGGGGGTCTCTTGCTGCTTTGGTCCTTTTGGGACCCCCCACCCACCTCTCTCTTTGCACACTTCTTCCCTCACCTCTGCTGCCCTCTCCTCACTGTGGTACTGGGCCTGGAGGTGGTGGGGGTGGGTTAAGGGTTTGGCCATTACCATTTCATGCCTATTCCAGAATGAAGATGCCCAGTCTGTGGGCAGTAACCACACTGTCTGCTGAGTGAAATTCTTTTAACTATAAACACCCGGAGCTTGGGGCATCTTTCTACTTTTTCCCCGACCTATAGGCCCTCTGAAATACATAGCTTGAGGGGTGCATGCACAGTACCCCCAGTAGACATGGCCTCGTTGGCCTCAGTGTGACTGAGGAATGTCACATTCCTGCGGACGCTGCTTCTGTAGAAGGTTACTTAGCCCCTGCTAACCTGGGAAGCGGCTCTGATTGCTGGGTCGGCTTCTCTCCCTGTTATTTCCACATGCAAATGCACACATTCATAGAGGAAGCCTTCCTTAGTGGCTAGCATTAGGGAATCATTCCTCCGTGGGAAGATGCAGGGGAATCACCGCCTGGAGTTAAGACAGAACCTGCTGCTGACCGCTGTGGCCCTTCCCAGTATAACCAGCAAGTCTCCCCCTCCCTGATGCAGAGCGATGGCCTGCTTCAGAGTCTCTGGAGGGAACAGTGAGGCCAAGGGAATCCCTCCAATTTGGAATCTCTTTGATAACCTTTTTGTTCTTCTCATGTTTCACTCCTTCACGTTTCTCTTGTTTTTGAATCAAAATTTCCCTTTCCCCTCTCCATGTCCCTCAGGCCTCAGACGTGCCTCCTATGGGGGAGGGAAACGACATCTCCCAGTTGAATATGAGTGTGTGATTTACAAAGGAACACTCAACAACTGTCCTTTGCATTATCCCATTAGTCTACACCGCCCTGGGATAGCTTCATCCCACCGGGTCAAAAAGTATCACCTTCCATGCTGACCGACCGAGACCAGTGCTATACAGGCTAGGTCTAATCCCGGGTGCTGTGATCAGTTGATGATGTCTTCTGTGGGGGATGGAGTCAGCACTTGGATGCATCAGGAAAGGGGAGAAAGTCGCCACTCCTGCATGATGTAGCTGTTAGTGGAAAAGGGTTAGCTTCCCCATCCTTATGAAAACAGCCCATTTCCAGACTACTTCAATCAAGCCCAGGAACCACTGGGCTTAAAGAAGTGAGGCATCAGGCATTCAGAAATGGAGGAAGGAAGGTTT